>NW_028258143.1:1446500-1783000 GCF_053883595.1 Heterocephalus glaber
CTGATCTTATTGATGACAGAAATATGAGCTGTTCAAATCCTGCACCATTGCCCCTCAGAGGAAAAAGCCTTCCCATTGTCCCAGATTTAGTACAATTTATTTATTTATTTATTTATTTATTTATTTATTTATTTATTTGGGGTACTGGGGATCGAACTCGGGACCTTTCGCTCGTGAGGCAGGCACAGGACCACTGAGCTAAATCCCCGGTCCAGTACAATTTATTTTTAAGTCAATTAGACTAGAAAAGATCAAGAAATCTTCAAACCTAGAAGCAATAGAAGAGGACTCCACTTACCATCATTTCAGCAGAACATGAACTCACTCATATATAGAGTCTAGAACAGTTGATTTCCTAGAAGTTGAGAGTAGAATGGAGAGAGGTAGAGAGGTTTGAACAATTGGTATTTAGATATAGTTAGAAAGACGTAAGAAGCTTGGGATGCTATTGAACACTGTGGTGAGCATAGATGACTTTTAAAAAGCTAGAAGAAAGGATTTTGAAAGTTTTCACAAAAAATAATAAATGCGGAGATAAATGTGTATTGTAATTTAAATATTATGCAATCATATACACATTGTTGAACATTACATGGTATTCCATGATTATGTAAAACGTTTGTATATAACTTAAAATTTTTTAAAAGAAAAATTAACATCTCATTCAAGGTTTAAACATTGTTTGTCTTAGTTACTTTTCTTTCTGCTGAGACAAAAATACCTGACACCCAAAGGAAGAAATGTTTATTTGGCTCACAGTTTGTAGAGATTTCAGTACATGGTCGGCTGGCTGCAAGGAAAAGTGGCATATGGCAGAGGGCGTCACAGAGGACCAGCAGTGCGTGGCAAAGCAGGGCAGGCAGAAGGCAGCAAGCAAGTCACAGGCAACAGGAAGGAACACTCTATCGTCCCCTTATGTCTTATCTTGGCTACCCACCCTTAGCACAGGTAGCACTCCCACACTTAATCCTAGCATTGCATCTTTTATTTCAGCAGCAGACACCCTAGATTCAGCCACCTTGGAAAAGCCCTATCCAGGACTGCATGAGGCTTTGCGGGGAACATCTAGATACAAACTGTAACAGTTTTGGTACTTAGAAATTGGGGCATGCTTGGATATCTATACAATTCAGGAAAGAAAGGAAAATCCTAGAGAACAGAAAAAAAGAAGTCATAAAATGAATTGGTCTGAGAATAGTTTGGGAAAAATAAGGCAAAAGTAATTTTTCAATATTTATGTTAGATCTTAGCTAGATTAAGATGATTATTTTATCTTTAGCTTTAATAAATATTTCAGGAACACTGTAGAATTTTTCAAAAATATTTTCATGTAAATGTTTCTTATATCTAAGTCCTTTATCTTTTCTGGAAAATGGATCTATTTTCCTTGCTTAATTGCACTTTCCATTCCACATTTTTATATCATATTTGTTATGACTTATATGTAAAGTTTCCCCTAAAGTCTCACATGTACATTGGTGGAACTGTGAGAAGGTGATTGGATTTGGGGCTCTATCTCATCAGCGGATTAGTTCATTGATGAGTTTATAGCCAAATGTATTATTAGAAGGAGGTGGGTCACAGGCACATGGCCTGTACAAGTACATTCTTGTCTCCATGCCTCTCTGGTCTTTCTGTCTGTTTGCGTCTCTTTCTCTCTCCCTCTCTCCCTCTCTCCTTCTCCCTCTCTCTCCCTCCTGCCTTCCCTTCATCTTTCCCTCCTTCTTGGCTGCTATGGGTTGAGGAGCTCTTCACTACCCACTCATACCTTCCTACCTTGCCATTTCCACCTTGGTATCAGCTAACCATGGACAAAATTTTTGAAACCATGAGCCAAAACAAATCTTTCCTGCTTTAAATTGCAAATGTGAGGTATTTTGTCCTAGTGATGGAAAAGTGACTAATAAAAAATGTTAGCAATGTCATTGCTGTGAGTGTATTGTCTATGTGGTTCAGAAGCCTTTGGGACCTAGTTTGCAGGTGTTTTGTAAAGTTTGGAGAAGTAAGTAAAAGGAAACCTAAAATGCCATAAACAGAAAACCAGAAGGCTGATAGAAATTTTGAGAGTAAGGGTCATCCTTATGAGGATTCACTGCAGCAGGAAGACTCTTGGAAACTTCTCTACAGGCCATACAACTTTCGTTTTGGTAAAGAATTTGTCTATGCTTTGCCAATATCCTAAGTTTTGACATGAGAATGGATTTGAAGTGACAGATTAGCCAGTCAGTGGAAATTATCCTATGTTAAACCTGTGGCATGAGTATTATTGGCTGCCTTTACCAAGGTTTAGTAGAATCAGGAGCAAAAAGATGAGCTAAAAGAGTGTAAAAAGTTTGCAGTTTGGCTAGCAAAGAAGGGTGTGTAAATTTAGGGCCAGGAAGATTGTAGTTGCTGAAAAGATTAGCACCAACTACTTTGCATCAGGAAAATAGGAAAGATGACTTGTAAGAAGTGGCCCGGACCTCCCAACCTCACAATCTCAAGGGTGTAAAAGGGTGAGAAAGAGCCCAGGGGACCCTGCTTGTTTATTGCCACCTAGCGATGTGTATACCCTAGGTCAGCCGTCCTGCTACTCAGAAGCCCCTGCAGCCACAGCCAATACAGGCCCAGCTGGTGGCAGAACATGGCATTATCCATGTGGTGCTGGTTCTGGAGAGATGGAGAAAGCAAGAGTTATGGAATCCTGCAAGTTTACACCCAGATTTCAGAGAAAGCCTGGGAAGTAAGGCATCAGCATGTGACAAAGTCACAGTCCTTGCAGGGAACCCAAAAGAGGATAATGCATAAAGTGGTAAAAGTGAAGCCAGAGTTGCAGAAGAAGAACCAGGAAGTTGGAGACGCCCCAAACCTGGAATGGAAATCCATGAACATTAAGCAGAGCCGGCCCATAGTGATGGGCTGTCCAAGCTTTTTGGGGTCTACAATTCACCATATTCTACACTGGGTACTAGACAAGGAACTACAGGATTTAATATTTGTCCTGCTGGTCTTTAGTCTTGATTTGGTTCAATACTTTTTATTCTATTTCTCCTTTTTTAGTGGGAATATTTCTTCTGTGCTATTGTATGTTGAAAGTATTTAAATTTTGATTTTTTTCTACACAATGGGTCACAGACAATTGTCTTAAATCTCAAAAGAGACTCTGAACTTGGACTTTCAGAAACAATGGAATTATTACAATTTTGACAACTCTTTAAGATAGACTAAATGCATTTTATGGAATGAGTCAGACATGAGCCTTTTGAAGACAAGAACTGAAATGTGAAGATTTAGATCTAAAATGCCCCCCTCAAAAGTCTCATGTGTTCAGAGGTGGAGATTTTGGAAGGTTAAGTGATGATAGAAGTTCTCTACTCACAGTGAATTCATGTAATATGAGTTCGTAGCTGAATGTGTTCTTAGGAGGTGGGGCCTGGCTGCAGTAGGGTCACTTAGATGTAGCCTAGAAGAGTGTAGTCTTGATTTCAACTTCTCACTAGTTTTTCTCCATGTTTCCTAGCTGCCATGAGTTGAGCATCTTTCATTTACCATCCCCTTCCACAACATCGCTTCTTCCTTGGTGCCAGCCAATCATGTACTAACCCTTCTGAAACCCTAACCCACAGTAATCTTCTCTTCCTTTAAATCGTGATGTGTCAGTTATTCCATCCTAGTTAGGAGGAAATGCCTAGTATAATGCTAAGAATAATTTATATTTTACTATCCCATTTCCATGTAAACTAGCAATGTCTACTGCCCATTATGGAGTAAAAAGGTGAATTTTAAAAATATTAAAATGGCAAAAACACAACACTACAATATGAGTTTGAATCCTTGGCTTCTGTAATATAAGCAGAATAAATATTTGTAAAAGCCCCTTTCCCTTCAGCCCAAGGTAAAATAGGAAATTTAACAGTAAATAAATAAATAAATAAATAAATAAATAAATAACTGACTACTCTATGTATATTGATACATATATATTTATCATTATGTATGCAGGTAGGAAATTCATGGTACTAAAATTGCAAAGTTTTAGCAAGACACCATGATGTCACATTTGCTCTGAGAAGATACTACAATCCCTGGTAGCTTGCATATTAGGTCACATGTTTCAAAAATAATAGAAAAAAAAGTTTTAAAAGATATCTAACCAAATTTTCATAGAAGGAAACAAATTATAGAAACAGCCATATAAAAAACACATGTAATCTGAAAAATGAATGACAAAAACACACACTGACTTTTTAACAGCAACAATGGAAGTAAGCAAGTTATTTTTATAAAAATTCTTCCCAATTGATAATATATTTATGTCCCGATAAATCCATCCTAAATTGAAAATATGTTGAAAATTCATTCAATACACCTAATCTACTGAACATGATAGCTTAACAACACAGTGCATTGTAGAGTGTCTGTTGTTTTGCCATCATGATTGTGTGACTGACTGGGATATGCAGCTCATTGCCAGTGTGCAGAATTACCATTTCAATAACCTGGGAAAAGATAAAAATCTAAGTATGATTTCTACTAAAAACATATCACTCTCACATCACCATAAAACTAAAAATTACAACTTGACCATGTTAATAATAATGTGGTGACCCTGTATACCTTCAAAATTAACTCAGTGCTAAAGATCAAATTTTGTCCTCCAAAAAGATGTTGAAATCTTAATACACTATACTTCAGAATTTGACCTTTTCTAGAAACAGGGTTGATAGAGATTCATTTAAAGATGAGATCACATAAGAGTATCCTGAACCCTTAATCCAATAGAACTCGTGCCCTTTTAATAAGCAAAGACACAAAGAGAGATCACCAAGTGACAATGGAGGTACAAGAGTGTTGCATCTATAGAGCAAGAAATGCTACAAACTTCCAGTAAACGACCAGAAACTAGAAAGAAGCAAGGAAATTTTCTTCCTACAGATTTTAGAGAGGGCAAGAGCCTGTCAACATCATGATCTCAGATTAATAAATAATAAAACAAACAAAAAATATGTTTTCAGCCACCTAGATTATAGTACACATTCATATACTTAATGACATAATTTAACTACAAACAAGAAAAAAAGATTTATAAAGAAATGTAAGAGAAGTAGCAAGCCATGATGAGCCAAGAATATGATAACTTCTGCATCTCTAAACAATATCGATGAAATACAATAACATTAGTTTTTTACTTTGAAAAGATAAAGAGAAGTATAGAAATCAAAAAGATGGACTGTAGTTATGTAAATCCATTGAGTGTGTGTTTTTTATTAAACAATATTTCTGAAATATATATTGCTTTAGTATCAGCATAAAAATAGTAACTAGAGAATTAATTTAATTGAATACACATGTTGAGATTTTTCTGGAAAAAATAAAGTAAAACCCAAAAATAACAGAACAGAAAAAAAGGAGAGTCAGACACTAATGAGGGCAAAATCAATCATTCCAAAAGAAAATAAAAGGGGAAAATATATGAAGCAAAATTTAAAGTTATAGAATGTTCTAAAAGAAATATAATTCTTATGTTTGCTGTGATGTGTGAAAGATAGATACTGTATCTCTCAAGAACTTCCTAGGAAACAAATGCAAAGGATAAAACTAAAAAAGGCAACAATAAAGATAGAAAAGAAACATAACAAATATTCAAGAAAATGTAAGGGAAATATAGGAAAGCAGAAACACAGTAACAAGTGAACTAGAAAAGAAATAGCAAGCTAGTAATTTTGAACTAAGGATATTGGTAATTGCATTAATCTTAAATGGTCTATGCATTGTATTAAAGACAGAGAGATTATAAAACTTGAAAAAATTCCATGTCCAGTTGTATGCTGTTTATAATGTACACATTTTAATTACATAAACAAAGATAGGTTAAATACAAAAGAATGAAAAACTATGCCATGTTCCACACTAATTACATGAAAAATGAAATGTCTATATTAGTATACAGATTAAAGTACAAGAAAAAGACTAGTACCAGAGGTATAAAAAAACATTTATTGTAATGATAAATGAGTCTGTGCACCTATTAACAAAGCTTTAAAATAAATGATGCAATAACTCATATAAATAAAAGAAATAGAAATAATTATATTAGGATATTTCAACTCTCATTTAATTAGCAAGAATAGAAAGACATGACTATTACAAAGACATGATTATTAAAAATCAGCTGAATGTAATTTAACTTATGCAGAACACCATCAACCCTATCATCAACTTCAGAATGTATATTTTTTCTAAATATATAAAGAACATTAATCAATATAATCTATATGGTAGGCCATAAAATATTTCAGTAAATTTATAGGATTTATGCTATATACAGTAAGAGTGTAGAATCAGTATGCTGATCTCTTAAGGCTGTACTAAGACAAGAAATTCTCTTTTTCTTGTTCTATTAACTTCTTCTATTGACTACTGAAAATTTTAGCCTATGCATTAAGATAAAAAAAAAGATTTCATAAATTTTTGGAAAGGAAAAATTACAGTTATTTGAACTATATTTGAAGAAGAATTGATCTTGTGTATGCAAAATCCTAGGCATTAATAAAGTACAACTAGAAGTACTAATTTATTAAGTTCACAGAATGCAAGGTCAATACATAGAAAAATCTCCTGTACCATAGAAATGAAGCAGTAGGAATATATATTTTAAAAATAAAATAATAACAAAAATGTGAAAATACTTCAGATCAGTGTAATAAAATATATGAAAAATACATCCACCTTAGTTATTAAAGAAATCAATGTTTATATGTTAGAAGAATAAATGTTGTTAAGATTCCAACTCTCTCAATATTGCTCTATTGATTCAATGCTAATGCAACAAAAATCTCAATAGGCATTGTGTGCGTGTATGTGGCATGTGAGGGTGTGTCCAGATAAATGTAAAAGCTTATTCTAAAAGCAAAGAAGGATGGAAGGCAATTTTGAAAATAAGAACAAATTTGGATTACTTATTCTACTTATAATTAAGTAAAAACATAACTAAAAAATTAAGGTAATCAAGATTGTACGGTATTGAAAATGACTACTGATCAAGGAAATATAGGATCCTGTAAGTACAATGGTTTTCTGAAATTGATGTCAAAGTAATTCTATAGAAAAAAACATGCTTCTTTCAAAAAACCATGCTGGAGAATCTGAATGTTCAAATAGAAAAAGTTAAGACTCAAATTTTTCTTTAGCCAAACACAAAGAGTAACATAAAACTCAAACAACTAAAATTCTGGTAGAATATATGGGAAAAGTATTACCATAGTATTGGAGTAAACAAATATTTATTTGGCAGTAAAAATTGTTAATCTTTGGTGAAAAAATAATAAATTTTACTTAGCTAAATTAAAGTATCAGGCACTCCAAAACAAGTGTTAAGGCAGAGAATAGGAGAGTCATTATCTGGGAGAAAGCATACACTGCATAGCTATCTCACAGTTTCATATTCAGGATGTATAAAAAAAGTAATTCTATTATTTAAAGTGTCAGGGATGAAAAATAACACTTCACAGAAGGAGAAAAACATATGGCCAATAGATACATAGAAATATGGCCCACATCATTGTGCATCGTAGATTTACAAATTGAAAAATCACAATGTATTCAAAAGAAGGCTAAATACAAAGCAGCAAATAAAACAACTCAGACATGGTATCCTGGCAATGACAATGAAGTTGTGGAGCAACCGAATGTTTTATACATTTCTGATGGAATCAATGGATGAATCCAAAGCTCGTTGATTTTAAGGGAATGCTTGCCAATTTCATATAAAATTACATCTATGCTTTTTTAAAATTAATTAATTCTATTGGTACATGATACTTTATATAGAAGACCCCCAAAACTCCATCAAAAGTCTTCTAGACTTAACAACCAAATTCAGTAGAGTAGCTGGATACAACGTCAACACACAAAAATCAACAGCCTTCCTGTACATGAACAATAGACTCACTGAGAGAGGAACTGGAGAAACAACTCCTTTCACGATAGCATTCAAAAAATGAAATAACTAGGAATCCATGTAATGAAAGAAAATTTAAAAACCTCTACTCTGAAAACTACAGCATTCTGAAAAAAAACTACAGCATTCTTCAAAGAGGATATCAGAAAATGGAAAGACATCCCTTGCTCCTGGGTAGGAAGAACCAATATAGTGAAAATGGCCATACTTCCAAAACTGCTATGTAGATTCAATGCAATGCTGATTGGAATTGCATCTATGCTTTTCTTAAGAATGATCTGTTTCAGTTATTTTATTAATCTAAAATAAATGAAAACATGCCCACCACACATATACAAAAATGTATAAGTGAAAATGCAAAGTTTTGTTCAAAATATTTGAAAACTGAGCACAACTTCAATGTCTATCATCAGATATGTAGATCAACATGTGGCTACCATACAATGTAGTGCAAAGGAATTCATTATAACTCAGAGAAAAGAAAAATGACTGTGCAACACAACACAGCATGGATGAAGAGTCTCAAGACTATTGAGTGAAATAAGCCAGTAAAGAGAACTTTTGTAAATGTGAACACCATTCTAGAAAAAGCAAGAATAGTAAGGAGACAGAAAACAAAGCAGTGGTTACCTAAGATTGATTTGGAGAAGAAAATTAATTCATCTGGAACACAAAACAACTTTTCAAGTTGATGGAAATATTCTCTTCAGATGGTGCACATGTGTTCTAACAGTGCTTAAAATAGGGCCAATATACTGTATTTTTATTATACATTAATAAGGTTTATTTTAAAAGTTAAGTTTATACTGTCATAAGAAATCTTTACAAATTGATGACTTAGTATTTTATCACTTGCTGTACCATATTTCCCTCTGTCCTAAGTTTTTATCAATTTCATTAAAACAAAAAGCAATGGTTCACATGTGTATTAGGACAAAAGACATGTTGGTTTGCATTTTTTATCCACTCTCCAACTAACTTATGGATGTATTCTTATCAGAGAAATCATGACTTCTATATTTTTGCAATAATTTTAAAATCAATTTTAAAATCATTTTTCACAACTCTGTCAATGGGTCATTAGATCACATCTATGCTTTCACAATTAAAACTTGAGTAATTTTTTTAAATTCCAGAAACCATATATAACCTGCTAATACTACCAATGTCTCATGGAAGATGCTAAACAGTATCTTATAGAAGATTCAGATATGTGTTGAATTGATTTAAATTTTAATAATCATATTCTAAAATGACTGAAACCTGTCATGTATTATTTCTATGTATTTCTATCAAAATATGCTATACATTGTGTTAAATTTCCTGTCACAATGCAAAGAAGAAAAAAATCATGCCCACATCATAATGTAACTAATATTTCCAAGAAATTTCTAAAGATATAATTCAGGAAACTGAATAGAAGAATTTTCATAAAAGGATAAGTATTTGAATTTTTCTGTGTGGCAGTGAATTAAACTTTAAAAATTAAAAAGTGAATTAAAATCAAATTCCGTAATTTTTAATGTCTCTAATTTATTTAGTAAAAATAGTGTTTAACTTTTGGAAGGGAGTAACTATATTATTTTTTGTTTGTTTTATGGAAATCAATCAACCACTAGAATACAGAATGGTCCCACAGTAATCCTAATATATATATGTAAACACAAAACTATTCTCCAGACATATATGTAAGGAACAGTAAAAATAATGTCTTTTAGATCATTGTGTATATTATCTATTTTTTAGTTAATTACAGATCAAAGGAACTAGTATTTGGTTCCATTCAAATCAAATACTACTTCTAAAACTAAAAATATCAGAATTAGGGGCCTAAGCACAAAATCTCTCTGCAATTCATTCTAGTCAAGCACTGTCAAGCACAGCTTTCCTAAATTACCTATACAAAATCTGTTCACCCAAAATCAGACTTCTAGTCACACCAGATGCTAATTATCCTGATTTTCTTTCAGTAAGAAATGTATAAACAACAAAAAAGTTTCTATGTAAGACATTCATTCTGCAAATATTTAGATTTCTAATTTTAATTTCTACAAATTGATTTGCGGTAGTGCACTTCTGAAAATATTTCAAGCTCGCTGTGAATGTTAAAACCTGAGATTTCTCAGATGAGTCCATGTTCCCAGCAAGGCTCGCCCAGGAAGGTCCATTGAGCATCCAGTGTACTTTCCCCTCAATGTGGTCAGTGAATCAGCAAGTGTTAGGGGAGTTCAGGGTGAAATGCCAGGTGCTATTTCAACAGCCCTTCTGTCATAATGCTTAGGGTGGGTTACTCTGTTAGACCCTGATAAGGTTACTGGAACTCAGTTCCTGGGTGGTCAGGTTGACATCCGCCACCCTCACACTCTCTGATTGTAGAAGGTAGTCACTGTGACCTGGTTCCCTTTTTTGGGCAAAAGGCTACTCAACCACAAGCTGCTTATTAAACTCTGTCTGGAAAATATTATTCACTGAAATCATGTCTCAATAGCACCAAGTTTAATTTTGTAATTAACCAAACCATCTGTCATTTCAAGGCTTTCTTAAGGCCATGCAAATGGAAGAACTTCTACTTGTAGGACTTTGCGTGGTAAGTGGTGTTTGTAATGAGTGACTGTAAGAGAGAAATGGTAGGAATTTCAAATGATGGCTGACTTTCTTCTGCCTTTGATTACTTGTTAACTCAAAAGAAACTGATTTCCTAAAGTGAATTCCTTGTATCTTTTGATAAACACAGTATTGTCCTTTCTGCAAAATGTTAAGCTGTCCGAATTAAGTTCATCTGAACATAGATATAGAAGCAAGGGACTGTTCATCTGTATTTTCATTGTGAAACTTCTTTTAAATTTAAAACCAATTGCTAACTAACCAACAATAAATTTTAACAGATTATGAAATTTATTCTTCACTTTAGATTTCAGGGTTTTCTGTAATGTTGTAATAAGCATATATAGATATTTTAAACACATGGAAATGTGGAGATCAAGGGAGTAGGTACTAACAAGCAACAAAATACTACTGGTTGGATGCATATTGAATTGGGTCAAATTTGGTTTGAATATTTAGTGACCATCGTGTCATATATTTACATATTACACCATACAAAGAACTCTGAAACAGTATTTTAGACTAGATCTCTCCTCCTCTCCCCTCTCTCCTTCCACCTTCCCACTACCCTCCACTTCCTTCTCCTCTTCTTTCCCCCCCACCTTTCCCTTGCCTTCACCCTCCCCTTCCCTCCATTCATTTCTCTTCCTTCTATTCTCTTTATTTTGAAATATCATCTTGTCATATTGCAGTGCATGGCCTCTAATTCCTGGTCTTCAATGATCATTCTGTTTCAGCATTCCTAGTAGCCAAGATTACAAGCACACATAAGCTGGAGCCTGAATCTTGAAGACAAGTTTCAACTTTGGTGATTTGTTTTTGGATGTGTGTTTTAAAAGCATCAGGAAATTTGTAGAATCTTCAAATTATAGGACTGTATCTTTATATTTATAATGTATTTATTAAATAGGGTAAAGTTGCATAAATAGAAAATTATTGTAAGAAACTTTTTTACATAGCTCTTCTCATACCTTACCATTTACATTATCAAATTTAGATGCTGTGCAGTCCATAAGAAGGATGAATCAATGCCAGAAACATAATAGTGATAGACACATATTGTTTGTTAGGCTTTATCTCAATTCCTCAGCCCATTTGGTGCTTAAAGTTTTAATTAAGAGCTGAATACTTTTAGGGTTGCCTTCTTAGTCACTTTCTTTGTTGCTGAAACACATTACCCAATGCTCATATCTCAAAGGAAGAGAGGTTTATTTTTGCTTTTGGTTAGCATCCATGGTCAGCTGCTTTCAAGGCAAAAAGGACATGGTGGAAATGCCTGCCAAGGAAAAAAATCTGCTCATCTCAAGGTGGCTAAAAAGCAGAGAGAAGGGAGGAATCAGGGAGGAAACTATATTGTTCTAGGTTACATCCCCAGTGACCTTCATCTTCTGACCAATCCCCATCTCCCAAGGACACACTCAGATGCTGAATTCACCCGTGGGTGTATATAGCACCTGATCCAGGCACCTTTCTGATACTCCACCTCTGGCCCATGAGAATCTTGGGAGTCATTCTTGATCCAAACTGTAACAGTAGTCAATTATGAGAGTTGGTTTGAGGTTAACTATACATTTTAGACCTAATGTTGAAATGTCACTTGCGTGGATCCTTTACTCCAGTGATGAGAATGGATAGGAAAAGCAGTTCATAGACCCGGAAAACATTGGTTTGTATGTATTGGCTGTTTTCTGCTGAGATCAGTCCAGCCCTGCCACCTGCACTCTAGAAGATTGGTCCCAAGAGAGTGATGATGTCATATGTCAGTGCCATCACATCTCAGTGCTGTGATATTGAGTCAGCCAAACTTGGCCCCATGTTGGTCTGGTTCCTATGCGTCTAACTTAAATTCACAGTTTAAAAATCTCATTAATTGTTTAAAGATCAATACCTTCAGCTCTAATAATCTTAATTATCAGTTATTTTGTATGAGTATTACCTGCAAAATGATGGAAAATTGTTAAGACAGGACCTCAAATATTACCTTTAAAAAGTAATGTGCCTAGTATAAAAAAAAGTTAAAGAACAAGATAAAAGATAATTAATAGGAAATGAGGAGATGGATCTTTGGCCAATGGGAAGAGGAACAAGAGCTGAGGGGAAGGGGAAAAGGAAGGGAATGGAACCTGAAAAGAGTTAAAATGTGTTGAGCATCCACACCAACACCCCACACCGAAAGCATTAAGCTCTGCCAAAGGGTACTGATAAAAAGAAAACAGAAGCAAAACGCAACAAAAAGAATTAACATACCTAATGTGCATGGAGGACAACTTTTTCAGTTTGTTATCTACCTAACATACTGAATTTCACTAGTATAGTTAATCAGTTGGCAGAAAATAATTGTCAGTAAAAGTGAAGGAAGAAAAGAAAAATATCAGTTATTCCTCAATTTTAAAGTATTTTAACAATTAGATTAAAAGACAAATCTGGCTAGGCAAGTACCAATGCAATTCAATACTAACAGAATTTCCTGCCTATTAATTGTGTGAGGGGCACGGTGTAAAAAAAAAGAATATATTTCCCATCGCCCATCCCTATTTTCCCATCAGCACCAATGCTTAATAAATTAAATAAATAAATAAAATCAATAAACTAACGATCCATTATGACCTTAGATCAATTATCTTTAAATATAAAATTTTGTAAGGAAAGATGTTTCTATGTCTTTTAAAGGACTTTACTTTGTTACTATTTAACATTGCCAATTGTCCAGAAAAAAACAATTATCTCCTTTACCTGTTTAAATATGTTTTAGAATCTCGTACAGCAACTCCAACTCCAAGAAAGGTTAATGAAACTAACCATTTCCACGGGAATAAGTAAAATATTGGAAGATAGCACAGATAAAAAATTATAGAGGGAAAGTGGCAAAATTACTGTTTAAAAATCTCTCGTTTCATTATTGTGTATATGTGCCATATTTATCAGCAGCCCTGATGTTTGTAAAATCAGTACAGATTGGGCTGGATTGGTTCTATTGAGTCATCCAGTTTGGGAATTCACCAGTAACAAATCTGTGCAGTTCAATCTCCTATCCTCTATCTCCACACATTCACAATCAGAACAAAAGCGAAACCCATTAAAGAGGTTTGCATTTATACAGATTCAAATACCATTAATAACGTGAATCTAAAGCAGGATGTTATTTTCCTTAACACTTTTTAACTCATTGAACACCTAGAATTATAATATTTTACCAAAAATGAACAGGATGTGAATCAAATTATGTTCACCAAAAGTAACATTCTCAAGCGCCTCTCTATAAACCTATAAATGCTTATTATTGAACACTGAGAAGAAAAGAATATTTTCATATTGAACATTTATGATATTAGTTTTGGTGTAGGTTATCATCTAACAGAAGTAATTGTTTTAAAATGTTAAGATCTTTTTGTTATTGGTTAATCTCAGCAAGAATCTGTTTAAGAATTTTCTGATGTTCTGTTGCTTTAAACTTTTCAATCAATTTATGTTTAATAGAATGTAAAACATGAAATTTTGTACTTAATTTCAGAAAATAAAGCACAATGAAGTATTTGCTAAGAATTAATTTTTATTCAAAGAGATGCTAAACATTCAAATATTCTATATTTTTGATAAACAATCTATTTAGAATGAAGATTTGTTGTAATTAAATGTTTGTGAGCATTAAAATATTTAATTTCTGTTTGTCGTAGGCAATTTCTTAGCTATGACAACTACTTTTAATATTTTTTCTTAAATATTATTTCAGACTTTTAAAAAGTTTTCTTTCCATCTTGAATACTTGTTCCTCAAAACTTTCTGGCTGGAATGAGATTAAAGAGCCCTCCAGACAACTTCATACAGACCAGTTGAAGACAATCCCAAATCATTTTCCTGATTTCCAAAAATCTACTTTGTTTTTATTTCCACTTTTGAGTATGAGTAAAGTTATGATTTTGGTCATGATGATGTTTGGGTGTCACATAGGACATACCCTGACAGTTTACTTACTAGTAAGAAGGGTCAAGGTAATATCATAAAATAAGTGTAGTAGGCCTAATTCTGTCTAGTGAAAATTTCATTTTTATTTTCTGATATTATAATACCATGACTCTCAAATTTCAAACTACCCTGCTCTATGAACTTTCATCAATTTGCATTGGTAATGTTTCATTATAGTTATCAACATAAAAATAACATACCTTTCTCCAACAGGATTATTATTTTGATGCTTTACCTATCTAACATCCATAACATTTTCTAGCAACATCTGTCAATATGAGAAGCAACTCATGTGGGTCACATCATTTTCATCAATTACAGTGGTGATAATTATTGCCACTGTTATCTGTGAGTAGGACAGTATTAGCTAGGCTGTATGTATAGTTCCCATATAACAGGCAGAAATAGATACAAAACAAGCAAATCAGGAATGTGAAGTCCATTATTTGTGTCATTTCTCTTACACCAGAGACTCATAAGCAAAGACGTTGAAAGGTATCATCCTAATCTGACTGCATAAATTAGGGTGATTTTAAACTCAGGTGGTAAATTCTAATAACTCCACCCTGTACCTGCTTTGCAAACATGGCTAGGAAACTTCTTTTTTCCTACTATCTATTCTCTCCATCCCACCACCAACAAACACTTTCCCCAAATTAACACCTCCTACCCTAAACCCAAACATTCTGGTGCCTCTTGATAGCTTATAAACCCTGTACAAAACACCTGCGTATGCAATTTGTTCCAAGACAAAACATGAACCCTCTTCAGAAGCAAATAAAACATATGGCATTTGATTTTCTAAGCACACCCTCAAATATTTTAAGCAACTTCTTGATTTTCATAATTCCGGCTTCTGAAGTGCTTCCTTTTTTTAACCTCAATTTCAAAATTACTAGGTATCATATGATTATTGTAGAGCTGTACGTTTTGCAAATCACCTTCAATTATTATTAGCCTTTGCTTTTTCAGCAGGAGAAATAAATTCCCCACAGTGGCCATTCATTTGCCTCTCAGCATGATGTTGTCCCTAAAGAAACTTGCATCTGAATCTACTTCCTTTTACTGGTTGAAAAGCAAGTGTTTGATTTGGGGTGAGCATGTGTAAGTTTATGTACTCTATAGATAACAGCATGTCCCTAGTATTACTTAAAACACCCACACCATTTCTAATTCTCAGGAATGGGAACTTGTTTCACAGGAAAGCAAAGCACTGGGGATTAGTAGGTAAGCAATTTAGAGATTTTAGGAAATGCAAGTACTTTGGGTTCAGTAACTTGCTGCACTCTGCCCTCATTCCTTCCCTCAAGCTAGAAAGACTTGGAGGAATGTTGCCAACCCATTAGCATTTCCAGAACTGCACATACTTTCTTGGAAATATTCTCTTCCCCAGATAGTACTATTGGAATGATAACAAGAAATATTGAGCCCAACTTCCCTGGCTCTGTTAACGTTTGTGGGGAATAGGCTTATTTCATAGATCTGGTTTTGGAGTTACCTATGATAAAAATCTGAAAAGTTAAACATCAGTAGACTGTGATTATTTCTTTTCTTTTTATTTGATGTTCTGCCAAGGAATATTTGTTCAGCGGTAGTCAAAGCAAGATGAGCACTCTTATACTCATAATGTCACAGTATTCATATGGTTTCCTATTCACTATACTTATTGCTACATTAAAGTGGCTAACATTAGTACCAATAAAAAAAGAAAGAAAAAACAAAAAGATTACAACAATATTGAATTAGTTTCACATAGTGGACAATTTTATATAAGCAATAGGATTTTTAAAATTTATTTGCTGCTGTGGGAAAGAAAAGCTTAAATATTTAAAAAGGGTAACAAAAATATTTAAGTCAATTAGTCTATATTTTATTTTTGTTTCCATCAGCAATTTCCTTTTCCCTCTACTTCCCCTACACAGGCATAATCACTTTTAGTAGCAGTACCTTAAATAAGTCATCCTAAAGATGAATATATATGATGTCTGTTTAAAAGCTTACAGAGGGGCATGATTGTACAGTGAAGTATTTGCATAATTCTAATAGCTTACTCCAGGAAGTTCTTATTTTATGGTTTAGATAAAATACAGTGTAACTACATTTTGTATTTACAATAGAGATGTAGTATGAATAGCGCCCTCTGGAGTTGTGCATTGAGGAGACATAAAACTCTCATTCATTATATGAGCTATTCATTTGTGAGAACACCAGTTTAACAACAGTCTGTAGGCTGAATTTAAGGGGAGGAATGCATCCCATTATAAAATTCCTCAACAGAGACAATTAAAGAATGTTAAACAAATGAACAATATTAAATTCTAATACATTGTTGATTGTTATTTCCAAAATAAAGTTTCTTAGAATTATTATTTCACCTCCTCCTGTGTAATTTGTGATTTTCTTTGAGTCATTCAAGATGATTTTGCTCTACACGCCTATAGATACTAGCCAATCTACTGAAATCACATCTAAGTCAAGTGCAAGGTAGATTGCTGACCCAAATGCTTAGCTCAGAAATTTCTGTGTCACATTTAATTTTTATTCTGTCTCCTCTGTCCTCCTATATTGGTAACTGAGGACCTTTTGAATATGCTACTATTGTTTCTTGCATCTCTCTGGCAGCAATTACAGTAATTCAAATTGATCAGCAGCTATTTACATTCTCTGTGAACCTCTGGTGGAAGATGATGTAGTAGATCATCTGATGACCTTTCCCTGTGTTTTGTGATATCATCATGACATGATGTAAAACACCACAGGACAGGTCATATTGCCTAGGTGTCATTATACCTTGTGTCAAAAATCTGAAAACTCTTTTGTCAGTTAGCTAATTAGATTCTCAGCTAAATTATGTTTGAAGTCACAATTGAGAAGGGAGATGACACACCTCTTTCTGTGCTTAGACAACACTCCCACCCTCATATCCATCTTTGCCCTTGTAGTCATCAGTGCCTTGAGTATCTTCAGAGAGAGTAGCCTTGACTTTGTCAAGAAACTTGTAAGTAAATGCAATGGAAAAAGTGCAATGAAGATGAGGAGAAGAAATAGAAGGTGGAAGACTGACACCTTGCAAATGAACTCTGCAAGGTCACTTAAAGTTGGATTTCACTATTTTTAAGTTCTATTTTAAGTTTACAGGTAAACTAAAGTGACTTAAGTTTCAAGCAAAACTGTTTTTATTTTCTACCTTTCCTCTAGGTAGCAATCAGTTCTAAAATCTTATCTTACTATTTTGGTCTATGGAGTAATTGAAAATTATTCATTATTTTGCTCTGGGAGCAATCATTAATAAGGCAATTTGGTGAAATACTTTATGATCTGGAGCTATTACCTTTGTATTAAACAAAGGTGTAGATGTGAACACATAGATTCATATCTATCCAAATACAAAAGTGGAGGAACTGTACTGTTCAGGGTATTTTGAATTTTTACTTAATTAAGTAATTGTTGTACTGGAGATTAAACACAAGGCCTTCATATGAGCTACATCCCTGGCCCTTTATTTTATTTCTTTATTTACTTATTTACTTTTATTTTAAGACAAGATCTTGCAAAGTCACTAAGTTGCCCAAACTGGGCTTGAATGTGAATTCTTATGCCTCAGCCTTCCTGAATCCTGAGATTCAGACATGTCCTCACACTTAGGTTGAATGTGTTTTATATTAATTCTGCCACTGAATATTAAAGAATATTGATGTCAGAGAGAGACAGATAGATAAAATACCCTACTTAATAGGATCACAAGCTTGGAATAGACTAATAATCATAACAACAATAATATTAGAGATCTCAAGAAAAATTCATTCCCTTAGATTATACTACAACTTTATATTGGTAGAATATTTTCATTTTTCTTTCTTATTCAAGATCTACTGGTACATCTCAATATATTCCGTGAACATAAGATAATAACTTAAGAGAAGTTTTATTCTCAGCCAAGGTTTTCATTGTAGTTAATGTAATGTTATAGAATACAATGGAATAATGGGAAGATTAGAAGGTAGGACCTGCCGTGTCTTACATTTAGGGAAACTATGTCAAACTGTATTTTTTTTTTCAAAATGATCTTTTAGTTGTACAAAGAGTCTCTTTATCAGATTCATTATAATTAAAATATTTATTTAATATTAACTCTATTCTAAGAACATACATATCCACTATTCCTATTGTCCATAAGAGATTAAAATAATTGTCCATAATTCGTCAGCTTTACAGAAACTAAACTTTCAAATTTCGGGCCAACTAAAAACTTCTACATCTGAAATCAGAACTCAAGTCAGTACATGTTATGAAGCCATCGCTCCTGTAACGAGAAAGGGAAGCTGATGAAAAGGCAAGAAGACTTTTCAGGACACAGCCTTCATTGGCTCAAAAACTGTCTTAGTTACTCTTCTCCTTGCTGAGACAAAATACCAAACATTCAAAAATAAAAGGAGGAAAGGTTTATTTATCTTACAGTTTGTAGGGGTTTCAGCTCATGATCGGCTGGCTCCAAGGCAAGTTAGCGTGGCAGAGGGGCATCACAGAGGAGAAACAGTTCATAGCAAAAGCATCCAAGCAGCAAGCAACAAGCCACTAGAAAGCCTCTCTGTGTCCCTTATATTGTATCTTGGCTACTGGCTCTTAGGGCAGTAGCACTCCCACCCTTAATCCTAGCACCCTTAATCCTGTCATTGCACCCTGAATCAATTCCTGCATCACACACTGGATCCAGCCGCCTCTAAAAGGCCCCACCTGTGACCACATGAGGCTTTGAGGGGGTATCTAGATACAAGCCATAACCGATATCTAAGTCTTCAGAATTATTAAATTAAACAAGCTGTACCATCACTTGTTATAACTAAATGGTTTTACATTTACCCTTAAATTCATATTGTTCAATATGTTGAAGTCCTAACCAATGGAAATGGACTTCTGGGACTTCAGAAGGTAATTAGCTGACACCCTGAGGGTAAGACCTTGAAATGAATTAGTACCCTTATGAAAAAAGACACCTGAGAGATTGGTTTGTTTTCCTCTCCATCCTTTCCCACACAAAGTACTCATATGATCACAGAGTGAGAACTGGGTGCCTATAAATCAAGAGAAAAATTCTCAAAATGAAGGCTCCTTTCAATACTTAATCTTGGTCTTTATGGTCCTGACCCACAATAATAAGGAATATATTCCTACTTTTTAACCTACAGTCTATGGTACTTTGTTATGACAGTGTAAGTGAAGATACCATTTTAAATGAACTAAGATAACCCTAGTCATATTTAAAGAGATAGAGTGTATCCCCTCAAAGTGGCAGTTTAGAGTTTGTGCCTTGGTCGTTCCCAGATTTTTCCTTAGATCTTAACTAATAATTGTTCATGGAAACCACAGATATCCTCCAATTGTTCTTTTGGGGGGAGGTTTGCAAGTAGCCGATTCAAGAGCGTTATTTAGTTCTCCTCGCAGCTGATCGGTGTCTGCCCTGTAATCCATCCAAGATCCACCAGCATTCCCACATCATAACAGCTTGCTACTACGATTTGGAGCTATCTCCAGTGTTCTGGGTTTTGTTCTTTTTAAAGTCCTAAGATCCCTAAGATGCTGCCCAAATGGCCTGCACCTTCTAAGGCTTTATTCCATTCTTTTCTTTTATATTTTTTGGTACCATGGATTGAACTCGGGACTCTTGTGAGGCAGGCAGCGGAACCACTGAGCTAAATCCCCGGCCCACCTAAGGCTTTATTAATGCAGTATTTTAGTAAACTAAATTACATAACTATGGGAGACATAGCATATTAATTATTTAAACTATAAAAATAGGCATTTTTCTGACCATACCTGAACTTTGTGGTTTTTTACAATTCGTGGGTGGTCTAGGAAAGTAACCCCCATGAATTCCAGGGGTCCACTGTAATATGAAAGTGTGACATGGTGGCACATGGCTGTCACCCCAGCAGTTTGTGAAGCTCAGGCAGGAAGAGCACAAGTTCAAGTCCAGCTTGTATAACTTAGCCACTTAGCATGAACCCGCATCAAAAGCAGTAATAACAACGATAAAATGAAAACTCTGGGAACGTAAGTCAGTGAGAAATCCCTGTGTTCATTCCCTGATATCACACGCACAAACACGCACACACACACACACACACACACACACATACACATACACATACACAATGAGCAAGAAGGTGAAAGGGAGGTTTCCAGAGAGGAAGAACTAGTTCTTTCTGCCTCAAGGGCACATTTTCTTCAGAGACTTTTAAGGCACTATTGCTTACTCTATGTACCTGTTTCTCTTCTCCCAAACCCTTTAGACTTCTCCCATACTTAACATTATGGTTTATGTCTTTGACTGAGGATCTATATAGAATCCAATAACCTATCTGGCCTATAACATTTCTATTCTATATTTATATCCTAATGTGAAACTTATATGTAAAATAATTTCTGAGAATTTTGGTTGGAAAGCATTTTTTCTCGGATTTTCATCCTAGCTACCATTAATTTGAAAAAGAACAATAGATCAACAAATACATTGATAAATATTTCGTTCAAAGCCTGAGCTATCTACAAACTATGCCTGTATGTGTATGTCACAATTTGGGACATGTTACTTTAATTTTCAAAATATAGTGGACAACATTATGTTTCAGTTACAAGAATTAGATCACAATAATTCATTAAGGTGCACTGATTTCTGTAGGCATATGACTTAAGAGATAATGACCATTTGAAATGCAACAAATAGAGCCAATAATTAATGTCATCCTTAAAATTATTACTTATTTTTGATAGCAGCAGCTTTATTTCCATCTCATAATAAAACCTCCTCAAGCCAATCAATCATAAAGTCAACGTTACATCATTTAAGAAATAAATTTAGGACAAAATTAAAATAAAACCAGGAAAAAGCTGAATAATAGCATGTTAAGTGAGGAACAATTGGCATAGTTTGATAATAATGCTGTTTGCATCAGCACCATAGTCAAGAATCTGGAAAGATATGCAATTGAAATGACACCAAAAACTTTGCTGAGACAGGAGGTAAAACTCACAACTGTGATATTGCTCAACTGTTTTTTTAGCTCCACTTCTACTTCCCTTTCTCCAAGTTATTTAAGGATTTCAAAGTAAAGGAGAGACAATCCACTGATACTTTCCAGTGTAGCTGGTAGCTCATTAGAATAGACAACTGGTAGCACTTGCAGTTAAGTGTGCTTATTTCCTCAATATGCATTGAATTTATATTGAAAGGATCTGTTGCCGCACAGTAATTATATGAAGCAGTGAGATGGCACAGTCTAGGTTCCCTAAACATAGTTGTATACTCTCAGAGGAACCTAGAAAGACTTGACCAAGCTCCTCTTAATGACACAGCCTTCACTCATCTCTAAATAAAGGTAATCTTCTGTAATAATGAAAGCATCATGTTCTTACAACAAATGTGTCAAATAAAAAAATCTACATTTATTTTGGTATATTGTTTTTGTTATATACACAGTTTTGAATACTGTTTTTATTATTAAAGCCCCTCTACTTTTAAAATAAGATTTCATATGCAAACATTTCTCCTAGTAATAATTGGTTTCCCACCCCCTCTCCCTATTCCGTTCCCTCTCCCCTTTATGCTCTCCTCTTAACCTCCCCTTTCTCTTTTTCTCTCTCTCAAATAGCAATTATGGAATAGAAAATAATATATTCTGTCTCCTCAAGGAATATCTATATTTCTTTTCTATATCATAATGCTTTTAGTTGGTGTCTTACATTGCTCTAACTTCTGCCAAGAGCTTCTTAATGAATGTGCAAGATCTTTGTATGCCACAAGTGGAATGCTGGTATGTGGAAGTATTGACCATTATCTTCATTTCTTAAGAAGTTGTGAAGAACCTGAATCTAGTGCAGCCCCTGTGGCTAGATGTATTTGGATTCTGGTGGCTTTTATCATTTCATTAGTCCTTCACAAAAACATCATTTTCTGTTATTCATATATTTTTACAATATGAAAAGAATTGAAAAACCCAGTTTTATATTTAAAAAAAATTAATTCATATTCTTGTCACATAAAGCATGTGGCCAAGAGTCATTCTGTTCAGATTTTTCAGGGTGAAGGAAAATATTTTTCCTGTAACTTTTTAGATATGGCTGCTACCTTGGGTTCATCAGAGGATAAAACACAAATTTAAACAATTATGCTTTTAAAACTTCTGAATTTAATTTTTGGTTTGCAGAACCTCAAACCCAAATGATCTAAAAGCTTCTCTTCTAAAAATTTTGTTTAGGCATCATTCCATGTACAAATATTTTGATCCTTATTATTTTCCCAACAATTTTACCTATAACAAGTTCCAGTCCATCAGATCATGATCTTACTGGGATTAAGAAGTAATTTGACAAGCTGTTTGTAGCTAAATGGCTTGATGTGTTAACTTATTTAAATAATATTTGCATTTTAACAAGGATTTTCAATTCTCCTGCAAGTCAGAGGTTCATCTGACTCTTGTTTGCTTAACTAGTGGACATACACTTTCCTCATAGCTAGTGCTCCATTTGTTTCCTTTTTATGAATTAATGGGCGAACCCTGGTAAAGATAGGTAATTTCAACTAAAGTCTCAGTAATTGTAAATTCTCAACTGGTTATATATCCATCTCACCTACAGGAAATATATGTGCTGATTTAAAGTAAAAAAAAAATTCTTATTTTCATGTAGAATAAAAGAGAGTTTACACATTTGAGAGGTACATGTGAGTACTCGTTAAACTGTCATGTCTAGACTGGACAAATAGGAAGAAATATTTCTTTGACATTTCTTTCTAAATGGTCCAGATTCTCAAGTTAAAATGTATATGAATCTTATTAGGAATATTATGTACAGAATCAGTAAAAATAAGACATGTCAACTGATAATGAAATAAGGACTCTCTCCACTTTTGTTTCTTTGCTATTGTGACACATTTATTTTGAAATTAAACTTCTCACATTTGAGTGGGAGCAAAGTATGTTCTTTAAATGCTGGTAAGGAAAACATGCAGAATGGCTTCGGATTAGAGGACATAAGGTACTTCTCTCAGTAGCAAGCCAGTTTTTACGAGGGGGCGGTGTGCTCCCAAGCACCCATCTGGAAGCCTGTGAACAGACCTTCCACCAGGTGTCCACCCTGAGCACACGCCGATACAGAACGAGGAGAAGGTGTCCCCAGTGGAGGAGAGAAATGGCCCTATGATAAATTACATAGACACAGTGTTCTAGCAGGAAATTTCACCACATTAATTGCAGAAGAAAAACAGATAACATTATGACTCATTATACCCAAAACATCTCTCAACTATAGGTATTATTTTGAATAAAAACGGATTTATTACAAAAGTAACTATTAAATGACACAAGTCCCTGTGTTTGGTAATATGGGGAAAATTAAGAAGTATAAAGTACAATTCCTATCTTCAAGGAGTGTACAATCAAATGGAGTTAAATATATTTTAACATTGAAAAAGAGGAAAAAATTCATCATGGTGAGTATTTTAAATAAGGTTCAGAGGTAGTGCCATAAAATGTAGATAAACATTCCCTCTTAGGTGGTAGGAATCATTAAAGGGTTTTGTGAAGAAAAGTGAGACAACAGATACATAATAGCAGAAAGGGCAAATAAGTAGAAAATAGTGGTTAAAGACAGTGGTTCTGGGTTTAGACTTCTTCAAGTCCTTACTCTATCACTTACAGGAAGAGGGAACATTATGAAAAAAAATAAAATAAAGGAGTCAGTGCAGGGTCTGGAAGTGGTAAGAAATGAACCTAAGGAAGCAGGAAAAGTTTAGGCTGTGGTCTTTGGTTTTAATGGCATCTAAGGATTTTTCCAGTAGACAATGGAAAGTGACGGATAGGAGGTGCTGTCTTGTGAAGAACACAGTTTATTAAGACAAAAGTTTGTGAGGGTCTTATATGCAGATCTGAGAAGCTCTACAGTGTAGATTGTGTCACACACTAGAAACACAGAACAAATGCATTAAATTACCAATGAGTATCTCTCATCAATTAGAATCTCAAGTATTCAGCAGTGGCACAATGAAATCTGTAATTCTGAAGATTCATTTTGTGGATGCCAGGAAGGTGCGATGGGTTTGCTCCTGGTGGTACTCTAGGGCACAGTGCTGGGGCAGTGAAAGTACTTCATCAGAAAAGAGGCAGAATAATCATCCTATCAAATCCTTTCCTCAGAAAGGCTGCATGAAAATAAACTTGATATAACAAAGTATAAGTTATTAGAAAGATCAGACTTTCATTTTCTTCTATTTGTGCTCTAATATAAAGTTCTGAAGATGTTCGTGAATTAGCACAATATTTGCAGTGGTTGCTTGTTAATGATCGACGAATTTTTTGAATGATAAAAATTTCTTGTTTTACTTTCTTACATGTAGATCCACAAACAACATGGTAAAGTTTTGTGCTCTTTATGTTATGGCTATGACAGAACAGAACACCTGTGATAGCTTTATTTCTAATGTTAGAATTTATTAAGATTGAATAAAACTTAGTCAATTTAAATTCTAAAAATAATTTTGCTTAATATTTCAATATATTCAGTAATTCTAATTTGTTTGATTTAATTTTAATAGATAATTTTGAATGCTTAAAATATTTTTGAAAACAGAATATAAACTTCTTTTCCATTTTGGGGAGATATTTAGGAATTTTTTATTTTTTATAATAGCAATGCCATAGAATAAAATTACATGAAAATAACTATCATGAATTTTTATGAAAATAACAGAAGAGATTAAAAATAAATTATATTAAATGAATTTGAATTTAGTGATTTTCCTGTCTTTGGTTTATTACCTTTACAAACTTTATTAGTCCATCAGCAAAATACTCATTGAAAATAATTAAATAATTTCTAATATTTTATTTATTTTCACTTATTTAAAGCAATATTTATTGTGTTTTGAACTTTTGTCTTTATGAGTGCATATTTGATAAAGATGGGGAAGGGATTTATTTAACAGCTTTCAGCCTAATATATGATTTTAAGTATTTATATGTATAAATTTTAAGCCTGAATATACATTCTTGCCTTAGACACTGTGAACGGTGAAGGGCTAAGGAAACCAAAAGCAGTTACTTATTATTTCAGTTAAGTGCATTTTATATAGCAATAGTGTTACTTGTAAGAAATCCAGAGTTATTTAATTAGAAAAAAGGAAACGGATTGATCCTTTTAACTAACGAATTCCATGATTACAAGAAAGTCCTTTCTCTCAGTTCTCCAATCTGTATACTGCCTTTTTTTCTTACACTCGTATTGAGAGGATTGCGGCCACGTTCCAGCCACACATCTTCCTGGTCATCCATTCTTCAGGAAGACAGGGCCTCTTCTCTGGCTTTCCTTCAAAAATCCATATGCTTATTGGATTTGTTTAAGTTATTTGCTTAGCATAGAACAAAAGAGATATGTTGATTGGACCAAGTTATTAAGTTCATGAAAGCAAGAGTTAGATAATAGGGAATAAATGTTAAAAGTCATAAGTTCTCAAAACCAACAATTAACAAAATCCAAACAAAAACTGAAAACAGAATATTGTAGGAAGGAGGAAGGCCTGGCATAAGAAGGAGGAAGTTTGCAGGAAGGCAAAAGTAGCTATCACATACTGATGGCATTGGCTGTAGAACTCAGAGTGAATGAAGTACTCTGGCAAGAGGGAGATGAGGGGAGAGATTCAAGAAATATTAGGCCCTACCCTACTTTTAATGTAGTAGAATTGATGTAGATTAATTCTAAGGTTGTGAGGGAAATTCAGCAAGAACTTCAAATTTGCCTGTAGTCAGTAGCATAGTTCAAAAAAGAAAATATAGAAAGAGTAGAAGTCTAAAAGGAAAAGTGATGAGGTTTAAAAACCTGCAGAATGAACTATCCCCAAGACTTCCAGGAGGAGATGGGAAATAGGTATATGCTAGAGTTTAGTGGAAAGATTTCCATGAGAGATAAACATTGTAAGTATGGGAATGGAGTTGCCTTCTTTTTCTTTTTCTTTATATATAGTATATAATTTGTTATTTTATACTAATACATTCTCATATTACAAAGGCAATTTAGTGGAAGAATCTTCCTTTTGATATTTGAATCGTGTGAACACAAACAGAACTATACATTTTTTAAAAAATGTGTGTGGATAACAACAACAAAAAGACAAGTTAAAACAACAACAAAATAATTGTCCTTTTTTACAGGTGGACATTGAAGGGGACCTAATTCGGTTTTCTTTTTAAAAACCTCCAAAGACAAAAAGCTGGAGTTGCTTTCTTAATTATTCTAATAATAGAGCCCTTCCTGAGAGTAAATGTGAGTTTTCCAGCCCCAAGAAGAGAAAGACCCTGTGATTTTAATCAAATTAATTTGTATCTAACTTATGTCTTAGTTGGGTAACGTTAGTTAGCTAACCCAATGGAGTAAATCAACTTTAAGTATAAGAACCAAACGATGATTCTAAGCCCTTCAAATGAAGCACAACACCCTCAATTCTGTTGGCATCACTTCTAAGAATTTCCTCAGCATCCAGGGGTGCAGGGATGGTTCAACTCCCATAAATAAATAAATGTAATGCACTACATAAACAGAGCTAAGGACAAAAATCACGTGATCATCTCAATAGATGCTGAAAAAGCCTTTGACAAAGTCCAACACTCATTCTTGATAAAATGGGCATGGATAGTCTTTATCTCAATCTGATAAAACGCATCTATGACAAACCAACAATAGCCAGCATCATACTAAATGGTCAAAAACTGAAAGCTTTCACTCTAAAATTAGAAACAAGAAAAAGATGTCCACTATCACCATTCCCATTTTATATAGTTCTAGAAACAGTAGACAGAGCAATTAGACAAGAGAAAGAAATAAAATGAATAAGATACTAAAGAAGTTAAACTATCATTATTTACAGATGACATGATAGTGTCCTTAGAAGACCCCTAAAACTCCACCAAAAGATGTCTTGATTTAATAACCTAATGCTGGATGCAAAGTCAGCACTCAAAAATCAATTACATTCCTGTACAGAAAGAACAAACTTACTGAAAGAGAAATTAGGGAAACCACGCCTTTCACAATAGCATAAAAAAAATGAAATACTTGGACTCAATCTAACAAAGGAAGTAAAAGAACTTTACATTGAAAACTACAGTGCTCTGAAAAAGGAGATCAAAAAGGACATAAGAAAATGGAAAGATATCCCTTGCTCATGGGTAGGAAGAACCAATATTATAAAAAAATGGCCATATTCCCCAAATTATTATACAGATTTACTGCAATTCCAATCAAAATAACAATAGCATACCTCACAGAACTAGAGAAAACATTCCTAAATTCATTTGGAACCAGAAGAGAACCAGAATAGCAAAAACAATTCTGGGCAACAAAGGCAAGGCAGAGAACATCACAATCCCCAATTTGAAATTAAACTACAGAGATAGTGTGATAAAAACAGCATTGTATTCTCAAATAAACAGACCCAAAGACCAATGAAACAGATTAGAAGATACAGAAGCAACTCCAAACACACTCAGCCAACTTATTTTTGACAAAGGGGCCAAACATCATCAATGAAAAAAAGCTAGCCTCTTTAATAAAACGTGCCGGAAAAAAACTGGTTTCCACATGCTGAAAACTAAAACTAGATCCATGTCTCTCATCATGTATTAAATTAAAATCAAAATGGATCAAAGATCTAAATATTAAAATAGGAACACAAAATCTTCTGGAAGAGAGAATAGGTAGAACTATTAAAGACATGGCTATAGGCAAAGACTTTATGAACAAAACCCTGATTTCAGGGCAAATATTTCAAGGAATTAATAACTGTGATTTCATCTTATTAAAAACGTTTTTCACAGCAAAAGAAATCACTGAGAGTGAAAAGACCACCAACAGAGTGGGAAAAAAATTTTCCAGGTGTTCCTCATACAAAAGACTGGTATCTCGAATATCTAAAGAACTGAAAAAAATCAACCCCCCCTAATTCAAAGACCCAATACAAAAATGGGCATCTGAGATGA
This sequence comes from Heterocephalus glaber, assembly GCF_053883595.1. Classification (NCBI taxonomy): domain Eukaryota; kingdom Metazoa; phylum Chordata; class Mammalia; order Rodentia; family Bathyergidae; genus Heterocephalus; species Heterocephalus glaber. Next base: position 1,475,031 of record NW_028258143.1, read on the forward strand.
ATACACACTTCTCCAATGAAGTAGTAAAAACAACAAATAAATATATGAAAACATGTACAAAATCACTGGTCATTTGGGAGATGCAAATTAAAACAATGCTGAGATTCCATCTCACTCCAGAAAGAATGGCTATTATGAATAAATCAACCAATAACAAATGCTAGCAGGGCTGTGGGGAAAAAGGAACCCTGCTCCACTGTTGGTGGCAGTGTAGACTGGTGCAAGCACTGTGGAAACCAGTGTGGAGCTTCCTCATAGGATTAGAGGTTTCTTTTGACCCAGCTATCCCTCTTTTGGGTATCTTCCTAAAAGAATTAAAAGCATCATACGACAGCAATATATCCATACCCATGTTCATAGCAGCACAGTTTGTAATAGCTAAATCTTGGAAACAACTCAAATGCCCATCAATAGATGGATGGATAAAGATGCAGTTTTTTTTTTATACAACGGACTACTAGTCTACCACAAAGAAGGATAAACTTGAGACATTTATAGCTAAATGAATAATACACATAGAGACCATAATCTTAAGTGAAGTAAATTGGGACACACATTTGCAAATATTACATTGTTTCTCCGGTTTGAGAAACCGAAAGTGTAAAAAAGAAAAAAAATGTATAATAGATGATGTGAAATAGAAAGAAAAAAAAATTCAAACAGGAAGGGGCATGAGGGAGGGGGGAGGGGGGAAGGAACAAAGAGAAAAGAGAAAAAATAATGAGAAAGATAAAATAGAAACAAACTTTTGTAAGTAAGGAGAGGAAGAAGGGTTGAAGGTAGGGCAGGTGAATGGGAAAAAAAATAAGAATTATGATAGAGCACATACAGGCACAAATTTTATGCACTAAATGTGATCATTATGTGTATCTAAATTGTACCAAAAATTAATTTAAAAAAAGAATTTCCTGCGAACAAAGTATGGCCTTCTCCATATCTCTGTACTGTCTTTGAAAAGTGTGTCTGCTGCAGCATGGATCAGGCAGGAATTTCACTTACCTTCCTATCACAACACAGCTATGCTCTCCTATGTTGCATATCCTTACAGTCTCTTAGCATCAAAAAAAATTGTACCTGAGTGATTTACAAATAAAATAGCAAAACTAAGTTAGTGATTTCTTTTTTAAAAGACACTAATATATAACTCTCCACAATTTAGGAGGGGACAGTTCTATCCATGTTGGAGGAAAAGACATCCAGCTTGGAGATTGTGATTCTTCTAAATTAATAAAATCAGTCAAGGCAACTCATTTTTATATAAAAAGTAAATGGTTTGTGAGAGAAAGGAAGAATATCCAAATTTTACAATTTATGCCTCAGATTCTATTGTTAGATTGTCAGCCATTTTCAGGTTGTTCTCCACTTTTAACGTATATCACAAGGTGATGCAGACAACGATTGAACTATGGCTCAATATACAGTTAATAAGTCTCAATAACTCTAATCGGCCGTTCAGGTCTTATTGAAAGCAGTAAGTGCATGCTAAATGCATTAAATTTTTATTTGTAACAATTTGCAGCTAAAAGTCATTCTTCTCTTTTTCAAATAGAATGCAGAAAAATCAAAATTCTATACAGTAGAAGCTAAAATATAATACAATATAATTAGAAATGTGAGTTGCTATGAAAATCATATATATATCATATGTATGACAATAAAGAAATACCTTTTTAGCTGGAAATATTCATTTTGAAAAAATCATATTTCAAAACTTTCACTTTGGTTTTTTAAAAGCAGCTTTGTTTGCAGTTCTTAGCTTTTTCAGAATTACAACCACTCCTGTCTAAAGTTTGAATCATAGAAGATAAAGAGGTACAATATCATATTAGAGAAACAAATTGACTATATTAGAATTTAAAAACTAAAGTTTTGAAATAGCTCTAGTAATGAAATATTTAAAGAGAAGAAAACAAAAACTCAGAGTTCAAGCAATAGCTGGATATAGATTACAAAAATTATAATTCAAAATGAATTTAGAATTACTAAAAAATATATTGTAAAGGAAATTGGGTCAACAAATATGAACAAAAAAAAAGTCACCTGTCTGTCATGTTTCATAGAAACAGATACCAAGGAAGGACTGGATAGAATTAACTAAAGACATAAAAATGACATACGAGACATAAAATAACTACAAGACATAAAAATGAAAAGGAGAATAAAATCAACTGCTTCCAGTTCTCTAAATACAGTGGCTTAAAAATCAAGAAATGGAGGCAAATTTGTTGCACTTTGAATAATGGCTGTATTCTCCACATTATGTGCTTTCCAAATCTACATTCCAGGGAGTTACAGTGTCTTAAAATACCCTAAAAACAAATAGTAGTGGTGTTTCCAAAATTAACTGAAATTTTCCCATATGTGTCACACTACATGCATCCCATATGCAGCATGTTAATCTTTCTTCAAGCCCACACCAAAGGAGTATAGGTAAAAAGAGAGCAAGTGATTAAACTACAGTTAGATTATTTAGTACATGATGGATATGCAAGTGGAAATATATCTGACTGACTCAGAAGAGAGTGACACACTTCACTGTCCCAGAAATACGTAAAAAGCTGATCCTACAAATGATTCTTCAGGAGGAGACAGGTTGTCAACTCCAAGTCAGCAACATTTAGAATTTCCAATGAAGGTAACAAACTGAGTCAAGTAGGACTAAAACTAATATGGAAAATATTAGACTACAAGATAGGACATTAAGACAGTTCAGTAATATTTCATGGTTAGCAGAGTTATAGGCAGCTGAGATATCTAATAAGATGAGTACAGTCAAAGACCCTATTTCAGAGTTAATAGGCAGATCATTACAAGCTTTGACCAAAGCAGTCCCCATACTGACCTAATCAAAATCCAGAATGAAAATTATCATAAAGTGCATGATGAACCAATTAGCCTGGAGCTGAGTTGATTCTATCTGCTCAACTATCTCAGCTGGGAATGGTAAATTAAAATCTAAAAGGAAATGAGGAGGAAAAAAGCAGTAGAAACAGGAACATTAGTACACATTCGGCAAAAGTTTCAGAGAGTGATATCCCTTATACTTAGTTTATAGCAAAACAAACAAAACATATACATAGATCTTGCACAAAGCACATGTACCCTTATATGAGCCTCCACTTACCTTGGGGAGGCAGGTATTGTACTTACCCCTTACCTGGGGTAATGCTACTCCTAAAAATGTTTTAAAACATTTCAGACATAAAGCTTCAGAGCTCAAGTGAAGAACATGAATGGTAGAAACTGCTCATTTGAAATAAATACAACTTAGTATAAATTTAATTAGTAGCATGACTTAGAAATGATAATTTGATCACTTCTGATTCTACAGTCCTTTCATTATTGTATGCTCTTTTCTATACCAAATATGGAGAATAAATTAAAATATAGTCCTATCAAAAAAGCAAGAATACGGTTTTATCAAATTGAAATAGCACTTTTTCTGGAGATCATCTTAGTTTTGAAGATAATTTAAAACCTTTTAATAGGTGAGACTGAGTAATATACTACAAAGAAAATACAGAGAAGTTATAGATCAGGAATCTACTTAATCTACTTAATCTTTTAATCTACTTAAAACTGTGATATTCCCTATGTGACTATTATCAATTATCTTCATTACTTACAGTCAATCTTTATATTGTCCTATATATACACACACATATACATATGTGTATATACATAAATGTGTGTGTGCATGTGCATGTGAGTGTTGAATGAGATGACTGACTTAAAAATGTCCTAAAATTTCTAATTCAAAAAATATATTCATCCTGAGGCCAGCCTGGGCTACTTTGTGAGTTCAAGTCCAGCTTGAACTACATAACAAGACACTATATCAAAAAATTATCATTTGAATATTTCATATGGAAATTGGTTAGAATGTAATCATTAAAACTGAGTATGAAGCTGGGCATGCCTATAACGTCAGCACAAGCCCAGGCAGGAGGAACACCATGATTTGAAGACCAGCTTGAAATACATAGTGAGATCCTGTATCAAAAAAACTAAATGAAAACATAAAAACAAAATAAAACTGAGGAACAGAAAAAGAGGAATTGCTCTCATAAAGCCAGAATGTTAACTATGGCATTTCTTATCTTCTGGCAAATCCTCCCCTGAGATAACTTCTTCATTTCATTTTTTTTTATAATAATACTGACTATGTCCAAGTACCTTGTCAACTTCAAAGTAATCACATAAGAAAACTGAACATCGGCTCTAGCCATGTTCATTACTCTACATTTGTTGGAATTGGCTTCATGATTATTTAGATAGGTGAGAAGCCCTATTACTTACAAGTGACGAATCATGTTAAAAAATCTGTAACTTAGTTGGAATAGAACCTTTATTCTCAAATTGTATTCAGTTTATTTCTGAAAAAATTTAAAAATAGCTACAATGTTGAAACTGTGCTATGTAATATTACTTAACAGAAAGTTAAAAAAATAATAGATAAATGTGTTCCTCATGATTTTCAACAAATAATTCTTCCTCTCTAATTATGACCATTCAGGATAGAATTGTTTTTCTATGGGAACAGTCTATATTGTGAGGATAAGATTCATGTACATTTCCAAAACTGGGATGGTTAATATTACCACTCATGCCTCTTATTTGGGTCATTTAAGTTATGTCCACATGGTAAATTTAAGGCAAAGTTAGTATAATGAAATGGCATGGGCATTAGAATCAGACACACTTAGCTGAAAACACAGCTTCCGCCACTTGCTAATTATGTGATTTCTGGGCAGTTATGAGCCTTGGTTTGTACACTTACAATTATAGCAATATTACCTAATTTTTAGGCTATTTTAAGAATCAAAAAAAGGAGAAAACTCTGAGCACAATGCGTGGAATAGAGTAGCTGCCTATGTTCCACAGGAAGCCTCATTGCATGTTCTAATCACCTTCATATGTATAACAGAAAATTGGTCTTTTTGCATATCCATGAAAAGACTCTGCATACTGGATAGATAATGGTAATTTTCAGTGAACTGATAAAATTGGAAATTTTTATCAGTGTAAAAGAAGGACATATCAGGAAGAAGCAAGAGGGAAATTGGTGACTAGACAGAGGGTGGAGCTGCTGCAAATTGGCAGGTGGCCCAGAATCTTGACTCCTACAAGAAGATGTGAAAGGTTTTAATTTAATATTTGATTTAGAAGAGAGACCCTTTTTCATCAGAGTGGCAGCTCATTTGGGAGCCATTGGCAGAAATTACAGTGCATCTGGCAACTATATACTTCATTTGGGAGTGGTGGGTGGAGGCATTTGGGTGCTTAAGCTTCTCCACAAAACCAGAGACCACACCAAAATTGAACCCAGGGAGAGAATTCCAGTCATGATATTTCAAGACATATGATAATGCAGCTTGCTTTTGAACAACTTTGTGGATCTGGTTACTTTCATACAATTCATGTGTTCATACTCAGAATCAAAGATGAATCCATTCTAGGAGCAAAGTAATTGACAAATGAATGTTATTGATTGAATTTAGCCAAAAACCTTGAGAACATCAAGATTGCTGGTTGGCCCAGGAGCACAAACTTGATCTGCAGCTCTGTTGTTGACATGCAGCTCTCCTTCCTTTTATAGAGCTTTGCGTAAAATTTTTCTTTTCTTTTTTGGTCAGAAAAAATTATGAAAGTGTCAGTATCTTTTTGCAGTTAATTCAGGAGAGATCCTCAATTCGAGCAGGGCACATTTTCATGCAAATACAGCAGCACAGTTTCCAGCCCCCTAATAGCTTCTTACAAATGATGTGCCATTACAACGAGGTTTATTTAAACAAATTTAATACATCTTTAATCAAGCTGGAGAGCATTTTCAAAGGTCACGCTCCAAATCAGGATCACTGTACTGAGCTTATCAAAGTATTAGCTTAAGGGGGAGGGAGAATTATTTCTTGGACAAGTAATTTTAGGCAAATCTTTATTTACATTTTTATTCAGTTATTAAATTTTATTTCTTTCCCTCCTCCTTCTAGTTTCCATTTATGAACCTATAAGAAAGTCAGCAAATGGAGCTATAAGCATATCACTGCAGCCATTCCTTCTAGAGGCGACGCCTTTGAACACCCAGAGTCTGAAAGGCAAGGACAAGAGACCAGGCATTTTCAATGTCAGAAATAATCTTTTAGTGCCTCTAAAGCATCTTTCCCAAAGGTCTCACATTAGGCTCTGTGTACATTGCTGACATTCTAATGCGCTGTTTCTTCAGTAGATAAATGAAATAGTTGGAGTTGCCTTAACATATACTCCAATTCTTTTTTTGTGTCTCTGTCTGTCTTTCATTGCATATGCAAACAAATATGTAATGCCTGCCTTCCATGTGCCAAACATTGTGCTGTCCTTATATCTTTTAATTTCTTTCAATTATTTCTACAAACACTGATAAGATTATACAAGGGTCTCCATAACTCTGAAATGTATTTTATGTTAGTATTTATGGAGCAAACAATAAAACAGCTATTAGTTTGATGCAACTAAGAAACAAGTTTATCTTTGGTACCAAATCTCTGAACAGTGGTCAGTAGCAAAAACTACCACAGGCAGTGACAATGACAGAGACATACCAGTGTCTTCTGAGTTTGAGCTCCCATTCCTTGACATTCTTCCCTTCATCCCAGTGTAACATTAGTAATAAACAGACAAGAAGAAAGAGGAAGTAAACTGCAAGAACATAGCAAGAGCTGATTGGAAGAGAAGACTTACTCCTGAGGAATTTAATGCTTGTGACTTACCACCTTTCAAACCTCTCAACAGCATAGGAATAAAAGACATCATCTGAAAACACAATGTGGAGATAATGAATTGATCATGTATCCCTGCTATTGAATTGTGTGGTCTTGGCTCACTACCAGCAATTGCCTTTATCATAACCAAAATTGAGAAACTAGAGCCAAATAAGAGGGTGATCATTATTGTAGGCTAATGGGGGATAAAGTAATGTCCCTCCTTATAAACGAATAGACCACAGCACCCGTGCATACTACAGGATCTAATAAGAAAGAGCAAGGGAATAGTAGGTAGATGGAAAATAGACAAAAGAAAAGAAACTTGTTTATTGATTAGGATGCTAGCAAATTGTAATGTAATTAATAATAACAGAATAAAGATCAGTAAATAATAATTTAGAATTTGGGTTTTCTTCCAAATAGATTATTCAGTGATTTATAATTAAATCTTTGGGGACAAAACAAAATAAAAAGAAATGACACACTGAAAAGCATGTGTATGTGGAGATATTCTCTCTTTCTATATATAATTTATTCTGGAGCCACAGAGCATTGATATCAATAATGATTAGAAAAAGCTAAAAAAATAGTGGGATTTTTTTGATGATTTTATAGCCCAGTCCAGTGAGAATATATGTCCTTTCAAAATGGTGATGGTTCAGAAAGTATCAAAAATCACTTTAACATCAATAAATGACAGACATTCCTCTTTGTCCTTTCCAGGCACATTTTAACTGTCTTGATGGGTCTGTGTCATATATAGCAGCAACTCCTCAGTATCCTCACTATTTCTTCTGACAGTGTTGCTGGCTTCACTGCAAATGGTAATTGGACACACACTGTCTCCCTTTGCCCAAGTTTGAGCCTGTCTCCTTTCTCGCACTATTTGTTCTTCTTTTCACCATTCTCTCCCTACTTCCTTCTAACTTCTTTCCTAAACTAAAGTGTGCAATTCTAGAAACCTCGGGCCAGGAATGTCAGGGCCTGAGGGACCGGCCTCTGTGTTTCTGCCATCAGGGTGACTGGATGTGGCAGTGTTAAGCAGTCATCCCTTGCCATCAAGACCAGTCACTTCTGCAGCCTCAGGAATGGGCATCTCCTGGTGTCTGACCACAGACACTGGTCTGTTGAGTTTGGCCTGAGATTTGATATCTATATTTTCAATGAGTTTCTGAGGTGATTAGGGAGAATAGTGGATTTATGAAACAGCCATGTCATCTTCCTAATTCATTTCCCAGCTGTGTTAGCTACTCATTTATCCTTTCTAAGCCTGTCTGAAAGATGAAGATCCATTCATTTATCCCTTCATTCTTCTAGAAAGTATTTATCAGGTGTGTACTACGTGCTTTGCATAATGAATAATTCCTGTAGAAAATTCTAGTGTAGTACAATAGACTGATTTAAATTTCATAGGTATGTATAAAGAACTAGGAGAATCGGAGCTACCAATTCTGTTCAGGGATGTCAAAGTTGGTAAGTCTTTACATATCAAATGAACTAGCCTGGTCTTAGATGTTGAATATACATTGACGAGGAGGAAGTGGAGGTATGATTAAGCAAGAAAGAAGAATGTATTTAAAATATGGAAGCATGAAACACATGGAATCTTTTTTTTTTTTTGGTACCGGGGATTGAACTCGGGTCCTTGTGCTTGTGCAGCAGGCGGCAAAACCACTGAGCTAAATCCCCGGCTCAATACATGGAATCTTAAGGCTGATAAATTCTGTGATCTGGAAAATAAGGTTTATAAAGTAAATAATAAATAAATGAGAGTTCTGAAAGAAAAGTTAAGTCAAGACTCCATTCCCAATGCTCTATCAAAACTTGCCGAAGAACTTGGATTACTTTTTTTTTCTTGTTTAGAATAGGTGAGCAGTTTTCTCTTTGTTTTTTATACAGGTATAGTGGGCACATGTGTGCACACACACACAAACTATACAGATTTATAATTCTAAGAGTAAATTTAGCCTCAGGAGTGTAGATAGTGACTTGGACAGGAAATGTAAGAAAGGGAAAAAAGGGGAAATAGCTGGAAGACATTTGTCAGATAGAATCAATGGGCTTTGTTTTCTAAGAATAGGTGATAAAAATATCAGGTCATTTATAATTCACCAGGTTGAAGATACAGTAAAATTATGTACTTATGGATATTTTAATAAATGTAAAAAAACCTAAATTGCTAAAAAGAAAACTCCAAATGAGAAAAATCATAGTAAAACTTTCTAGAGAGATGTACATAGATTCTAATATGAACTTCAAGTTAATAACTTGAAAGATGGTATCACTGGAATGTAGACAGCTTCCATATGGTACTTAATAAAATCTAAAGAATACATTGATTTTGGAAAACAGTATTTTTTCACATATTGAGAAATTTGAAATTTTGAGGAGTGATGATTTCTCTAGCTCTGATTTGCATATTAGCCTACATGGGCTTAAAAGAAAAAGAAAATATGAAAACCTCTTGTTGCCATAGCTTTTTAACAGTAAAACAATCATAAAACTATCAACTTGGTATAGACCGAGCCCAGTGAAGTATTGGACCAAATGTGATTTATGTGACATTATTTTACATCTGTATAAGTTTAGTTAATGGGAATCACAAATCTATGCTGTCAAATTCTTGAGCTAGGGAGTGATGGGTGTAAGGGAAGTATTAATCTCTCTGGAAAATAGAAGATAACTTCTCTGAGGATTTTCCTTCTACGTATATTTTGATGTGAGTAAGGATGGAAATAGAATTGAAAAATCATAAGAACAAATTTACTTTTTGCTGTTAAAATAGTTTTTTTAATGTTTAGAAAGCCTTAGGGCATATGAGATAGAAAATGTTTGTTTTCTTGCTGCTTCCAAGAGAATTGTTAGAATCAAGGAGCTGACACTGACAAATCATTTATTATCTCTCAAAATTTATAATTTACATGAGGGTTCACTCATGATGTTGGGCATTCGATGTGTTTTAACAAATGTATAGTGATTCACATCCACCATTATAGAAACCTAGAGAAATTTACTCTAAAAATCCTCTATATTCTCAGTAATTATCTCTCCTCCCTGCTCACCCCTTGGAAACCACTGAAATTTTTTCTTTTCTGCACTGTTTTATCTTTAATACAAAAGTTACATATTTGTAATCATATAGTATATAGCTCTTTCAAGTTAGCATCTTTCCAATAATATGTATTTTAAATTTTTCCATGTCTTGAGGTTTGATAGCTTAATTCTTTTTAGTATTGAATAGTATTCCAAGACCTAGATGTGTCATATTTTAGGTAAACATTTTCCTACTGAAGCACATTTTGGTTCTTTCAAGTGTTGATAATTACCATTGAAGCTGTTGTAGCCATAAACATGCAGATTTTTGTGCAGATATATTTTTAATTTTTATTAGTAAAAATCAAGGAATTGGATTGATGAGTCACATAATAAAAGTATGTTGTTTGGTTTTGTAAAAAATTAATGATTTTTTTTCAAAACGGCTGTATTACTTTGCATTTCCACCAGCAATAAATTGGATGATCCCTTGCTAACATTTGATGTTATCAAGATTTTAGATATTAGTCTTTCTAGTATTTACAATGGTATATCAGTCATTTTAATTTGAAATTCCCTGATTGCTTGTAGCATGGAGCAGTTTTGTATATGCTTATTTGCTATATGTGTGTTCATTGGTAAAATATCTACCTTTTGCCTTTTGGCCATTTTTAATTGAGTTATGTTATTCATTTACTCATTGACAAATTTTAAGAGTTGTTTGGAGAGTCTAATAAAGAGTATTTTGTTAGATATGCTTTTCAAAAATATTTTATCTCTATGACTTGCCCTAGTCCTTCTTTTCTTGCTACCTTCCTTCTTTAACTTGCCTTCCTTTCCTTTTTCTTTCTCTTTTCTTTCTTTCTTTCTTTCTTTCTTTCTTTCTTTCTTTCTTTCTTTCTTTCTTTCTTCCTCTTTCTTCCTCTCTTCCTCTCTTCTCTCTTTCTTTCTTTGTTTTCTTTCTTTCTTTCTTTCTTTCTTTCTTTCTTTCTTTCTTTCTTTCTTTCTTTCTTTCTTTCTATTTTTGTGGCACTGAGGATCCAACCTAGGACCTTACATCCATTACACGTGCATTCAACCACTCAGTTGTATCATAAGCCACTATCATTTTCTTTCTTCTTTTTTTTTTGTACTGGGGATCGAACTCAGGTCCTTGCACTTGCGAGGCAGGCAGGGGAACCACTGAGCTAAATCCCCGGCCCTCATTTTCTTGACAATGTCTTATACAGACCAGAATTTTTAAATGTCAATTTTATCTACCTTATCAATAGTTTATTTTATGTAATGTGCATCTTGTTTTGTTCTGAGAATTTACTGTCGTGACCAAGATCATCTAGATTTTTTATTATGCTTGAGATTTAGAATTGTAGTCTACAACCTATTTTGAGTTAGTTTTATGAGCAATCTGAGATCTGTATCTAGAGTCATTTTTGCAACTGAATATTCACTTGTTTGAATTTATGCTTGCCCAAGTAAAAAAAATAATTTCATCAAGGGTGAGCATTATTTTGCTAAGGAAAGTATTGTTATTAGCACCATTTCTTATGCATTGTAGGCCTTTTGATCCAGATGGGAACAGAATAAGAAAAGGAACAAGATATACTTCTGCAAAATAGTGCATACTGATATACCTGTGAAGACAAGTTTGCTTGTCAATATCTTGTCCTTAGGAAATTTTTATCTGCTATTAAACAAATTGTCAATTTGCTATCTGTGATGACTGTTCTTTACGTTTAAGAGGTTGTATGTGCTATGTTTGAGAAACTACCCATGAAAATCTAAGTTAGCAAAGGAAAAGAAGGCTATATTCTAGACTAAATAAATCAGGCATTCAGAAGTATACTAGTGAGAGTTACACTGTATTATTTATCACCCAGGTATGGAGGATCCAGGTTCTTTTGGTTTACTATCCTTGAGAGGAGAGGGTTGCATTTCTCTCAAGAAAATTTAGAAAGTGTGTTTTTCAGGAGAGACTGAAATAAGGACTCCAGAAAGAAAACATGGTCAGGGTCAGGAGACTGTTCAAGAAAGGACTATTCATTGAGGCTCCTGGCTTATTTAATAAGCCAAGATTATTTATCCTGGCTGGTTTAAGAAAAGGGATTATTTTTAAAGTGGTGGCATCTAGGGAGAAGAAAAACCACTGATGGTACATTTACTCAAGGCTAGCTACGACAATATAAGGTATTACCACTCAAATGTTAAAGAGACAAGTGGTAGGAGTGATGAGGGTACCTTAAGATTGTCATTCAAAGGAGAAGGTCACCTAATAGGCTCACTATCCTCGGAGAGGGATAGCCTGATTTGGGGGCCTTTGGAATACATATTCCTACCTCTCATTTCTTCCACTTTTCCAAATATATCCTATTAGTTTGACTAAAACAGAAACCAAAGGGCAAAAGATATCACAGAGGTAGGATTCATACCCTGGCAAAACAGGATGTAGAAAGATAGACAGGGAAGCTGGAAGGGTAGGAAACATGCAACACAGCTATTATCTGTGGAGCTAAAAAAGAAACAGACAGAGAAAGAGAGATAAGTGGGGATGTATATTTTATTTGTCTTTGAGTCAGTAGCAGGAAACCTCAAATATTTTCATTTCCTCTAGTTTCTGCAATTGTTCAATAAAGCATTTCTCCAGTCTTACACTATTGTTTGAGATAAAAGAAGACTTCAGTAAGAAAATGGTGGCCTAAATGACATGATGCTTGTCCTAAGGCATCCACCATGGGGACCACCATGACCCACAGAAAGCTATGAATCCCTGGAATTCCAGTGGTGAACAGTCACAAGGCCAACCATGAGTGAAGACAGACAGAGGGTAAGAGAAACAGTTCAGGTTTGAAAGCAGTTCATATAGGTGAGTGCTGTCATGGATATGAAACAAACTTCCTTCTGTTTTAGTATTTTTCAAAATATAAAAAAGATGATGTTTAAGATGCAATTTATGAATATTTTATCATAACATATATTCTGAAAATATCTGTTATCATCAAGTAGTAAAATTCAATTCAGTTTAATTATTTCTAGATTGACATGTATGGGTCCTGGGGAAAAGATTCTGAAATTATTTTGAACTTTTAATTACATAGAGCAATTCACCGAGAACATTCTGCAGCTTTCAACCTTTTCACAGAAACACTCACTTAAGTGAGAGGGAATATTCTGCAAATTGACTCCCAGGCTGGTTTCCCGCTATCATTCAGAATGGATTTAAGCCAACTCCTTTAGCTTTTAGCTATGTGATACAAATTGATTTTAATAATGCATTCCAAATGCACCTATAAATGATCACTTTGTAGGTATATATTTTTAACTATCTCTTCTTCATTTTTTACACTTTTCTTAATGTCTACTATTTAATAATTAGATGCTTTTGACTTTTTGGTTCCAGCTAGATAGCAATCACCAAGATGACAAAGTGTTTTGGTAAAAACTGCACTGAATACCTCTTGAGAAAAAAATATATCATGTGCAGCATGCCATAGTTCATAAGAGATCATTTATTTTATATGCAATAGAAAATAATATAAAAGTGAAAGGATGCATGTTTCAGGAAAATAATTTCACTTCCTAAAAATATTAAATGGATACATGTTTATTTCTAAAAGAGTGTCTTAGTAAATTTTTTTTTTTTTGCTGCTGAGACAAAATAACCAACATCTAAGGTTAAAGGAGGAAATATTTAGCTCACAGTTTGCAGAGGTTTCAGTTCATAGGGAGCTGGTTCCAAGACAGGGTGTCAAGGCAGAGAGGATCACAAAGGAGAAACAGTTTATGGCAGGCAGAGGCAGCAAAGCAGTGAAATAGTGAAGAAGCAGCAATTGGCCTGCCTTCTTTCTGTCTCTTTATATCCATCTAGGCTACCCACGCACATGCCCAGGGTGGGCCTTTCCATTACTACACCCAGAACTATGCCAAACTAATCAGTGGACTAATTTAGTACTTACATACTCTTAATCCATGTATCATAGACTCAATCCCAGCATCACAAACCCTAGATTCAGCTACCTCTGAAAAGTTTCACCTATGATCACATGAGGCTTTGGGGGAACATCTAGACAAGAGCCATAACAGAGATTATTTTCTTTTTAGCCTTTTGAATGTTGGCTCTAGTCCTGTAGTCCAAGCAGTCAGAATAATTACATTTTAATTTAATGTTTTTACTAATAATGATCAGTATTATCTACATAACCTCTATATATTACAAATGTTTCTTAATTTATAGCTTTTATGCTTTAATCATAATTCTTTATATTAAAGATTTTGGTGGAATCTCTAAGAAAATAACATTGGAGGGCTGGGAATTTATCTCAGTGGTGCCTCTGCCTGCTTTGTAAGCACAAGGTCCCAAGTTTGATTCCAGGTTAAAAAAAAAAAAAAAAAAGAAAGAAAGAAAATAATATTGGAGATTAGATATCACAGATTCATATTCTAGGCTATCTAGAGTATGAGGTTATGAATCAGATTTCATATAATCTTCACCAACACATTATCTGTATCCTAATTTATGTAATTGCACTATAATTTTAAGAGTCTAATGTTTTAATATATTATGGCTAATTTAAATTTTAATATAATATAATATATAGCATAACCAAAACAGAAAATATTCTCAAAAACTGTGGATTATTAAAGTCCAAATTTTTAATTGATTTATTCATATGTTTAGAAAAGAAAATGTTTCAATTAATCAAATACAGTATTTTATTTTCATCTATTTCACCTCATTCATATATGAGATAATATAAACTTTACTGTATGAATTATACTAAAATAAAACATTATAATGTGGAATATGTAAATAAACATTGTTATTCAAAAATTTATACTTTATTTGGCATTATATTCACACACAAAATGATAGTTGTTCTTTATTTCAGGCATAGGTTGTGGTTAATTTTTATTTTGTTGAAATACTCTTTCCCTTACCATATAAAAGGGGCTATTCATTGAACAGCTACTAAACAAATGTTTGCAAGCTTTTTACACCTGGATTTATAAAATACAAATAATTTAGAGAGAACTTCTGCAACTCAAATTTGAAGTAGTCAAAGCAAATCCAAGACACTAAGGTAGATTGATTTACTTATCTCAATTCATTTTCATGATATCTAAGACACTGTACTTGTAAAAGAATATTGTCATAAATGGTAGGGTTTCAGATATCATGATGGTAAGGCCCAGAACCCCTGAGGAAATAATCCACATTTCAAAATGTAAAAGAATGGAGTCCTGTGGCTCACTTTCCCTTGAAGTAAGTATTCTATCCTCCTGCTAAAAGACCTTATGTAGAAAAATATCACAACTTCCTTCAATGTTCTTTTCTTAAAATGTCTCCAAATTAAGAAATGAGAAGTTACTATTTTTTTTTCTTTACAACATATTCAATTTCAAAAATTTTGGAACAGGACCCACCATGGAAAATGTTCAAACTTTATCCTCTTGATAGATACTAGATAGATATTTCAGAATAAGATCAATATGTCCTCACATTTAAATAGAACATCCCATTACTTAGAGCCAGGCTGTCAAGATTGAATTGCATGTATAATCTTCTTTAAAAGAATTAATGCTTCCAAATGAATAAGATGAAATAGAGTAGAATATCATATTCTTATTGCCAATCTATCACTTTAAAGTAATACCTAGTCAGTCCATCAGCATCAGAAAGATAGGGACATCTGCTACACTTTTCTGAGACAGCCTAATTTACATATTTGTAAATATTAAATATAAATTTAGAAGTTTATATTTCTTTTTTTATAAATGGTCATAAATCATAGATGGGATCTGAATATACTGATCTGATTCCTACTCTAGTTCTCTCAGAAACAAAGCTACTTCTATTGTGCATAGTTGAAGCATTCTGTGCTATGACAGGGTACACACAATAAGCAATGACGCAAGCACTTTCATTTTGCCCACTTTCTTTAATTCCTGATTATGTTCATTGTAATGTTTTGTCCAGAGGTGTCTAAGTGAATCGGCTACTGATTCATTTTCAGGCCTCTCATAAATAAGTATTTGTTTTCTACCTTTAAAATATTGCTTAATTTCAAGTTAATCTGGGATGTGAGCAATGCAATAGAAGATAAATTTTGTTATTTTTCTAGATATAAGTGGTAGCTGATAAAATATACAATAGAAGTCAATTTTGTCAGGACTTTGCTCATTAAAATATTTATTTATCAAATTTTTAATATACCATAGAATTTTGTTTTTACTATACATTCACTAATTCCTGTTTTCTTATTCCTGGTTGACTCTCTAGCCTATAGTTAGATATATATCAATACTATTTTAAAATGCATTTGTTGAGTAATGGGAAATAAGCTCTATTAAAATATGAATGTGTAAATAGGTATATCCTATATGCTAATTTGTAGATCAACCACATATCACAAGTAATACACATTTCTACCAAAATATAATTGTTAAGTTCCCAGGTTATACCCAACATGTATCATCATATTTAATCAGTGCTAATACTAGCTTCAGTTCTGGACAGCAGAGGTCCTGCCCCCTCAAAAAAGAGAATAAATTAGAAAATGAGGATAATTATTCTTTCCCTCTCCAATTCTGGAACTGCCTCAACATGTTTTCGGGATGCTTAAGAAAATACACCTTCATACTTCCCTGTCTGGATTTTGTCTCTAAATTAAAAACAATCCTGATTCCCAATATTTAAAAAATATACTTTACATAGGTAAGATTTTTAGTGCTTTTTCTATTCCAGGAACAATTAACAGTGCTTTATGTGTTTTATTTCATTTTAACCACAAACACTGTGGCATACTTACTAAGATTACCACCATTATATGGATGAATAAACTGAAGAAGATTCATTTTCTGTGATTTATCCACACAATGGCAGGTCCCAAGAACATGCACACCATTCTCTGTTCTATCCAGAGCAGCTCTCCCGCCCCCCACAGTATCCTCACCACCAAATCTCAGTTCACAAAACTCATCTAACCAAGGTCTTATGAAGCAGTCCTTCTTATCTGGTGTGAAAAAATGTAACATGGTGGGAAAAAAACCTTATTTCATACCACTTAATTCACTTATCCTCATCATCCAAGCTAGTGATATTCATTCAATAATAAAAAATTTAATAATCAATTTCAGGAATAATTAAGATTCTAATAATGCTGACGCTTTGACTTCTACAATTTAAAAATTCAGCATATAGATGCTTACAATTTAAATAAAAACTGCTCTATGTGGAAATTGTGATAGATACGGCACCTGAGGAGGTAAGTACAGCTTGGTAACTGAGGCACACTCGATGTTTTAGTTTCATGTCCATTTGGCTTACAGGACATTGTTCCCTTACCAGACCTTGCCTTGATTTGCATATATCAGGCATCATGAGCTATGGCAGTACAGCACCTACAGTTTGGAGGCAGTTTCATGACTACGATGCAGGGATTTTTGCTTTGGCTCTGTAGAAACTACTCTCAGCTTCTAAAAGTACACTAAAACAATTGGATCATGTAGCTTTCACATCTGCACATAATATCAGTACTACAGGGTCTATCACCATACATAGGAAATGAATTTTTTAAAGTGAAATGTAACAGAAAATTGTATAGATGGAAAAATCTAGATTTTAATTTTTAACCTTTATTTCCAAGAAAATCTTTAACAAAGATAAAGACTCCAAATCCACTCACTCTCTATTTATTTCTTTTGTGATAGTAAAGAGTGGACAAGTCATTTTTACAAGACCAAAGCTATAATTTGAACTGACATCCTTATAGCCAAGTACATTAAAATTTAGAAGAAATTCCCAAGAGGCTCACCAGGGGTAATATATATGTATATTTCCATGTATACCTATATGTATAAAGGAAAGTGGTTAGGTCAGCAAGTATAGGGAAATGTATTCATAATAATTGAATCCTTTCTTCTCCCACTAATCTTTTTTCTTTTACAGCCTAAGTATTAGCTTAAGAAAGCAGATTCAAAAAGAAGTTATTCTTTAGGTGGCTGGAATAGTTCAGCTTATCTTGGTTAGAGGTAGTAAATAATTTTTAGAGCATGAAGAAAATCCAGCTCAGTTTCCTGCATTCTAAATCAATCTCAGGTTTAAGAGAAGGTGCGGGCTTAAAAGTTATTACAACTCCACAGTTTTCTCTGATAAATTACATGAATAACATTTGAGACAATGCATTGTTAAATATTTATGTCTAGTACTATATGACCAAGAAAAGCATAAGAACCCCTAGAAGAATAAATATATTTACCTAAATAAATTACTAAGACAAATATACTCCTATGTGCTCTGTACCAATAAACAGTAGGTATTCACTAAATTGTAGAATATAAATGGTTCATTTCCTCTAAATGTACACTGAAAGATCTATAACATGTTACACATTTCCTGTGCTTTGCATATATATTTCAATATTCATCATGAAAAGCCTTGCTTATGTGTCAATATACATTACTTTGCATATATTAAGAAAGGCTTTTTTATTTTAACATTACAGATGCTTTTTACTATGTGGAAAACCTTAGGTCTTATTTCATGATTAACCCTTTCATAGCTCATCCTTTTTTCTCTACATGACATTTGCACAAAATGAATTGCTTGCTTAGACACAGCTAACTAAATAAAAGCAGGCCAGAGCTGATAGTATGAAAAATGGATTTTCATTACTGTTTCATTGATTCTTGTAAATAAGGGCCTGAGGCCTGCTCCGAAAAGGCTGCAAACAGTAATAATTTAATCTGAGGTGACATAGACCAAAATGTATGTGGACAAAAATCATCCTTGAATATTAAACAACAGCCTCAAGACAGAGAAAAGTGTTGCAGGAGAATTTAAATGTATGCAGATCGGTGGGTAACATATTTAAAAACAGAAATTAAAGATTCCTGTCATAAATCACATTTGCTGCCATGGATATGCCTTGTTATGCTGGTGTTTAAGGAAACCTGAAAGGTTAAGGCAGTTGGTGCATTAAATCGTACAAGGATAATTAATACTTTTCTTGTGGCTATTTATAAGAAATGGAAAATACAGTCAGATCAGCTGTGGCACTGGAGTAATTTGAGGGGGAAGCAATGAAAGCATGAGTCAATAGTTTTAACTGGACAAATGTCAAATGCTTAATGATGCAGTATCCCAATTTGGAATCTATTTGAAAGTTATATTTTTTTAAAAGATGAGATAAAATAGTTCATTCTCATCTACAAATATAATTTGTCTCTCATTCTCTTCAGATTTTCCTCCACCAAAGAAAAACATATTTTTGTGTGAAATTTTAATGTTTTTTTCTAATTGTTGTGTCTCAGTCACCTATATTATAGGTGCCACATGAAAATAAAAGCCATTTTTTGCATTAAGGATCATAATTTTCACCTTTCATCATGTCTCAAAAGATGGTAATGACATTTTTTCATAACTAATTTACTTGTCATGCCAGTAATTAGATTAGTAATATCAGAGGACCACTGTCCAATCACTTCTCTGGTGAAAAACATCTACGTTTGTTACTCATTGGACTTAGGTTTATGATCACTCAATTATTTAAAAATCTTACTATCATATCTTGTAGATTTTCTGTACTCTAAACTGAAGTCACTGTTTTTTATTAGTATCATGCATAATGCAAAAGACCCCCATAAAACAGAAGATTTATTTATAGTACTAAATCCTTAGGGCTTGAAAGAGTTGTTTGTCTATCACTGCTACCTGTGTAATATTCCTTTGAAATCAGAGAAGGGAATGGTTGCCTTTGGAAAAGGAAGCTGTTCTTCTTATAAAATAGGCTCATGATCACAAGTTCATTATTTCTATTAATTATAGTCCTCATTATAAATTTTTTAAATGTTGGTTTCAAAATAGCAGTGAGTTTTGAGTAAATTGGTATAAATTTATAATTTTTGGTAGAAAATCAGTGTGAAATACATACAATTTTTTTAAAAACACATAAATTGCATGTAGGTATTTTTCTATTGACAAAATACAGTATTTTTTATATGATTGAGTTCAGCCTAGAAACCTTTAACCAAATGAGCTCAAACAATACAATAATACAATGGGCTTTTAAATATTTTCTTGGTAAATAACTAATAAGGTCAGTGCTGAGTTTTTGCTAGACTGTGCAATCACTGAATGTTCACTATTGGCCTGAGAAACCAATCTATTGTGTCTTTCATCGTTCTTTAAATAGGATGAGTCGTTAAACCTTGTTCGCTCATCATTGAACTGAAGTGAGATTATAAAACTACTTTCATATTAACACTTGTGCTTAGTACTGAGGTCACTGAGTAGGCAATCATTGGGTGAACCATTATCCATTACAGTTACACAACTCAAGACTAACAACTTTGTTTTAATTAGTGTTAACTCTCATAATAAATAGCTCTATGATGATCGTGAAAGTGTAAAAATTATTCTAGTTAAAACTATGAGATTTGTTTTAAAATTGTGAAATGGTTTTCTGAAAAAAATATAAATGAAAGGAGGAAAAAAAACCCCAAAACAGACTGGGTGAAGGAGACTTCCTTTACTAACATCTGCAGGTTTGTAATTGCTCAACCCTCCCTGTGACTCAGTGTCCAGAGACATTGCCTCATAGGTAGAGGATGAACATCAATACATCTGGGCTGACAAACATTCGATGAGTAATGCTTCCATTGGCCAACAGGCCTTACAATTTGAGCAAAAGTGGTGTGGCTTGGGGCTTTCATACCACAGCAACTTCCCTGACTAAGCATGTGAATTTCGGAGTATGTGATTTTCAAGTCTGAAGAGTGAAACTGACAAGGCCTCAGGAAGAATGGAACTCCTGCCTGCATAAAGTGGTCCCAGAAGCCTTAGATTATACACTATATCTGCTTAAAGTAAATTGTCCCTGGACCAATGTCTTCCTGGTTAAAAAAAATAATACTAGGGACTAAATTTCACTTTAAACAAAACTGATTATCTTTGGTTATGATTTCTATTTTTCTGTAGACTAGAATTTAAGTCATTATCATAGTTAATGATTAATGTCATGATCACTGACTTGGTGAACAATTTTAAAATTCTTTGGCAGATTGTTTTAATCTTAAATACAAGGCTATTTTCAGTTTTCCACGTTCCTTTTAGTATTGGTATTAAATATACATAACACATTTCCCTGGAAGCAGATAAGACCCAGCTGTTAAGGATAAGATAGGAAAAACAGACTAAACATGAATTGCAAGTGAGAATTTTTCTTGAAGAGAAAGCCTTTGTAAGTTGTGTTGCAAACATTGGATCTAGGGAATAACATTTTATACCTCACTATCACCATTGCTGGGAAGCCCAATATTTTGCAAGATGTAAAATGTTTTGAATGTACTGCTATTGTCTAGACCACTACTATCAAGGACGAGTTAGCAAGAATAAGGAGACAACTTCAAAGTCAAAGGGCAAGGACTAGAAATTCTAGAAATAAGTTTTGATTCACATGACAAAATATATGTTCTAAAATCTACAATTTGCAAGTATAAAATTAATTTTACCATTAGAATATGAGGAAATGGCTTCCTTATGCTTGGAAATTTAAAAAAGAAGTAAGGCTCACCAGCCAAACAGACTAAATAGAAAAACTAGGATCCTAGACACTAATCTCTTAAGAGCTATAATGGCTCCTGTGGGTAAGTTATTGCTTGCATAATAAATATATCTACAGTGCAAGAGCATTAGCCTCTGAAAAATACCAGGAGGCTATGTAGCACATGGACTTGTAAACATTAGTAGCAGCTGTACTGATATATAAGTGTAGTATGAAATGACTCCAAAGTGCTCTAATGTCTTATCATGGCAGGCTTGGTGAACATCAATACATTTACAAGATCAAAGAGACAAATGAATTGGCTTTAAATATCTCATTAGTTTTGAGCATCATTATTTGTCATAATTGACACTGGCCTTCAATGTCATGCAGAATAAACCACATTAAACCATGGAGAATGCTATCATTTCAAGGTTTCTACATATTTCTGAGCAAGGGGAGGGAATAAATAGGACTATTTTAGAAAACTGCAAACATGTTTTAGGTCTATATTCAAAGAAAACTCTATGGGAAAATGTATCATTCCACTAGCACAAAACTTGATGATATCTACCTTAAACAGTCATTGGTATTAAATTATACTACAGGACAGAATTGTAGTATATATGTTCTATATAACTTAGGTTCTATATAACTTAGGTTCTGACATATGACTTCCTATAGTAACACCAATAAATAAATAAATAGGTTATCTAAATATACTTTAGCCATAGATTTTAACCACATAATTCTATGTCTAAGGACACATAATTCTTATACTTTATAAAGAAGATTATTGATTTTTTGTAATGAAGAATATTTAGAACTCAAATTATGTCCAATAATAGGAGAATGGGTAAACATTTTAAGCACTGTCATCAGGAGTAATACTTTAAAATTTCAAAGAATATGTAATGATTTGGGGACTATTTTAAAATAGCAAGTAACAAAAATAAGATCTAAAATTTTATTTCTAGTTTTTTGTTTTTTAAAAATAATGTATAACTTTATCATCATTCACTAAACACCACACATATACAAAAATTAAAATTATTCAAAGAAAAGCAATGCAAGGGAAAAAAACTACAGTAATACTCAAATATAATAGAACTCAACCAAAGCAAAACTGAAAAGTACTTAAACATTTTTCCATATAATTTTTAAAAAATCTTAAGCATTAACAAGACATCAGAAGATGTGATTTGTTTTAGAAAGATTTTTCAAAACTAATATTGAACAAATAGTGGTCTGGAGAAAAAATTCTAATTAACTAGTAGACTCCACAAAGGGCAATTTTTTAAATTTAAATTTCAATACAGTCATGACACGTGATGGAAATATAATCTGACAAATATGTTATTAGGCAATTTCATCCATGTGTATTGCAAAGTACGACACAGAGTGCCAACTTCTAAGTGCAAACTGAAAAGGTACACATCAATCATCTGTGATGCCCCCTTGATATTATTCAAATATGATTTTTTTCTCTTCTTTTTTTACTCTTAAAATTTTTATTTTTATCCTTTTTCTTTTTCTTTTTTCTTTCTCTCTTTCTCAGTCTCTAACTCCCTTGCTGTCCCACATTGTTCTTCATCTCCCTTTGTGTTCCTATTCTGGCCCTAATTTGTATTTCTTCTTAATTTTTCTTTTCTCCTCTCTCCTTCTCTCGCCTGTGTCCTCTGGCCTCATCGCTAACCTTCCCCTATCCCTCTACCTACCTATTCCTCCCTCCCCAACTCCTTCAAACTCCCCATCGCAAAGGGTAAAGTTGCCATACTGAAGAGTTTATTCACTATAAACATATGTTGGGTTGGTCCTTGATCTTGATTTAATTCATACAGGTAAAGGTGATAGGTTAATAACCACCACAAATTGTCATTTTCTAAAAGTTACTTGATGCTATTGTGTTGCTGATTGTATCACTTGGGCTAAGGTGTTATGATTGATCTGATCAGTTATCCTTCCTGGATAATGAAAATGTGATAGCCTCAGAGATATTAGAGATTCAAAACCTAAAGATCAGCTATACCTGGAAGACACCTCTGAGAAGCAATCATTCCATAAGGATTCTACATACATCAACAAAGATACTTACAGTAAGCAACTTCAAAGTATCAACCCAGGAGCTAAACCAAAGACAGTATCAAAAACAAAATCGGGAAGACATTTAAGAAAGGCACAAACTCAGCCTTCCACCCGACAAAAGGCAAATTCTGGGGGAAACGAACTGGAAAAGTCTGATAATCACCCATGTGGACACCCTGAACTGATAGCACAGAAAGTAACAAAACAGACGAACGAGGCTCTAGAAAAATTCAAAGCAGAAATAATCTCCCAGATAACTACAGAGATGGTGAGCAGAGTGAAAGACATGATTAGAGGCTCTAGAACAGAAACAGATAAAAAAAAAAAAAAAAAATAGATGAGCTCAGAACCATGTTGGAAGTCATGAGTGCCCAGCATAAGAAAGAAATGGAGGGCCAGGGATTTAGCTCAGTGGTTTCGCCTCCTGCTGCGCAAGCGCAAGGAACGAGTGTGATCCCCGGTATAAAAAAAAAAAAAAGAAAAGAAATGGAAACCATGATCACCCAACATAAGAAACAAATGGAATCCATGAAACACATTCAAACAGATATTCAGGAGATTAAAAACTCCATTGAAAGCATGCATAGCAGATTAAGGGAATCTGAAGATAGAATATCAGATATAGAAGACAGGATTGCAGTTAAGGACCATGAAAATAGAGATTTCTTAAAAATAGTAAGGGACCACGAGAAATCAATCCAGCAGCTGATAGATGATGCAAAGAAGAATAACATAAGACTGATAGGATTCCATGAAAAAACACGACAAAGTACAGTTGACATAAAAAAACTGTTAACAGAAGTAATACTAGAAAACTTCCCAGACAGAGGTGGAGAAGTGGACATACAGGTAAGTAGAACTCCAACTAGCTATGATCAAAAAATCTACACCTAGGGATGCAATAGTCAAGATCCCAGATATCGAACATAAGAACAAAATCCTACAGACAGTTTATTTCTAGTTTTGAAAAAAGTGTGCATATCAAAAGAATTGGAAATATATATTAATAATACCTTCACTTAATAATTATTTTTTCAAATTTTACTTTAGTTCTCAAACTATGAAATTCAATTATGTAAAATTAGAAAAAGTTAGCGTTATAAATAAGTAAACATATTGAAGGAGTCAAAGTAGTGATTTTGGAAAGCACTTTTCAGGTGACTAAGGTCTGTTTTATAAATATCTTCAAAACAACTACACTGATCTTCTTTCTTCTAAAACTAAGTTCTATTGAGTTTCCCATTTCTCCACACCGATGATGAGAGTTTTGAAAAGATTTTCCATGGCTGAGACTTTCACTAAAATGGCATTTCGAAAGCATGAATTTTCTTCTTTAGTAAAACATCCCAATAAGTATTCATTCAAATTCCTGTTACCCCACATGCTTCTATTAGATAGACTAACATATGAACATCACACTCAGTTGGAATACTTTCTAAACATAAATCTGCCTCATGCCTGAGTTGACAGAGAACAGGCTGAGTTTTGCTCCTTGCCCTATTCTTTAGGGTAAATAGATGGAGGAAATTTATAGCCTTCACTTCTGAACATTAGTACCTAAATAACTACTCATTATCTGCATTTTGAAATGCACATCAAGCTGCAAACACAAAGTCTTCAAATCTCTTTTTGATTCACTTCAAACAGTGTCAGCAACTCAGTTATAAACCAAAATATTATTTGTGACATTATAAGCCTACTTATATATGGTTATTAATTGTAACCTTTCATCTTTAACCTAACAGATAAGTTCCTGTTTTGTAGCTATATTGCACATATAAGTCTTTAACCCATTAACTTCTCCCAATCCTTTCCACTGTTGTCCCAAATCATGTAGCTGATCTCCCATCTAAATCACTCAAAGCTTCTTCTAAGAGTTCTCTTGATAATCACAATCTCTGGACTTTTGCCAATCAATTCCCAGACTAAGTATAGATTCAGATGTATAAGAAACTAATCTTATTGTGTAGCACTCCTACCTATAACTTATGACTTTTAAAACAAACCTAAATGTCTTAGCATATCCTTGAAGTCCTTTCTTGATGTTGTCTTTGTTTCCTTTTCCCATCTCATCCTTCTGCATATGCCCCCATCCCTTCACATAGTCATTTCTCCAGTACTGTTAGATTCCATCATACTTCTTCTTCTCTGCTAACCTCAGTGCACACTTTTCCTTCTTTTCTCTTCTTCCTATCTGGCCCCATAACCACCCTCCTCAAATAGAAAAGCCTCCAGTACCCATGACTTATCACTGAGGCTTGCTATTAGAACACTTTATTCCTCTGGCTTTTGATAGGTGCCCACCTTACTTCCTTCCATTTCATCTTTCTTTATCTCAGTTATATAACTTTACCTATTTTATTATAATTGCAGAGTGTTTACCTGTTTTCTCCATTAAATGACATGCCCTGCTAAGCCTGGAAGACTGCCTGCCATATTCAATGTTCTGTAATTCTTAGCTTAATTTTCATAAATAGTAGGTATTTAATATTTCAACACATGAGAAAATGAAACAAGTATCAACATTTTTCATATTTAATAGATCATGCATAACAATTAATCTTTAGCATTTATTTGTGAAGGTAAGGCCATCTTTACTAAGTAAACATACTTAAGAATGAATCCACGTAGTGATGATGACGATAATGGCTAAGACTTTGTGGTATTTATTGTAAATTCTACTTTGTCTTAAATATTTAACATATATTACTTAATGTAAGCCTTTCAACAACCATTTAAGAAAATATTATTTGGCCAGTTAACAGGTTAGGACACTGTGGCGCTGTGAGGACAATTTTTCTCGAATTCATACAGCCAGTAAGTTATATTAAGCTGCTGTGGCCACTGTAATATTATAAATCATGAGTTTCTATAAATTTTATGAGGCATAAATAGTTTTTATTTTTACAGTATTCCATTGCAGCCCCAGATCAGTGGTGAATTTCAGGGGTTCACTCATGGAACCAGTCTGATAAAACGTCTACCATATCTACATAACCATTTTTCCAACAAAATCTTAAAGAGCACCTCAAGACAATGCGTCCTGTCATTTCTCCTCACATTTAATTGTCAAAGTCTCAATACTCATGTTTTTCCCGGTACCAAATAATATTGAGATACTCTCATTTCAAATGGAAAAAATTGTTTCTTTAGTAGTTTGCAGCCTCCAATGTGATTGTAGTGGATTCAATGTGATTGAATGTGGGTAGAAAGCCAGACAATATGGCTGCAGAGTCAAATTTTTAAGGCTCTGCTAAATCTTCACAGGAATCTGCTGTACCTAATTTTTCACAGCCTAATTAAATGAGGTTAGTGCTTGAAAGCTATATGTTCTGGGCTTATGAAATCATAGCTGTAACACATATGAAGGTGTATGTTCCTTGCTTAACGTAATATGCATTTTCCAGGTTTGGACAGTTTTATGTTTCTCACATCTTTGCATCAAAAATAGTTAGCAAAATTTGTTCCAAATATCTAATGAAAGAGATTGATAATGTCAATGCCAAAAGTTTCTCTGCAACCCGGACAACCATTTATTTTTCACTATAATAATAATTATATATTTAAATATACACAAAGCATCATCTACTCTTCTAAAGATATTGGACAAATCCAAGAAGAAAAACAGCTAACTTTACTAACATCATTATTTAAAATCTATAACTTATACTTTACGTAATAAATCATGACCTAACTTTGCTAATCACATAAAATTAACAAATATTTGTCAAATAAAATATAAGGAAAGTTTCCTTCAATTTTATGTTCTGGTAGCCATCTCATGGATCTCTCAGAAGAGTTGAAATCAAAGTACCAAATTCACAAAATGTATCTTTTACAGAAGGAAATGTGCCAAACATTGGAATTGTATTAAAGCACAGCCAATCATTTACCAGCTTACCTGAATTCAAAAGATTGATCTGCACTCATTTTAACAATCTAGGAAATTTGAACTTTTTGCATTATTGAAGATATAACTTTCAAATTGTTTCATATACAATTCACTTCAAAAATGTTGGTAAGAAAATACAATTTAAAGAATATAATTTAAACACTGACTATAAAAAGTCTTATGACTACTTACTACTTCACTTAAAGAGCTTCAAAATCTTGATTGTGAAGTGTTACAATTCTGCAGTATTAACTACCAGTAAATGACAATAGTACAATCTTAAAAGGACTGTAAGGACTTGCCTATTGACTACTACACAACCAGTATGATGTCACTTCATTTCAGTTGAATTTGAGCATTGCTAAATTTATAAAGCAATTGAACATAAATGCAACTGTCAGCTGATATACTAACAGAGTATCTTCATTGAGTGTTTTGGAACAACAATTAATTAAAATTGCTAGCAAAGTGAGACATAATTCCTGTAGGTAAAAAGCTGGAAGATGAAATAATACGAAATTCAGTGGTCCAAAAGTTCAATTAAGGAAAGGATGTTTGCAGATATTTGAGGCAAGGCATTTATTTTATGTGGTCATCAAAACTTACCTCAGTGCTTTAATCACCAGAAATCCTCGGCAAACACTTCTCCAACAAAAGATGAAGTAGGACTATAACGAGGGTCTTGAGAAACAAAATTGAGACAGAGTGGAGCAATGATTTTTAAATTTACATGTAGGGAGATACAAGTAAGAATGTCACTAGGACTGTGTGTTGACGTGTGAACTTTCTAGGACACACAGAGATTTTCACTTAAGTACAATTTCCACATGTACTGAAATCATCTCCTTCAAAAAAATACACCTGAAAGTGTCTTGAAAATAAAGCTGATAAACAAATATTATGTGTTATGATTATTCATGCGTACATCCAAATTTGGGTGTTTGTGAATTTTAAGGTGTTTGTTATATAAGTAGCACTGTGCATTAAATTTTAGTCTAGCAAGTCTCCATCATGTGGACTGACCACCCTGTGCTGCAGCACAGGCCATATTAAAATAAAGACTTGCTTTGGTGTTCCTATAAAAATTCTGCATTTAATTTTTTTTTCCAGGACTGGGGATCGAACTCAGGACCTTGCACTTTTGAGGCAGCCACAGTGCCACTGAGCTAAATCCCCAGCCCGAAAGAATTCACCCAGATTTTTTTTTTGGTTCCCGGGATCGAACTCGGGTCCTTGTGCTTATGAGGCAGGCGGCAGAACCACTGAGCTAAATCCCTGGCCCTAAATTTTTAAATTTAATATTTTAATGGCAACATTTTAATTGTAAAAATTGTTTTCACCATAATAACATTCAAAAATTGTTTTCACCATAATAACATTCAAATTTCATCTAAGTCACATGTTTTTAGTCCATGTATTAGAAACACTAATTGTCATATAGTAGAAATCAGGGCTCTTTGGACACAGTCTGACAGGGTTATTTCCCATGAAATAGGAAATAATCATGTGTAGAACATATTAGGGTTTGGGTAAGAGTGGGGATTACTGGCATTTGTGAGTGTTTAATGATAAATATGTGTACTATGAGATGCCATATTTCTAGTTCATGACTTGAACATTTCTTTTTGGCCATAAAACATCTTCAAAGTCTTGTCCTAAACTCACCTGTCTATAAACCTGCATTTATTCTTGGCATTTATTGTGAGACTGTGGGGTTACAATTGCCCTACTTTGCAGGCTTTAAACCTACACATCATAGCCATTTCCTAGTTTATTCTCACCTTGTCCCTCCAACAAGGAACAAAACGGTGCCTGTCTCACTGAGACACTCTATCATCAGTCAGTCATTTATTTTATTTTTTAAGCTGCATATTTCCATTTTAAGAAAAGTGCAAAGGAGTAATGTCAGATTCTTCTGATTTCTTGGGATCAATTCATTCTGATAAATCTATAATTATTTCTTCTTTTTGTTGTTTTTATTATTACATCAATACTCCATAACTATTAACATTTTCTTTTCAATTTCCACTGTTGGTGCTCTTGGTTGGGTTTTCATTTCTTTTTTTCATGTATATTCTCTTACTTTTAAGTGATTTTTAATATATATATGCATATAGTATATGTAATATTTTAATAATCATGGAGTATCAATTTCACCTTCCTGCTTTATTCTGCCTACCAGATAATTTCTGAATTTATTATCAAAATACATAACCTTTCTAAATTTAACCTTGAGCTTGGAGTGGTGACCCATACCTGTCATCCCAGCACACGGGGGAGGCTGAGTCAGGAGGATCTCTGCAAGTTTGAGTTCAGCCTGGCTACATAGTTCAGTTGAAGGCAAGCCTGAACTGCAGAGTGAGAACCTGCCTCCAAAATTAATAAAAAATAAAATAAAATAAAATAAAATAGATTTAACCTTGAGACCTACTTATTTAATTACAGAGCCACTGTAGTGCAAGTGTAAAGAGCTACACTTCTTCATGTGGGTTTGCCCCATTATAGCATAGTACCTGTTACATGAGTTGTTTTTTGCTATGCAAGGTTCAAAATAAGGAATACTCAATAAATATTCAAATATAATGTATTTGGTAAAATATTTTAGTATATTTGATAAATGAATATATATATACATTTAATATAAATTTATATATTTATATATTTGGTAAAATATTTTAGTATATATTATAGTATATTTGTTTTCTGGATATTGTAGTTGAAAACTAACTACATGAAAGGACCTAAAGAGAACAAATAAAAATGAAAGATTTACAGTTTGGATATTTAAATTATATATGTATACCAAAATGTAACACCTGAAAATATGCAGAAAAACCAATTTGACAATTACATTCCAGATGCCTGGGAATTTTTCAGATTCTGATACACATTATCAAAAAATTGAATAAAAAATAAATTTAGTGAGTACTCATTGAGTATCCTTTTATTTCATATATATTTCTTCTTATAAAAGAATCACATAAATACTTTAATTCCAAAATCAAGGCTCTCCTTTACAGTATGAGGATGAAACACGTATTATCTCTGGTCCCACAAAAGCCTCAGTCACTAGTAGAGTATTGCAGATGAATTTGGAGAGTTCAATAAATATACTGATTTTCTTTCTTTCTTCTTCTCTTCACTTTAGCACTCAAACATATATAATTTTCCAGGCTGATGGTCTGATTTTAATTCCCTGGCTGCCAGCTAACTATGTGATATTAGGGAAGTCATTCAAGTTCTCTGAATTTGAAATTCCTCTTCTCTTTGGCGGTGCCTACGTTGTTCTCACATTTTGAGGATCAAATAAAAGAATGTTTGAAAAAAACAAAGCAAAAAAAATTACATAAGTATTAATTCAGGGGTCTCTGTACATCATTTTCAGAATTGCTAGAATCGCTTCTCGGCCTTTTGGCTAAGATCAAGAGCAGAATTGCTAGAATTTCAGTGACCTATCTTGTTTTTATACAGCATTGTACAAAAGTATAAATTAATGAAATGATGGATTCCTATTGGGCCCCTGTCTACCTGCACCCAAAAATTTGTCTCAGTTTAAGCATAAACAGCTTTTGAATATGTATCATGTATCACCTAATCTTGCTGAAGTTGAAAAGGAAGTAGTATTTTTCTGCCATTGCACAGATTCTAGTGCAATAGGAACAGATAAAAAATATTCTAAGTAAAATAAATGCCAAGACAGTTTTGTCTTAATTTTAGACATTTTGGTTTAGGTAGTGTGGCATTTGACTTAGCTCTTATGATTAGAATTGTTCCGAAAATGACAACTGTGTTGAGTTGCTAGCACTTAGATTTATTTTGATAAAGCCCTGTAAGGAAGATTTTCCAGACAAAAGATGTAGGAAGAGCGTAGGCACAGAAATGTGGGTATGTATGTAGTGGATGTCAGCCCACAACCATCTCCTTATGTGGAAATAAATGTAAAACAAGACAACTCAAAATGAAGGCTAGAAAGGAAGAGAAGTACGAAGTCATGAGAGGACTTTATACCTATCTTTTGACTTCTATAGACTGGCAAAAAAAGTAAATACATAATCTACTCATATTGGTTAGAGCTAGATTTCTGAGTTAGCAAGTGCAAGTATATGAAAATGGGCTAAGCTGGAATTGAGAGAATGAAAGATGGAACTATCATGATTAAAAGTGTGATTCCTTAGTTGATCACTTAGATTCATTCAGATCCCAATTTCAACAATATTCTAACATGGAAATATAAGACACAATTTATCTAACCACTAAAAGAATTAGCTTCCTTATTTTAGATATGCATACAATGTAAATATTTTCAAGTCTGATTGGAATCCTATGAAATGCAAATATACTAATATATTGGAACACTGGATCTAAACTCTTGCACAGAGTATGTACTAAGTAAGTGCTATTATTATTTGTATTTTCTTTAAGCCTGTACTGAAGGAGTTCACTCATTAAGTGATCATACTAGTATAGATGAAATTGATAAAGCTCAAAATAGAACAAGGGAGAAGGAAATATCTGGAACTTGGTGTCTAGCACATACCAGAAATTTAAGTATGCTGAGAAATGAGTAATATATATTGAATTAGGTATGTGATAAGAAATTAACACAATTATAAATAAAAATTAATGTAATTCTTTTAAATTTAAAATAGCTACAGAACTGTAATTTTTGAAAAAAATTTTTCCTGCAATGGGTTGAGTAATTTTGTTAGTATTTGAAAACTGTAGTCCAATTCTGTTTAATGCAGCTAGTTTAAAATTTAAAAGGTACAAAAAATGAAGTTAAAAAAGAATATTTAAACTTAATATAATAGATTTAAGATGTAATTAGATTAATAACATTAGAGAAAGGTTTATGATCATTTGATCAAACTTTTCTTTTTAGATTTGAGTGACACAGTAACTTACAATAGAAAGCTGGCATAGAAAATGTTCATGGAAAGAGGAAGTTACATAAACATAGCAACAGGACATTTCACTTTGTGAGTTTACTGTACCTTCAGTTGTGCCTCAAAAATTTTGATTAAAAAAACCCTATTTTACTCAGAAAAAGACATACAAATGGCCAAAATTATATGAAAACTCATTCAACATTGATAATCAGCAGGGAATTGTAAATCAAAACATCAATGAAATATTTTGCCCCAGCAAGAATGACTATTATCAAAAAGTCTAAAGGTAACAGGTGCTGGTGTGGATACAGAGAAAAAGGAATCCTGAAAACTATTGGTGGGCCAATAAATTAGTTCCCCTGTTACGGGAAACTCCATGGATGTTCCTTAAAATATCATAAATATTATATGATCCAGCAATCCTACTACTAGACATATATCCAAAGAAAATGAAATTGGTGTGTTGGAGAGTTGCAACCCCATATTCATTGCAGATGTAGTCACAATTACCAGAATATCAACCAATCTAAGTGTCCATTAGATAAGGAAAATATGACATAAATACATCATGTGATACAATTCATCCAAGAAGAAAATTGTGTAATAGACAGCAACATGGATGGGATTGGAGATCATTGTGTTAAGTGAAATAAGCAAGGCACAGAAAGACCAGTACCACATGATCTGAGCCATATACAGAATAAAAACTGTTAATAGAATAGAAGTTGATAGTAGAAGGGAAGTTACTAGAGGTGAGGGAGTGCAGGAAGGAAGGAGTAATGGGGAAAGATTAAACAATAGCTGCTGAGTCAGAGCTAGATAGCTGTAAGAAGTGGCATGACCAGTAGAGTGACTATAACCTATAAATCATGATGTGTACTGTGAACTTCAGAAAGATAGGAAAAAAGGATTTTGAATGTTTATAACAAAAAGTTGACATATTTTGTGGAAACGTATGTTTAAATAGGTGAACTACATGATCCATACATGTATTAAAATATCTCACAGTACCCTATAAATATGTGTATTATTGTTTTAATTTAAGAGTTAAAACAAATTTACTTTATACTAACCACTATACTTATACAAGTAATTCCAACATTGTTGGTAATTTTTCTCTCATTTCTTCCACAAAGCAAATTTTGAGTTCACTGGCTATGTATTTTCCTAATATACTGAAACATTTTATAACTCATTCAAAAATATTGCAAGAATTTACTTTTTAAAAGCAATAGTAAGTGAAAATATGTTCTTCAAGTGTTCTATTTAATTCAGTTAAGACACTGTCTCTCACTGCAAAACTTTAGAGGCTTCATCCCTGGGTTGCAAAGATGGCTCAAAATATGCAAATCAATAATGTAATATGTGATATAAAAAGAAAAAGGACCAAAAAAACCCCATGAGCATCTCAATAGAAGCAGAAAAAGCCTTTGACAAAATCCAACATCTATTTATGATAAAACACTGAAGAAAATAGGTACATAATAACTTTATGTCAATCTGATAAAAGCCATTTATGACAAACCTATTGTTAAATAAATGAAATTGATTAATATTCATATTAAATAAATGAAAGCTGAAAAATTTCCTTCTAAAATCAGGAATGAGACAAGGATGTCCACTAATAACATTTTTTTTCAACGTATGTCTTGAAACATTAGCCATAGCAATAAGGCAAAAGAAAGAAACAAAAGGATTCTTATGGGAGACACAGAAATAAAATTATTAATATTTGCAGAAGACATGACCCTAAGGCCTCCAAAATTTCACCAGATTCCTAGAATTAATAGCCAAATTCAACAAGTAGCAGTAAGCAAAATCAATGCAGAAAAATCAATAGTGTTCCTGCTCATCAAGAATTAATTCACACAAAAAAAATTAAGAAAATAATATCATTTACAATATGATCAAGAACAATTATTTAGGAATTAACCTATCCAAGGAAGTGTTTTCTACAATAAAAATGATAGCTCTCTGAAAAAGAATGAAGGGGATGACAGAAAATGGGAAGATATTCTCTTTGCTAGGATAGGCAGAACAAATATGGACAAAAAAGGTCATACTTCCAAAGCTGATACTACATAGATTTAATACAATCCCAATCAAAATACCAACAGCTTTCCTCACAAATCTAGAGAAGACAATACTAAAATTCATATGAACCTAGAAGAGACTCAGAATAGGAAAGTAATCCTGGCTAACAAGAGCAAAGTGGGAACCATCAAAATTCTAGATTTGAAGTTATGTTACAAAGCTACATTGATAAAAACAGCATGGTATTGACATACAAACAAATATGTGGATCAATGCATCAGAATAGAGGAAGAAGAAATCATCCCAAACACATTCAACTTATTTGATCTCTAACAAAGAGAACAAAAATACACTGAAGGAAAGCTAACCTAATTAATTAATAGTCCTGAGAAAATTGGCCATCCACATGCAGAGACTGAGTCTAGACCCAAATATTTTACCATGTATTAAGCTGAAGTCAAAATGGATCAAAGATCTAAATGTTAGAAATATTTACTCTGGAATATAAAATAGGTAAATGTCTTGAAAACATAAGCATAGGCAAGGATTTTATGAATGGAACTCCAACAGCACATGAAATAACACCAATAATCAATGACTGGGATATTTAAAATTAAAAGCATCTCCACAACAAAGGAAACAACCAACAGAGTGAAGAGACAACATACAGGATATGAAAAAAATATTTGATAGCTATTCCTCAAACTGAGGACCAACATCTAGAATATGAAAAGAGCTCAAAAATTGTATTTTCTCAAAATAAAAAGTCCAATAAAAATGGGCACTTGATATGAATAAATACTTCACAGAAGAACAAGTACAAATGGCCAATAAATACATCATAAGATATTCCACATTGCTGATAATTAGAGAAATGAAAATTTTAAAAAAAATTGACATTCTCTCTTACTCCAGAAAGAATGGCTATCATTAGAAAATTAAATGATAACAAATGCTAGAGGTAGGGCCAGAGATTTAGTGCAGTGGCATAGTGCCTACCTCACAAGCACAAGGTCATGAGTTTGATCCCTCGTACCAGAAAAAAAATTAAAATAAATTCTAGAGAGGTTGCAGGGAACCCTTCTACATTGTTGGTGGGCTTATAAACTAGTACAAATTCGACTGAAATCCATATAGAAACTCCTCATATAGCTAAAACTAGAAATTCCACTTGACCCAGCTATTTCCCTTCATGGTATCTTCTCAAAAGAGTTAAAGACATCATATTACAGTGATACATGTACCTATTTTTATAGCAGCATAATTCATAATAGCTTGAAAGTAGCCTATATGTCCATCAACAGGTGAATAGATTAAAAATGTGGTATTTATACACAGTAGAGCACTACTCTGGCATAAAGAAGAATAAATGTGAGTCATTTGTAGGAAAATCGATGCCCTTTGAAACCATAGAGTTAAGTGAAATAAATCAGACAACCAAGCTAAAATATCACATAGTTTCTCTTATATGGGTAACCCAAAATATAAATAAAAAACAAAATAAAAGATAAGTAATAGAAAGTAGGAAGACAGGTCATTTTCAAATGGGAAGGGGATCAAGAGGCGAATGGGAAGGAACATGGATGAAACAAGAACTGAGATGTGCTAGTTTCATATATGTACTCCCCACAAGGAATGTAATCTTCATATAATGCAAACATGCACTAGCAAATAAATAAAAATACAGTGGACCCTTGACTTACAAATGCAATTCGTTCCTGAGGTCTGGTTGTAAGTCAAGTTGGTCAACTGAAGGCTTAGGCTCCTCTACACAGCCTTCAAAGTCTCTGTCCTGTATACAGGCAGATCTCAGTGTCCTTAGAGAGACACTGGCCCAGGATTTCTCAATTAACCCCACACAGGAAAAGATGTGTTATGTTCCTTCCAGAATTCTCTAAAGGTCAAATCTGTATCTGAGACCACCTGGAAGAACAAGCAGCTAGCATTAAGGTCATAACTCAAGACTTTGTTCATAAATTAAATCGAAATTTCAGGTCATAACCCAAGTTATTTGTATGTGAGGCTGGTTGTAACATGAGAATTCACTATAAGTGAAAAAATCAAAATCTCTCTGAAAATCTGTTTCTGAATCTAGCTAGCTTAAACACTCTAGAATTATTTGGCAAAAAATAGATGATAAATTCATGAGTAAAGTCATATCACAAAGGTAGAGGAATAGAAAACTAAAAAGAATTCTGTATGGAGAGATGGCAAAAGTTTTTCTAAAAACATGAGATCTTATCTGGGCCTAGAAGGAGGAGAATTTCAGCAGGGGAAGTGGACATAGCAGGCACAGCAAGACCTCAAATGGTATCAAATCTGTCATAAGGTTTAGGTCTTAGTGACAACAAAGTCAATGGAAGAATGGCATGAGAGATAAACTGCTAATATAGAAATATCAAATTATCTTTAAAACCTACGATAGAAAAATTGGAATTTTTCTTCATTCAAAGAAAAGGTACAATTTAAAGAGGAGTAGGATCTGATCTCTTCTGAACTTTAGAAAAAAGGCTTTCCTTGGAGAGTTATTCAATTATCTACCAAACAACACACACACACACACACACACACACACACACACACACACACACAGAAGATGAAGTTAGAAGTTGCTGTGCTTGGATGAAGCTCATCCAGATGAAGCTTTCCAGATCAAGAAGTTGCTGAGAAAATCAATTGAACAGAATAGAACAGTGGTCACGGGTGTGAAAAGCCACATCAAGGCACATGGTTAAATCATATACTTTATAACACAAATTCAGCATTCAACTTTTTAAAACTGTTTTGAATTTAAATTTAGAAGTTTTGCTATAGAAGAAAATGCCAGGTATGATATCATCTTGAGAGATTCTTCATTGTTTAGAGTAGAATGTTCAGTATCATTATTACAATAACACCAAAGCTTTTATTCTTGGTCCATAAATATATTGGAAGGTAAGTAAATTAGAGAACACTAGCATAGAGATAGCCATCCACTATTGCCATTTTTTTTGTTTTCCACACTTGCATAATTATTACTAGAAAAATAAATTATCTACACTTCATATGTGACTGCCAGAGAAATATTATCTTACAAGAACAAATGAAATACATGTGTGTGTGTGAGTATGTGTGTGTGTATTTAAGGGAAATCAAACTTCTTTCACTTGATTACTGAAAAAAGTCTATTTCCTGAAAGTACTAGGAAACATTTTAATTTTCATAGTGATCCTTCTGATCAGAGTGGACCTAGTATCTTAGTTCAGCACAACAATTAAATTTCATTTTTATGGTCCCTGAATTAACTTTGGATTCTTGAACAAAGTACATTCATGTTAAACTAAATTTTTCATCCAAGTAGGTAGATATCAAAATTAAAATAACTATATTAAGCATGTATCTATAGGTAAATTTGTTCCGTGTGAGTGTGGGTCTGAAAATAGAGTAGATTCTTTTCCCCAAGGTGGGAGGAGACAAAAAAAGTATATTGAAGCCAAAAGCCTTATTTTCTGTGAAAATTGCAAATGTTTGCCTGGAGCAAATATGTGAAAATTTGCAATTTGTTGTAGGTGTGGAATTTTGCTATTTTTCACAGTGGAAGAACTGTTCTGTGTAGTTTGCTTTTTTCCTCCCTAGATGTGTGAATTTTCAGATAAATTCTGAGATTTATGCATTTTGATGCCAAAGATGGCAAGGTGAACAATTGCTTTCAACAATAACTCAGGATTCAGCTATGTAACTCAATGAAGTACTCTTTCTATTTTTTTTCCCCCAAAATTAAATGGTTAGGAGGAATTTCATTTTGGGTTGAGATTTCATCTAGTACAATGTTTTGTATTAATGTACTATAACACTTTGATCCGGCAGTACACTGACGTGAATAAAAGATGGGGAGAGTACACACATGAAAAATAATTCAAGTTCCTATGATTTCTAATGAAGAATTTAAGTCTTCTTGTCAACATTACATACACAAAATTAAATTCTGACATGAGAAAACAAGAATCAATTCACTAAACAAAAATATTTTAAATTTACCAAATTATATGGTAATAAAAATTCTAGTAATTTAACAGTATAATATACTGTTTCACTTAGAACTGAAGTTATACAAGTCTTGCAAGTATATAGGATTAATTAATTGTTCAGGGAAAATGAAATAAAGTAATCATGGTATTTTGAAATACATATTTGCTCATTGGTCTCATTTCCTAACATACAGGTCAACTGCCCAAACTCATAGAATCTCAGTAGTGAGGAGTGCTTGTATGTTAATGAGATGACAGGTGGCTGAATCTCTTCAGTTAGCTTCAGAATGGGTGCTGGGCTCAGGAAAGATCCATGATTAGAGGTTCAGATATTCAGCTCTAACCTCCAACCTTCCAGGAAGAAGGGATAGGCTGAAGTTTGTGGTGATCACACATTGCCAATCATTTCATCAATCATGTTTGTTTAATGAAACTCCTATAAAATCCCTAGAATACCTGATTGTAGCAGAATCTGTATAGCTCTTTCAGTCTCTAGTCCTAGTTCCTAGTCTACTTCTGGGAACAGCCACAGGTTTCGGGGCGGGGGGGGGGGTTGCTGGAGATGGTATAAAACTTCTATCCCAATTTCCTATTTTTCCATTTTCTCATATTAATCCCATTCCCTTCTATCCTTTCCCCTAGCCCTCCCACTTCCTTCCCCTTTGTCCCTTTTCTTCCTATTTCACATGACCTATTCTACATTTCAGTCTTTATTTACACTTATCTATCCCAATTTCCCATATCTCGTGCTATGTATCTCTTCCATCTGGTTACTTAGCTGTATAATTTGTAATATTCTTTATAATAAATGTGTAAATGTTAAGTCAAATGTATCCTTGAGTTATCTGAGAGACTCTTAAAAATTTACCAAATGCAAGCAGAGGGTTGCAGAAACTGCATCTTATATTCACCTGGTCAGAAGCACGGGTTATAATCATACATGTGATTGGCACCTGTCAGTGGGAGGCTGTCTTTAAATAAGCCTTCATCTTGTAAGATCTGATGCTGTCTCCAGGTAGGAGGTTTAATTAGCTTTGCAAAAATTTTATAGGCGATGTCTGTTCAAATGAGCCATTGAGAAAGGAGGGCTGTGCCAATTGTCCCACCCACTTCCTCCACATAAAAACTAACGTAGGGTCCATTTCTCTCCTCCTCATCATGTCACCTGCCTTTTAATCTATCAAATTCTAACTAGCTCCTTTAAAAACTAACCTGTGTTTTAATAGATTTGCAAAAACTCTCCTTTTCATCCTTGACATGTGCCTAATTCAGGCCCCCATGTTTCTTTGAGGTAATAGTATTCCTTAATATACAGGAAAGAATACTAGATAGCTGGTTTTACAGTTACTCAATTAATATAATCAATCAAAGTGTGATTTAATGAACAATAAAGTGTCATTCTACTTTAGAATAAGATTCTCAAAAGCTAGGTTATTACATTAGGGTATAGATACTGCTTTCAATTTTCCAGTATGAAAATTACTAGGAATTGAGCAATGTCACAAGTCTATTTTTTTCAACTCTCCAGTCTTCCTCTGAGTGCTGCGTAAAGTCAATTTTTTGTTTGCTTTAGCTATAACAACCTTCAACACTTTTCTTAATCACATATAACCTTAACATGGGCACTTGATTTTTCTCATGCATTTTGGGGTCCTATAGTATTTATTTATCTTTCTATGGGACTAGAGAGAAAATCCAATATTGAATGATTCGTAGCATATGTGCATGGGGTAAAACTTGGCAGAGAGATGAATAAGGGGAATCATTTATTTGGAAATATGCTACTGATTTCTCCCTCTTTAAATAGCAGTGTAATAAAAAACAACTGAAAATTCAAATTCAAGTGAATTTTAAAATTTATAAAGCTAAATGAACTATAGTGTAAGCCAATGCTAATAAAACAATGTAAAAATAGTCTTCTTGAAAAAAAATCACAATTATTGGTTTATTATTACATTTTTCACTATGAAGAATATTTCTTGAAGTTTAAATCTTTAGTGAATTTCATCTGCACATTCTTCTTTCAGCTGAGCTTTCTGCTCGCCGATAAGCACCAAGGAATGTCTCCTGTGTTCAGACCGTATTGCTGCCCCTTTTTTCTTATCTGCCCAATTAGCTTTATAGGCCTTAGCTATCACCAGCCTAACTACCTTGGAGCCCCTAGATGAAAGGTCCATACCCTAGGCTGTTTCTATTCATCAGGAGTCGAGGAAAACTTAGGTTTGAATAGTCTCCTATGAAACACCTCCCACTCAACTGATTTGTGGTCCCTAATGAACCATAAGCTGATGGACAATTATTCATTTGGTTGAAGCCTGTGGAACATTTAAAGGCTACTCCGGATCTCACAAGGTTACATGTGTGAATTTCATTTAAGTTTAGATACAAATTTTTGACAGGAGCAAGAAATATAACGAGCCTTACATGGAATCGCCGTGAAAGGGCAGCATTGACTTGAAATCTCAAATTTTCTGTGATTGGTGATCAGATAAACCAAAAATAATAAGGGTGACAATTTCTACATTTAGAAAAACAACACTAAGTTGCATTAAATAGAAACTTTCCAGTTTGAAATGACTGCTTGATACATTACAACTAGGAAAAGACTGCACTTTTTAAGACTGTAGTCAAGATGCTTTTTCTTTTAACTTTACAAAAGGCTTGGACTCATACTTCTCTTTAAATCTAAACACCAAAAATAAAACACAGCAGTAAACCATTTTTTCTTAAAATAAATCAGATCAAGAATTTAGCTAGGTAAATTAGTGATTTAAAAAATGCCAATTAAGCTTAACAAATATATCTTGGCACCCTTTCCAGTAAGTACCTCTTAAATGCCTCTCCACAATTCATTATCAAGTAACTAGATGATCAGAAATCTTTCTATGGCAGGAGGATGAATGTTTAGTAATTGAAGACCTAAATAGAAAAATGTAGTGGCTTGTATTACTTTAGCATCATCTGATTTGTCATTTATCTGTGTCTAAATGTGAAACACAGAGATGAAAATGGATCAAAACCAGAGGCAGCACCTCTTAAATATGTAGCATTATCCCACAAAGCACCTCCTTACATCCCAGGTGGGCCATGGATATGAATTGTGCTCTAGAGGCTGCAAACACATGCATAGCCTCATCAGCCAAGAATAAGGATACCTTTGTTATTATTGTTATCATTGTTGGGAATTTTTTTCATATTTGGAGCTAAAAGCAGTATCTTTTAAAGTTATTTGGCCATGCTGTTGTAGTATATTTCCTGTAATATACTTACTAAAATAATATTTCTTATTAGCAGGTAAATTGAAAAACAAACCTGACTTCACTAAAATCTTTCTCAGCCCTACCCTCTACCATATTAAAATGACAGAAGTAAGTAACCATGGATATCACAATGGTAATTAGCTTTAAAAAGGATAGTAGAGCTGATTGTGGAGCACTCACCTGTAATCTCAGCACTCTGGAAAGCTGAGGTTCTTCTATTTTCTTTTAATGTATATATACACATAATAACTTATAGAAGAAAACCTGAAAAAATTTAGAAGAAAAACTAGATCTTATAAAAATCATTCAATTTTCCTATTCTTTTTTTTTTTGGTACCGGGGATCGAACTTGGGTCCTTGCACTTGTGCAGCAGGCAGCGAAACCGCTGAGCTAAATCCCTGGCCCAATTTTCCTATTCTTATACTTCCAAAGTTGTCGTTTCAAATTCAACTCTAACCCAAGAAGCTTTGCAATTTAATAAGATTCAGTCTCAAAATAAAAAATTAAAAAGGACTAGGACGCTGTTCCATATTAAGGGCTGAGTTCAATAATCCCTAGTACTATAGGAAAGGAAGGGAGGGA
Source organism: Heterocephalus glaber (assembly GCF_053883595.1). Classification (NCBI taxonomy): domain Eukaryota; kingdom Metazoa; phylum Chordata; class Mammalia; order Rodentia; family Bathyergidae; genus Heterocephalus; species Heterocephalus glaber. The sequence continues at coordinate 1,517,091 of NW_028258143.1, forward strand.
GGAAGGAAAGAATGAAGGAAGGAAGGAAGGAAGGAAAAGGAAGGTAGTTAATTTTCATGTAAAATACTACAATAATCTGAGCCAGGCATAGCAGTGCACACCTGTAATCCCAGTACACAGGAGGCTGAAGCAGGAGGATCACTGAGAGTTTGAGGCTAGCTTGGGGTATATATTGAATTCAAGGCCAGCCTGAACTACATAGTGATACTTTGTTTCAAAAAATAATAATAATAATTGTAATAATCTAGGCCTTTCCATTTTGTATAGAAACATATTGTTTTGCTTTAGTAGCACTTTCATGATATCTTACACTAGTAATATAAAAATAGAGATTTTATACTTGCAAATGGAGAAGTGTTTAATATGCAAGAAAAATATTCAAAAATGAACCAATGAATGCAAATTCCTCTAAACTAGCCACCTAACACAACATAAATGATTTAAGATTTGTAGATTAAGCCCAGAAGAAGATCCCAGAAAATCAGAAAATCAGTCAATCAAAACAGAAACAGAGGGACCTGTTGGCTCCTCAATTAATAATACAAAAGCTTTATTTGTATTTTTTAATATTAATGTAACTATTCACCTTTGAGATTCCATGTTATGAATTCTCTCTCTCTCTCTCTCTCTCTCTCTCTCTCTCTCTCTCTCTCTCTCTGCCTCTCTCTCTCTCTGTCAAATTCAAGTTCTGGAAACACATTCTCAAATAGCAGGTATGATCAAGAACAATCTGGTCTACTTTCCTGAATCAACATTATATAAAGGCCAACATCTGTCAATTAAAAAAAATGCTCAAAGAAGTCAACTGTGATCCAGACAAAGTCATTAACAGACAGGAAACACCTCTGGGACTAAAAAATCTGTGGTCTTATTCTGATAAATAAAAGAATTATACATATTGAAAGACCCAAGAAAAAGGTTAGGAGGCCCCTATTCTTGGCTTTCCCTTTTTCCCCTTTGAAAAGTCTGTCTTCTTCAATGCTAAAAAAAAATTGTGTCACCATAAATGAAACTATACTCTTAGGAAAGAAGTTTAAACAAGTATATAGCAGGCAAATAGTTTTGCATTGATTGTAAGTTTTAATAATCATGATGTTTTGAGAAATGTTGGTCACCCATTACAAAATGAGGGTGTTGAAGAGGGATGACAAATTGTATTCTAGGTCTTAACAGAATAAATGGTGAAGCTGAAATTTCAACTCATATCCTGAGATTCTAAATTTACAGTGATATCATAATGTCTTTCTTATTACATCATTTGAATGAGAAAGGAAAATGTTAAGGATGACTTAAGTAGTGATTACTAAAATTACCTAGGGAACTTCAAAAATTAATAGAGATTCCTGAATTCAAATGTTAGAAGCTCTATTTTAAAAGATATATGGTTTAAAATGTATCTGTATTTTTTTTTATTTTCTCTAAGTAATGGTGTTTCTTTGTCAGATTTGGGAAATTCTTTACAGTATTGAGACAGCTTTAAAGAATTTGCAAGAATACTTGCATTTTTAAGGGAGAAAATAAATGTTTCAAATAAAACATTTCAATTCAGAATTCCTTGTTTAAGAAGGGGTGCTCCCTGACACCTCAGAAATCATGGCCCAAAGGGAGCTCTTTGTTCTGCTTTCTCAGTACTGTCCTCTTATTAAGCAGTGCATAATACCTGGACCTTGATTAAAACTTAGATCTGCAAAATGAGTCAGTAGGCTGTTTGCTAAACCTGACACAGAACAGCTGCTCAGAAAAATAAAGCTGTTTCAAATCTTAGCTTCATCTTTCTGGTACTTGTATAGACTTAGTAAAAGTATATAGCTTTCCTGGGTCTTAGTTTGTCCCCTAAATGGAGACATTCTCATGTATCTCATGGAGCTGATCCAAGGATAAAACAAACTATTGTGCAGTGTGTGGCCTAGTACTTGTGCAACAACTATAACTAGCATTTCATTTCAAAGGATAATAATTTTTGACCAATGATCTTCTGAGCCAGTGTAACTCTCTGTTCGACACTGTATCTGTCTTGTGTTGTGTTATTCTTACAAGATACCATAAAAGACATGAGGATAAATTTGTTTGGCAAATATGGAAGCACTGTCATTGACAACTTTATAATAAATAGGTTAAAATACTGATCCATGAAAAAAACTTTATTTAACCTGTCAATTCCATGAACAAATGTAACTATAGAGAACTTTTCTTCATGAGTCATCACTTAATATTGTGGAAATGATATCCTAAATATACAGTTTGGGAAAAATTATCTTTTTATCATTAATGTCTTAAAAAGACCTTCACCATGTTTATAGCAGCACGATTTGTAATAGCTAAATCTTGGAAACAGTGCAATTGTCCATCAACTGGAGGCTGGATAAGGAAGATGTGGTTTCTTTATAAAATGGAATACTACTCAGCGATAAAGAACAAGAAACTAGAGACATTTATAGCTAAGTGGATACACACTAAGGCCATACTCTTAAGTGAAATAAATAGGACACACATGTGTAAATACCAAATAGTTTCTCTGGTATGAAAAACTAAAAGTGTAAATAAGGATCAAAATGTATAATTGATATTGTGAAATAGGAAGAAAAGGTCTAAAGAAATAAGGGAAATGGGAGGGGTAGGGGAAAGAAAAGAAAGGAAAAGAAAAAATATGAGAAAAGAAAAAAATGGAAACAGGTTATTTGTAAATAGGGAAGGGTGGAGGGGTTGAAGGGAGGGCCAGAGAATGGGAAAAAAATAAGAACCGAGATATATCATGTAAAGGTACAAGATCCCAATGAGGAATGTAACTATATTGTTTACCTAAAATGAATCAATAAATAAACTTAATAAAAAAAGACCTATGAATTTGCTCCTTGGTAAATGGAGTTGATCCAAATGAAACTTTAGAATGCAAAGTATAATTATAAATTGGTATTATGCCCATATTCTAACATAGTAGAAATGACATCCATCTATAGTACAAAATCCCACCTACAGTTACTACACAGCCACATTTTCCTTCTTTGCAAGTGTGGATATCTGCATGTGTATGTGTTTATACGAGTCATTCTTTATATGTGTGTATGAATTTGTGTATAGGTGTGTGTGTGGAATTATCAGTGTCTATGTAATCACTATGTGAATTTGTGAATTATGTATGAAATGTAATTCCCTCTTCAATAAAAAAGAATTTATAATCATTTCTACTTACATGCTGCTTTATTCCTCTTCCTATACAATAAATAAGGATTTACTAGACTTAGCCTATTAATTTGATTTATCAAGTCTAAGCAAAAATTTAAAATAAAGTCTTTGAAATTCTATTCTATTTTCTCAAATTCTCTAATATTCCTCCGAATCCACTTGCCCTGACTCTTAACCAGATAACCAATTTATTTGTAAAAAAAAAAACCCTAAAATTACATTGCATGAAAATAATATTTAGCTTGTTTCAACATTTGAGGCAAAGTAACAAGAGGGTTGATTTCCTCCAAGTCCAACTAAGGGTCACTGGTTGTTTGTTTTCCTTCACATTGACACTCGAGTCTTCCTTAACATTCACTTTGCTTTCAACTGTATTTCAACCGTATTTCAACTCCAGGAAAAAGCCAAGCAAAATAAGCTGTCCTTCTGCTGGGTCTAAGGTCTCTTTTCCCCTTGATGGCTCTGAGTTCTTTTAGCCTCACCCTTCATCTGTTTCTGTGGAGCTTGTCTGGGTCCTCTAAGGAGTAGTTGGCTTTCCGGAGTTACTACCTGTTTCAAACAAAGTAGCAGAGACACTGTTCCCAGAGAAGGGCATTCTTGGCAAAAAGAAAGACAAGCCCTCTTCTTAGATTGGATTGGCCTTGATCATAATGGTCTCCTAATGATTCTGAAAACCTGGGTTTCTAGAGAAAATACAAGCCCCCCCCCTCTCGATATACAGATATATATTTCTGTAGTATGTATGTGTATATATATTACATACAGTATATAAAGAATTTATATGTATATATCCTCTATTCTGTATTTACATATGCATACACACAATACAAGTATGATCAATTTGTGGCACAAGAAAATAATTTTACATGGTAATTTTAGACCTACCTAAAGCTGTGGAAAGCAAGTGCATCAACCTAGTCTAAGGCCGCAATTCTCTATGCTGCTACCTGTTTTATCCCATTTTGTAAACAATGTTTTTAGATTAATCCACGTTTTTGTAAGTCTTCAAAACCTACATCCTGGACTTTTACTTTTCTGAATACAACCTTACACAGAAAAGGACAGTTACATATGCAGTCTATTAAATGGCACTGAAGAAACTTTAACTTATATGAATTTAAGAATCCACCTGAATATACCTTGGTTTTACTTTTTGTTCTCTACTTTGTCACTGCTTTGATTCAACAGGTGCCAAATTCAACCATGGCAATCATGAACTATAGATTTTAGGAGTGAGAAACCTTCTCTAAAGACAAATCCAAAAATGATTTTTCTCATATCAAGAGCCCTTTAAAATTCTTTTTTAAAATAACACTTTGAAAAAATAACATCTGTTTAAATCCTTTTATCATGATTTAAACACATTTTCAGTTTATCACATTTTTTCTTCCTTTTTTTTCTTTTTTTAAAAGTTCTTTTTATACCTGTTACCATGGACACAATGATGTTTGCCTCAGAGTCTAATTAAAATGATTTCTTGCTCAGCCAGCAAAATAGAGAATAATCACGTGTTGGGGGAGTGGCTTCAAACTATGAGGAAACTGTTGTTTAGGGTCTCTTACTAGAAGTATTTCTCATCTGTCAAAACCCTTTTTTACTTTTATAAGGAGTTCTTTGACCAATAAGTTCCTAAAAACACCTAACACATATATTTATTAGGTATATACCAGATTTTCATTCCATTTATCTCTGTTTACGGGTAGGTTTCTGAGTTATCCAGAAAGTATTTGGCATCTGTATAAATAATCAGGGTAATTAGGAATATCTCTTCTGGCTAAATTATGAAACACGAAATACTGGGTCCCTGCTAGAATTTAAACAAAAATCACTCATAAAAATTTCCTAGATTTCCATCTGTCTTCCAAAAAAATCACAGCCATCTCTTTTTATGCAATTGGTTGACTCATTTTAAGCTATATATCTTTGTTGTTTTTGTGGAGAGAAAAATCAAATACTTTACATGGTCAAAACCTTTTCTTAAATTTAATCGTGATAATGAGTTTGTTTAATACATCATTGAGTGAGTATGCATTTAAAACTGCATAAGGCAGAAATTTTTTCCTCAATGACAATTCTTCTAAGAGTACACCACTGACAATATGGACTACCGCACAACACCGTGATAATGATGATAACGTGAAATGTTTCCATGGTTTTCTAACAAGAGTATATGTATAATATTTTAAATTTCTAATAGAGAAATTTTACTATTTTATGTATATTCCATGGCTCACTCACTTTTGTAATTTTTTATCACATGCCAGCTTAATATGGCCCTTATATAGCCCAGCATCTTATTTTAAAAAATTGAACAATATTCAGAAAATTATTTAAAATGAGAGCCTGTAACTCAAAACCTATCATGTGTTTAAATGAACATTACCCAATAGGGTATTTTGAATATTCTGATTATTATATAAATTGGACAGAAGCATGAAACACTGCTGAGCCGCAGCACAGTAACAGAAGCAGCGCTGCATAGAGTTAGTGGGAAGTTGAACAGATAGGATTATAGCAAGTCAGAATTTAAGGGTGAGTTCAGTTAATAAACTACAAGGCATTTTGTTGACCACCACATTCTCTCTCCAACACAAAAGGAATGAGTTCAGAGTCTTTCATTTTCTTCTACCTCTGAGTTCTGTAAAGGTAATATCCAAATTCTTTTCCTAGCAATATCCAAATCAGTACCTCTCAAACTGCCTGTGAATTAGACTGGCACTTAAGTATAACATTCCCTGAAACGTAATTTTACTTATAGATTTGGAGAATTAGTTATGTGCAAATGCAGAAGAAAATTTTCTGGTAGACAAAGAAGGATCTCCATGAACTTTATTACAGACAATGGGATTTCACAAAACTTGTAGGTGATTTTAAATTCTAACCCCAAGTCCCTGAATGGCCAGTTCCTTTGTCATTCATGCAACTTAAATGGAAAATATTAAGGATTTTTAGAATTAAGATTTTGACTTAAGGGGAAGGATTCTGATGGTCCATGGTTACAAAATATATTCTATAAAACTTTAGTAGGTAAATGCAGTTTGCTTAACTTTGAGTTCTTTGGCTCATTTAAATTTTTCATCAAAACTAATGGTTTTCCATTAAAACACATTGCCTATGATTTTAGTCAGATATTTACTGCTGCTGAGAATAAGCACCATATGAATTTACTGTTTTCCTCAAGAAGTCAAAACCACAAGTTCTGAACTGAACCATTAGGAAGAAGCTCCCCAAAAGCAACAAAAACGAAGGAAATTTACTCTTCATGGAGCTCCTAAATTGTTTCTCCTTTCACCATTTTGCTGACTCTTTCATCAAACAATATAATAGTGCTGAATGAATAATTCTTGTTCTCTCCCACAACATAGTTTAGAACCCACAGAAGCAGGAAAGGTCTTTGCAAATATGCCAAATGAGTCTGGTTTGACTAAGGGAAAAAAATGGCAAATATTTCCAGAAAACCAAATTTGACCTTAACTCTGGTACTCTGTTATTTTAAAATGTGAAAAGAATTCCATTCATTTATAGCTAAAATCTATTCATGCATGGTCAGTAAGGATTGAGGTACAAGGAAAAATAATACATAATCTCTATTTCTTGGTTATATTAAGTGGATATTATTTTCTAACCTGATACCTTTGACAGGTTTAAGATTCATGTTGAAATTAAGGTTAAGACAAATTTTTCAAATTTAAATTTAATACAGGTCCAAAGCAAGAGGCTGCACCAAATCTAAAAAGGATGGTAATTTGCTCAAGGGTATTCTCAATCCACATATTTTTAATTTATTGCAGAATTACTTAGTAAATTCTTTCTATATGCTAAGCACTTTTCTAGGTGGTATAGATATAGCAAGAAAAAGGGAAACAGAGATTATTCATTGATGTAATTTATATTCCTCTGAGAGGCAGATAATTACTGTGAAAATGGACATTTCAAATTATAATAAGCTTTGTGAAAAATATTAAAGATAAAATAATAAAAGCTTTGTTTCTTAAACTGGAAGTTTGTAAGGCTGATTTATGAGATGGTACTGAAATGAAAAAAGGCAACAAAACATGGGACTGTGACAGGAAAAATTTTCCAAAAGCAACTTAAAGTCCATGGTGAGGAATTTCAAATTCTTTACACTAGGTAGAAGCTTTTGAAAAATTTTAGGCAGAGAATTGATTCACACTAACAGATTTATCTTAGCTAACTCCTACTCATCAGTCAAATCTCAGTCTTCAGTATAACCTCCTTCATGAAACATTGTTTATTTAATAATCTTTTACTGTATTTCTTTATACAACCATGATACTTTTCTTACTTCCTTTTGGCACATTATAAGATTTATGTGTCTGTTCATTAAATTAAATCCCTTTTTTTACCAAACACTGAACTTTAAAAATTTAGCAATTTTGTCTGTTCTTGTGTGGCTTGTATATTCCTCTTTCTAGTGCAGTATCTCAATAAAGAGCTATCATGTTTATGCTGAAGAAACAAATTATAACTTTATATATAACTGAAAGATTAAATAAGAGTCAAAGAAATCTTGAATTCAAGGAAAAACAAATATTCAACATTGCATAGACACTGAGGAAGACAAAGACATTTAGATAAACTCATTTCTTCTCAAGTGTACCTCCATTATGTGGCAAAACAATCTTCAAGTGAATAAAACTATTTAGCCTTGGTCTGGAGCCAACAACACAGATACAGGTGATATAGGTAGCACTGATAATATGATTTTCCCTGTTTTTATGCTTGGTAATCAGATTAATTAGATAAGAATTTTCAAAGAGCATATGTTTAGCTAAAAACGTAGTGTATCCCATATCTCCTTTATATAATTTTACTCTTGGGCGGGATTACAGGTCTTCCTTGTGTTTTTCCAATAGATCTAGAAAAGTTGGGATGACAAGATATGCTTTCTGACAGTTATTAAATCTGTAGCACAGTAGTGTAGGCCAACTCACTCAGTGAACAAAAGATGTGCTTTTAGCTATGCTCTTGTACCTAGAGGGAAAAAAAGATTTATCTACACTAAGATCCAGAGGTAAACTCACAGCCATCATTGAGAACATTGTCAAGAATCAGAACACATGGTTAAGGCATAGAGGCAGCAATGGAAGATGGCTTGAGATGAGACAGATGGAGACCTGCAAAGTCTTATCCATAGGAGACTTTGTGTTGTATCCTACAAACAATAGAAGTTTACAAGTGAAAGGGAGAGGTAATGGCATTGCCCAGTTTTCATTTTTAAAGTATGACTTTCATTGTTTTATAAGAATGATTGCAAGAAGAAAAATAGGTGAGTATTCAGGGACATAAATAAGAAATGATGGTACATTGGTCTGAAAAATTCACAGTAATGACAAAGAAAAGTTTTTACATTAACAAATTTAAGAGTCTTTTTTTTTCATACCAGGGATAGAACTTGGGACCTTGCACTTGTGGGGCAGGCAGCGGCAGCACTGGGCTACAACCCCCAGCTCTAGGAGTTTATTTTTTAAAAGGGGTCTGCCTCAATAATAATGATAGGAATAAGAGCAGAATCAAAAAAAGACAAATAGATTCCTTCTGTATCAGGCTGGGTGGGGATGCCACTGTTTGAATTAAGAATAGAGACCCTGATAAGGAGAGTCTTAGATTTGTTGTTGTTGTTGTTTTGACAAAATGAAATGGACTTTCCTCTGGAATGCAGCTTGAAAATTCAAATAAGTAATTACATAGATTTAAGGATCCAAAACTTAGAAAAGCGTACTAGTTATGCACATTTGAAAGCCATTGGCTTATGAATGATTATTGATATATGTTTCCTTGAATAAAACCTCCCAGAAAGAGAGAATGCAATGAAAAGAAGGTTTGGTATTAGTTTTCAAAGGATTTCAAAAAGTACTGGAGAAGTCTGACAAGGAAATAAAACAGAAGATAAAACAGGAAAGCGCGATATCATATTGGCGATGGGAAGAGGATGGGTTATATTTAATAGTTTGAGAATTTTTTATTCAATAAATATATATTAAGTACTAAGCTAAGATATGGATTTAAGTGCTAGAAATTCAAAGAAAGGTAAAACACGGTTTGTGTGAAAACACAATTCTAATAAGCAAGTCCCCTAAGATAATCGAATTTGAAAAGAAAGAAGTTGATATAAATTTAATCATATAAAAATATTCAATTCATTTAGTACATTCAAATGTTTTATTTCACTTGATTTCTCTATTTTATGAGAATTTATTATTTTATGCATAAAGAGAAGACTGTAGTTTAAGAAAATATTATACTACTTTGACCTTTTAGATATTCTATTTTTTGATTGTCTGAGTTGGAATATCTTATCATGTCCATCCAAGTAAGGGCAAGCCTGTAAACATTATGAAGTTGACTAGTCAGCCAATCAAATTATAGAGTGCTGTAAAGGTCAAAGCAATACAAAATGCTACTATAATTTACATAACATATGTGCAGCATTACAAGTCCAATATTTCATTCTTCAGACAAGAATTGAACAGGAGCATAAAAAGCATAATGTGAGTGCATTCTCCTGACAATAGTACAAGAAGTAGAAAATATTCCCTAGTGAAATTTTTCATAAGATTTCAAAAGTTGCTACTAAAGTTAAAAATGGTATTTGTTTGTTATTAGTTTTTAGAGTACCGACAAAAAAAGATGGAATGTAGGAAGTTGATAGAAAAGTTCCAAGGAAGTGACAGAGAAGCAAGGCATAAATTGGTCTGTAAATCAGGAAACATAGATTCTAGTCTCTGATCTGCAGCTAACTAATTATAAAGCTTAGAAAGGATATTTCATTTCTTGACATTCATTTCCTTAAAAAAGAAACTTATTTATATTTATTGATCTTAATAATACCTTGTGACAAAATTTTGTTAAGTATACAACTATGAATATACTCTTTTTCCTGTCCTCAAATTACATATGTTATAAAATGTGGAATAAGGCAAATAAATAAGCGGCTACCAAGATTCATTTATATGAATATGTAAGGAATAATTTAGTATAGACCCAACCCACAGGGTGTCACTGTTCTTTTGTATTCCTTCCCTTATAGAAAGATCCACTTGTATATAGAAGTTGTAGTCTTGACAAATGCAGAGAAATAGTTCAAGATTCAACATTGAGGTTATAGATGGCTTTATATTTTGGTGCTAATATTTTAATGATTCACAGTAAGAACTTAATGAGTCTATAATACCTGCATAGCATAATAGGGGAAAAGTGGCTGGTATGACTTTACTCCTCATGGTTAACAATTTCTAAGTAGTTTATGATATGTTATAATTTACCCCTTTTCATGCCACTCTTGATGCTGAAATACATATTCTTTAAAGTTTTGAGAAGGCCAGGAATAGAGATGAATCTAGTAAAATTTTTAAAACATATATTTTCCATGGCAGCTATAAACATATTGAGGGCTACAGAGTAAAAAATAATTCCTAATATAGTAATTTATAGCTCCAAATATAGGAAGTTCTAAGATAATGTTTAGAGGAATAGCCCATTTTCTTTGAAGGGTTACTTAACTTTGTGGATTCAAAATTTCTCAAATGAAATTAAGAGTGAAGGTGTTGAGGAATAAATCAGAATCTGATTGGCTATCTTTGACCAATCAAAATTATGGCAAAAGTAGATAAAATTAAATAGCTATTTCTAGTTGTTGAATATAATTATCTGATGAATAATAAATATACAAGTTTAATGCATAGAAAACAAAACACTTTATAAGAACATACTCAGAATCTCCTCTTGATGTTTTTTATCTTGTATTAAGAATTTTGTATTGAAAGTGGATAAGCAAACATATTCAATTTAAAGTGTGTGATAATTGCCCATGCAATATTAAATTTACTTGACTAGAGAATAGTCTTTTTATCTCTACCTTCTATCTGCATATTTTTCAAGACCTATACAAAGTATTCAGAATTTCTAAAACTTTAAATCGCTGAAGGAAATGAAGATTATCTATGGTGAAATGTATATGTGAAAGTATATTTGAAGCAGAATAAGAAATAATATCCATGAAGCAAATGTTCAAGAATTGCTAGAGTGAAGGCTTTCTGTGGTATGAGCAAAGAAACATCCCTGTGATGGTTAAATTTAATTGTCCTCTTGATTGGTCTGGGAGCAGCCTAGAGGTGTGTCTGTGTTGGTCAAACACATTGCATATTATATTGGATCCTTCACCTCTTCCTCACTGGGACTGCTCTCTTTCTTGGTTTCCTTGCTGCCCTGTACTAAACTATTTTATTCTGCCATTACCTTCCACAATGATTTTTTTTCTTACCTGAAGCAAGGTGACTACAGACTGAACTCTCTGAAGCCATGACCCAAATAAACCTCACCTCTTTAAGTTGCAGATGTCGGTTAGTTAGTCCCAGCAATATTAGAGCTGACTAACCAGAAAATTGGGATTGAGAGGAGGGTTATATGTGTGGATATACCTGACCAAATGGCTCAGAAGCCTTTGGAACTGGTTCTAGAGGGAGTTTAGAAAGTTTTGAAGATTTGAGCTACAGAAGCTCTAGAATACTATGTGAAGATCTGGATGGATCATTCTGATTGGGGCTCAGAAGGCTAGAATGCTGACAGGAAGGTAGATAGTAAAGGTCAGGCTCAAGAGGTTGTTGTGGTAAACAAGAAATCCACTGGCAGTTAGATGGAAGTCTGTGTGTGTTACATTCTGGCAAAAAAAAAAGTCTATCTTTTGCCATTCTTCCGAGATTCTGAGAAAAATTGAGCATAAGTGCAATAGACTAATTGACCTGCTGGACTAAATTTCAAGGCAGCATACCATACAGTCAGGTTTGAGTACTGCTGGTGGCCTTTAGCCACATTTATAATGATAATGGGAAGGAAAAGCATAACAAAATGATTTTAAAAACTTAAATTTTGGCCTAACATTAATGATGTGTGAAGTTGCAGCTAATCAAAGTGAGCTTGTTCAAATGATAGGGCTATTAAAAAGAAATCAAATACTTTGAAGAGAGATAACACAAAAGATGGCATCTTTGCCATCTTGATGGCATCTCAGGAATAAGCAAAATTTTGTTACTTGCTCAGTGGTGCAACTGTGTAAACACTGTATTTGAAAAAAAGATTACCTGAGAGGCTTGCTCAAGAAAAGCCACCTAGAGAATTGAGTTCACTGGTTTTTCTGTGTTTAGCCATCCAGGTGCTCAGAGGCTGCTGCAGCCATGGTCAAAGTGGGCCTGGCTACTAGCCTAGCTGGAGAAAGATTTTGGTATCATCTGTATTATGATGATTTTTTTAATGTATTACGTTTATTGGTACATTTTAGGCATACAGTACGATTACACGCATCATTAGGAATTTGTATCTTTACATGAAATATCTTGGTTTCTATTTTTTCCGCTTTCCCCTGCCCTCCCTTCAACCCCTCCACCTCTCCCTATTTACAAAGGCTGTATTTCCATTTTTTCCTTTTGGCTTATTTAGTCCTTTCTCTTCTTTCCTTTCCCCTACTTGTCCCACTTCCCCTTCCCCTTTGGACCTTTTCTTCCTATTTCACATTATGTATTATACATTTTGATCCTTATTTCCATTTTGAGTTTCTCATACCAGCGAAATAGTCAATATTTACACGTGTATCCTGTTTATTTCATTTAAGAGTATGGCCTCAATGTGCATCCATTTAGCTATATATGCCTCTAAGTTCTCATTCTTTATGGCAGAGTAGTACTCCATTTTATAAAAAACAAAACAAAACAAAATGATCCCACATCTTTTTTACCAGTCTCCAGTTGATGGGCATTTGGGCTATTTCCAAGCTTTAGGTATTACAAACTGTGCCTCTATAAACATGGGTATGCACATATTGCTGTGGTATGAGTCTTTTAATTTTGGGGGGAAGATACCCAGCAAAGGAGTAGCTGGGTCAAATGGGACAAGTAATCCTAGTTTTTTGAGGTATCTTCATATTGATTTCCACTGTGGTTGCACCAGTCTACACTACTACCAACAGTGGAGAGGTGTTCCTTTTTCCCCACACCTCTACCAGCATTTTTTATTGGTTCATTTCTGGTTATTGGTTCATTTCTGGTTATTGGCTGATTCCTTTCTTGGTAGCAGCCATTCTTTCTGGAGTGAGGTGAAATCTCAGGGCTGTTTTCATTTGCATCTCAAGAATGACAGAGGATGTTGAACATTTTTAATATGTTTATTTGCTGTTTCTACTTCTTTGAAGAATGTCTGTTCATTTCAGAGGCCCATTTTTGGATTGGGTCTTCAAATTTGGGAGGTCTGATTTTTGTAAGTTCTTTATAGATTCTAGATAGTAGACCTTTGTTTGAGGAACCGCTGGTAAAAATTTTTTCCCACGCTGTGTGTTGTCTCTTCACTCTGTTGGTGGTTTCTCTATAGGCACATAGAATGCAAGAGTTGTGAGGTCAGCTTCTGCCCAGATTTTAAAAGAAGGCTTGGAAGGACAGGTAAGAAGCTCATGAGAGGGTAGTACAGGAAACTATGACAATAAAACAAAGCTGCAGTGGAGACCCCCAGGAACTTGTCAATATCAGTAAGAAGGAATGTCTTTTCAAGAACACTGAACAGAGTAAGGCTAGTAGATAGGCTGCATTAGTTGCATCCAGAGGGACCACAGCAAAGTGTAGGGTGCCCAAACACTCTGTAATATACATCTCACTACTGCTTGACCCAGATATTGGTCACAGATTTACAGGATTTCACATTTCTGTTTCTGAATTTCAATCTCACTTTGTTCCTATTCCTTTTATTCCCCTATTTTCCCTTTTAGGACCAAAATATTTTACCAACAACACAGAATATTTGCAATATGTAACTTGTTTTTAAAAATTATATAGGGGTTCATAGCTAAGAGTATCGCATGGCAGAGGAGAATTTGACTTGGACTTTTGAATATGACTGTATCTTTTGCGACTTTGGGGAAAGGATTAGTGCATTTTGTGTTGTACGTAAGATGGTTTTATAATCTTTGGTAAAATTATTATATTGCTACTTTATTTAGATACTAAGTATGATTTAAGAAGATTTTGGGGGGTATTCAGTTGAAAAGGGGTGGCATGTGATGGTTAAGTTTATTGTCAAATTGATTGGCATGGGAGCTGCCTAAGGGGTTATTAAAGCATACATCTGGTGTGCCTGGCTAGGTCATGGAGGTGTGACCTTACATACTACATCTGATTCCTTGCCCGTCTCTGAGGCTGTTTCTCTGCTCTGCTTCCTGACTCCCATGATCTAAGCAGCCTGGAATTGCCAGACCCTTCCACCATAACGATCTGCCTTGAAGCCACAAAATCATGGACTGAGCTCTCTGAAACCATGAGCCAAATAAACGTCTTGTCCTTTAAGTTGCATGTGTCACATAGATCGTTCCAGCAATGGAAAAGCTCACTAGTACAAACCTTGGCTACTCAGTTATTAAATAATTGAAATAACTGTTTAAAGAGGACTAACACATTAAATGGTTCTCAAAATATAAAGAACAGTTTTATAATTATCTTTTTTATAAATTAATACCTTGAAATAGGACTGTGATTTCTTAAAAGTCACACATTTAATTGGTTGCAGAACTCAAAATATTCCGATAACTCCATACCTTACTCAGGATAAAATTTAGGGACTTAAAATAGCTTCCATGGCAATATCAGTCAAGGTAACATGAAATTGATGTTATATACAAGGGTTTAATAAGAGAGTTAAGTGATGGAACTATTTACAGAAATATGGGTAAAGTTAAAGGGACCAAACAATGTAAGGAAAACATATAGGGAATAACAAGAAACTATTGTCACTCCTGAATTTGAAAGTAAAAGCAGACTGAAATACTGTTGCTAGAATCCTTATAGGACTAGGGGTTCTTGATGAAGGACCTTCTGATAGAAGATTAAACTGGAATGCAGCTCCTCCTCAGAACATAAAGATAAAGGAAATACTCCATATAGTACTCTCTTTCTTTCAATTTCATGATCCTGAATCTGTTTGGAAAACTGAAGTCAAAGCTATAGGAATATTCTATAGAACTCAAACTCCTGGGACTCAGAGAATTACAAAAAAGGCTGAAAAAAAGATTTTCAATGGAAAAATGGCACATGATTCATTAACTCAACAATTCTTTTTCAAATGTGTTTTATCACCTTGATACCCCTTAAGTGTATGTACATGGAAACTTTATGTCACTCCTTATCTATCTTTTATCAGTAATTCAAAAATATACATGTTAGTATTCATATAAATTCATGGTCTTCAACCTGACTTGGACACTCCATGCTTCCTGGAACTCTGGTTAGCACACTTTCTTATTCAGAAAATTGGTTATTTTCATTGTTTTTCTATTTTCTCAGATCTTAGACAAAACAGATGACTTTCTCACCTTGTTCATAGAGGGAAGAGAAGTTATCAGATAGAACAGCCTATTGCTAAATTTCCTAACACCGTAACATTAAGAGTTTTCATTATTCTCATTTAATTTTTCCTTAACCCCCAAAGTTGTTGCCTTTGCCTATGCTCCAGACCCTAGATCTACTGCTTTAATGCCTTCTCCCATATTTCTGTTTCTGTCTCTATCTGTCTTTCTCTTAAACATTACCATGTTTCATTTCTTTACCTAATTAGCTAGCATCCAATTATATTCAGTCTCAATACTGAATAGCAAAGATTGTACTATTCAAGTGAAGTAGTGATACCTATTATCAAAAAAGTACTCCTCCCCTACCACCATCCCATGCTCCTAGGGCAGAGAAGGTGAGCTGGTCCCAGCACCCAGAGGGAAGCTCCCCCGCCACCATTCCAGGCTCCTAGGGCAGAGAAGCTGAGCCGGTACCAGCACCCAGAAGGAAGCTCCCCCACTGCCATCCCATGCTCCTAGGGCAGAGAAGGTGAGCCCTGTGGGTGCCAGAGGCACACCCTCCCCCCCGGAAATGAGAAGACACGTAAGCAAGTCTCAAAAACAGACTTCTGGATCACCTACAGCAAGCACAAAGGGAAACGAGATGGAACAATCTGATAGTGAACCACCTGGACTCTCTGAACTGGCAACAGAAGTGGATCTGGAAAAAATGAAATCAGAAATAATTACTCAGATAACAGCAAAGATTTTGCTCATGGTGCAAGACATGATTAATAAATCTAGAGAGGACACAGATAAAAAAATAGAAGATCTGAGAAACAAGATGGAATCCCAACATAGGAAACAAATGAAATCCATAAAACAGATGCAAACAAATTACCAGGAGATTAAAAACTCCACCAAAAGTCTGCACAGCAGAATGAATCAATGTGAGGATAGAATTTCACATATAGAAGATAAGATTGCAATTAGTGACCAGGAAAAGAAAAATTGCTTTAAAATTGTAAAGGAACACGAGAAATCAATCCAGCAACTGCTTGACAATGCAAAGAAGAATAACATAAGACTGATTGGAGTCAATGAAGAAACAGGAGAGAGTACAGATGACATAAAAAGCTGTTCACAGAAGTGATGGCAGAAAACTTCCCAAGGAGGGGAAAAGAACTTGACACAGATAAGTGAGGCATATAGGACTCCAGCTAGCCTTGATCAAAAAAAAAATCTACACATAGGCATATAATACTTAGATTCCAGAAATCCAACAGAAGAAGAAAATTGTACAAGCAGTGAGAGAAAAGAAACAAATCACATACAAAGGAAAGCCCATCAGAATCACAGCAAACTTCTCAATGCAAACCCTCAAGGCAAGAAGAGCTTGGAGTGATGTATTTCAAGTCCTAAAGGAAAACAGCCTCCAACACAGATTGACATACCCTGAAAAACTGTCTTTCAAAATTGATGGATAAATAAGATACTTTCATGATAAAGAGCACCTGAGGAACTTCATGAATACCAAACCGGCACTCCAAAAAATTTTAGACAATACCCTAGGAAAAGACAAGGAGGATCACAACCCCAGGAAACCCAGCAGAATGAATCCTTTGGGTGTGACAAATTAAACCCAAAGGGGGAGAATCCAACAAAAAGAAAAAGTCATGACAAGGCTTTTAAAACTTTTAACTTCATCTCCCTAATGAGTGTATAATTGAATGTTGTTATTGTACTGATTAGTATTTTTCTGATTCTAGAGTTGCACACCTTTCCTTGTGCTATACTGGCTATTTATCTATTTATCATCTTCTTATATCTACTTTTTAATTGGGTTGTCTCGTAATGAGCTGTAAGAGTTCTTTATATATTCTAGTCATAGGTTATATCCATTGTAAATATGGTCTGTTTAAGGACTACTTTTCATTTTAATGATGTCATTTAAAGTTCTAAATTTTGATGGAATCTCATTTATCATTTTTTTTTCTTTTATAGATCATGTTTTTTGTATCCTAGGCAGTTCTTGCCTACCCTGAATTCATAAATATTTTCCCTTATAATTTCTTCTTAAAGTTTTATACTTTTATTTCTTATTTAGGTTCACAGATCCCTTCAAGTTATTTTCATGTATGGAAAAAAAGGGTTGAAGTTAATTTTTTATATATGGATACCAGATGTTCTACTGCCATTTGCTGAAAACACTATCTCTTCCTCAGCTCTTGAATTGAGTTTATATTCTATAAAACGCTAATGTTAAATAATCTTTCAAAACTCAGTGGACCATATATGTGTGGTTCTATTTCTAGATTCTCTGTTTTATTCCAATGATCTATATGTCTTTCCTTACACTAACACTGCCTTGATTACTGTAGCTTTAGAAGAAGTCTTAAAATTAGGTACTAAACCTCTTCCAACGCTGTTACTTTTTAAATTTTTCTAAGTCCTTTGTACTCCTCCATAACTTTTAAATTTCAATATCCAATTCTTCATTGATAGCAAGTATACACAGACTTGAATTTTTATATATACCTTGTGTTTTCTAATCCTGGTAAATTCAAATACAAGTTCTAGAGGGTCGTAGAGATTTCTTACTATTTTCTCTGTAGATGATCATTTCATCTACATGTAAAGATTTTGCTTCTACCTTGCCAATCCTATCCTAATTGTGTCATTTTATTCCTGAACTATTTTGGTGGAGCCTATGTTTCAAAGTTTAATGGACACATAAACAGTAAGCCTATCTGCCTTTGTTCCCCACTTTAAGGAGAAAGCAGTGTATCTTCTCCATTCATATAAGGCATTCTCACTGGAAGTATGGAGTACATGTCTTTAATCTGTTGAGAAGGTTCTGTTCTACTTGTAGTCTCCTGATAGCTTTTACCATGAACAGCTGTGGAATTTAGTCCAATACTTTTTCTCCAACTACTAACAGGATCATATGGCTTTTTCCTTTCCTCTCTTAAAATGATTACTTTTGGGGGTGGATCTTCCAATGCTGAACCAACACTGCCATCCGTATAACAAAACCACTTTCTACATACTGCCAGATCTGACTTCTAATGGTTTGTTTTGTTAAACAAATTTCTATCTATGTTCATACTTTTTTCTTCTATTATCTTTGTCCAGTTTTAGGATTAGCACAATGTTGATTTCCTAAAATGAAGGGAGACGTGTTCCTTCTTTTTTCTGCTTTAATTGTTTGATATAATTTATCAGTTAAAATGTATATGAGCCTGTTGTTGTCATATAGGTAGGTTTTCAAGTTAGGAATATAATTTCTTTAGTAGGTGCTATTCAAATTTTATATTTCTTCAGAGTAAGTTTCATTAATTTGTCTTCCAAGGTACTTCTTAGAAGTTGTCAAATTTATTTCAAAAACGATGTTTGTAATATGCTTTCTATATCCTTTTAAATTCTGAAAAATCTGTGATAATGTCTCCTATATCTTGATATTGTAATTTAAAAATGTATAATTGATATTGTGTAATCAGAAGAAAACGTCTATAGGAGCGGGAGAAGTGGGAGGGATAGGGGAAAGGAAAAAAGAGAAAAGAAAAAATATGAGAAAAGGAAAAAAATGGAAACAAAGTCTTTGCAAATAGGGAAGGGTGGAGAGGGTGAAGGGAGGGCAGGGGAATGGGGAAAAAAAAATAAGAACCAAGATATTCATGTAATAGTACAATATCCCAATGATGAATGTAACTGTATTTTATCCCTAAAATGTACCTATAAACTTAATGGAATAAAAGCAAAAAAATAAATAAATAAATGAAAAAGAACTGCTAAATCCAATTAGATGGTTGCTTTTAAATAAACACATTTATTTCTTATTCTGACAGAGTCTAGCCCAAGGATGTTCCACAGAAGGATCTTTCCATCCTGTGGCTAGGCTATTTTCTGGGGCAGGAAAGAACTCCCTGTAAATCTCTGTAGCCAGAAAGCAAGAGAAGTTCTGTGAGGTGAAAGCTTAAGGACTATATCTGAGGCAGTAACTTCACTTTCATATACATTGACCAAAATTGAGTCGTATGTAACCACCTAATCACAGGGGAGGTTGTGATCTAAGAGAAAAGATTTTGGACTAGTTTTCTGGGGTTGCCATAAAGTATCGTCACAGGTTTAGTGGCTTAAAACAAGATCAGTTTTTTGTATTACATCTCTGTAGCTTCGATGTCCAATGTGTGTCTCACTACTCTAAAATTAAGCATTCTTTTCTCCATTCTTTTTCTGGGGATTCTAGATAAGAACGCATTCCTTTGCATTTTCAGGGTCCTACAAGTGACTGTTTTCCTTGGTTCCTGGTCCTCTTGGCCTGATTTTAAAGCACGAAGTTATCTCTCTGACCCGTCCCTCATTGACTATAGCTTGGAAAGGTTGCTTACCTTGGAGGATCCAGGTTTGGGTCCACCTGGGTAATCCAGGATGGTCCCTATTCCAGTTTTTCAATATAACCATACCTACCAATTCCCTGTTGTGCTGCAAGGTGCATATGCTGCAGTTGCAGGTGATTAGATGTGGACCTCTTTAGAGGGTAGTTCTGTGTTTACCACAGATTTAGGAAACACATTTCCCTGTGTGTCTTGCAGTTTGTTTCACATTTCCCTCCACACCTGCATTATCTTCCTCCTTTCTTTAGGCCCAAACTTCGGACATATTTTTTCTATTCACAGCCTCAAATTCATTCTTTCCTATCCACTTACAAAATCGAGATAACTCAGACGGTCACCTCATCCTTCCACTGCAACCGCTTTCAAAACTAAGGTCTTTTCTTTTTTGATAATTCAAAGGAGCAGCCTCAATTTTAGATAATAATATTGGTTGTGGTCAACTCCTCTTGGTTTTTTAATTTTGATTTTTCTATTAAATTTTTCTTTAGCGCCTTCTCAATCTTCATTAATTAAAAACATTGTTTCCTGTATCCATAGGTTTTTACCTTTTCTTATTTGGTATGAAGCAGCCATCTATGATATAAAATATTTCACACTTTGGAGTACACAAGATATACATTTTAATGTCCTAATGATGACAAACCTACCCGGCTAATCTGGATCATTGCTACTACTTTCTAAGGCCTTCCTACAGATCCTGTGGCTATGGAATGCAGATTTGCCTCAGGACCAAATACTGATTGGATATTTGTGCAGTATAATCATTTTATATAAATAATATCATTTAACAAAGCAATGAAGTAAGTACTCTTCTTATTTTCATGTCATAGGTGCAGAAATTAAGTTTCAGAGGGGTTAACTAATTTGCAAGTTCTTAAACGATCTGCTATGGTATTCTAAATAGCACAGCCCTAGAAGCACACTCTGTAAGAAAAGGTCAAGTAGCTGAGGAATGATTTGGTAAGCGGAAGTAAACAATGTTCACAAGCCAGGGTGTTAAGTTGACGTTTGTCAAACCACATTAGGGAAGAGTTTTCTCTTTGTCATTTTCCTTTTTCTTTTCTACCCTTATTAGGAAGAAAAATAAATCAAAATGAGTTTTTATGTATGATCTTAACCTCTCTCAATGTTTATCCTTCAATTGATTTTCTATGTCAAAGAATGCAAGGAAGGTAAAAGTGAATATAGCCACTAATTACTGCTCCTGCTTTCAGTGTAGTTGTTCACTCAAGGATGTACACTCTATGAACCATAAGGTGACTTTAATTTCTTCTTACATATGGCGTTGGTAGTAAAAGTCCCCATCTTGAGTTCTAAACGCACTCTCCTCCCATTTTGCATAGGACATGTCCATAGAAACATAAAGAGTAAGGCTCTGAAACTTTTGGGCATCCATGCAACAAGGAAGCATCTGCTAGTGAGTATTAGCCAAGCACAGCAGGGAATCTATTGTCTACCCTCCTTGTAATTTGCTCTTTCTGGTGTGAGTGCTTTCTCCTTTTGTTCTTATATGTTCTCCTCCTTTCTCTGTTCTTCTCGCACTTTTCTGTCTTTCTCCTTGCTCTTTCTTTTTCACCCTCTCCTCTCTCTCCTTTTCTGAGAAAAGTCTCCATTTTAGTCTGTGTTCAGAATCAACCTTACTTGTTCTGAACTGGTTAATCCATCCTCACTGTGAAGTTCTTCCAGCACTAGTAAAACCGCATACGAAGAATGCAGGATAATGAGAACACCAACTGACCCCAAGAGCTGCACTGTCAGAGACTGATGAGCCAACTGGATAACCTGACTTCACATTTTAAAAATATGTGCTTCTCATCTGAAAAACATATCAAATTTTTAGCAGGAAGTTCAGTATTATGTGGTTATATGTTAGAAGATTTAATGCATATTACATTTCTTGTACAGATAGCATGAAAACTCAAACCAAATAAAAAACCATTTAAAAACCGTGTTGAATTATTGAGTGTAAGCTTATACTATTCCCTTTCAACAGAGGATTTGAAGAAGATATTTCCAAACTGCACTTGTTATTTGACCCTGACTATTATAATTAAGGAAGTCATTCCTCCAAGAAATAATCTCCAATCATTTTTATATTTTTAACTCTTCTTAACATTTTTTTAACACCCAGAAAGCATGTTCTTTGTCATTGACTTGCTTAATTTTTGACTCCTCCATTTTAAATGATGAAAGATTTATGGGATCTAAAGAGTATGTCTCCTCCATTTTAAAAGAAGCTTCCTGATAACAAAGAAATCTTTGTATTTCCTGGTATACTCCTGACATTTAGCACTGAGCCCGGTCCTAGTTAAAGGCATACAAGTTAAAGCCACCCTCCAGTACTCCATCTGGCAATGTTCAGCAGAAAACTGCAGAAGATGGATTTTTGATATCATCCTATTGAGGTCTCTGTGAACAAATGAAATTAATGAAAGTGAGCCGGTAGGAGAAACTGAGAGATGCATCAGCAAATTGTCGGGAGCAATGCTACATAATTTTAGGGAAAAAATCATTTGGTTAGCCTAGTTCTCCTGCCCACAACCCAGCTATGGAATTCCGAGACATAATTGTATTTTGGCCTCCGGTCACAACTGAGACCTCAATGATCCGGTGATGCTGTCTGTGATTCTCCAGGACAAGAAACATCCTGGGAGTTGAAAACATCCTGGGAGGAACAAACATCTACTCAGTTCCTCCTTGTTCTTGTAGTGTTACATCTTATTTACGCAGGATGTACTGAACTCTCTGCAAGTCATCTGTTACATTTGTTTCTCCTGATGTACTGAATAAACGGTGCGGTAAGGTGGGGGCTTTCGTCATTGCTGCCCAGAGCAGCACTGATCAGATCCAAAGCTCAGCTTCTTCTTAGTCTCATTTTTCTACCTTTCCTGTAATTCGCCTTGTGCTGCCATGGCTAGCAGGAGACTAGGACTTACTGCAGAGGTTCTAGTAACGTTCCCTTTCCCTGTTCCCTACAGGAAATCAGCATTCCTTCAACAAAAATCAAGCCCAAAATAGCAATTATATACTGCTTAAAGTATAGTGATTCAGGGTATAAGAAAATTAAAAAGGACAAAAATTCCCTTTATACCCTTGAAAGCCATTTGGTTTGCAGTAGAGGGAAAAGGAATAAAAGAACACTTACTCATTTGTACATGTCTGCCTCAAACTTTATAATTTTATATCTTCAAGGTTATATATGTAAAATTGTTATTTTCTTAGAAGTAGCAGATTTGCAAAATTGTAGTAGAACTTTTGCAAAGTAGCACATTAACTGGTGGAGAGAGGTGACACGTAACCTTACCTTTCACAAGGTGCGATATTCTGAACATGCTACGGTAGGCCTCACCTTTCTTTATAAAACCATGTGTCACAAATGATGTTTTGGTTGATAATGGAACATATATATGATGGTTGTTCCATAAGTCTTTAAGAGAGCTGACAAAATTACTATCTTCCAGGGATATAGTAGGCATTTGAACATTCTAGTATAATGTATACTCGTGTTGACAGTGATGTCGGAGTAAAACAACCTACTTTACTGTTGATTATATAAAAGTATAGCACATGTAATTATGCCCAGTATAAAATACTCAATAATAATAAATGACTGTGTTATCATTATATATCATTATATATATTCACAGTGCTATACTTTCCAGGTACTTTAGAATATACTCTTTCTACTTATACAAACATTACAATCAAAGAGTGTGCCCTGCTGTGCTGGGAGCAACTTCATACATGATGTGTTCACCACTTCTCTTCATTCCATCATTTTCTATTTGATCTTGACTTGAGCTTGTGTTATTTAATTCATTATGTCCCTAGGAACAATAAGCATACACACACACACACACACACAGAAACACACCATATAGCCTAAGTGTGTAGATAGCTATCACATTTAGGTTTGTGTAAGTACTCTATGATGTATACATATGAACACAATCACATAATATTGGGCGGGGGATTTAGCTCAGTCATTCTGCCGCCTGCCTCGTAAGCACAAGGTCCCAAGTTCAATCCCCAGTACCAAAAAATAGAAAAAAAAAAAAAAACCCATAATACACTTATCAGAATGCATTGCCATTAAACATATTTCCTAAAGAGATATAAATGGAATCACCTTGTGAATCCACAAAATATGAAGGCAAATTTTAATAAATTAATGTTTGAAAACTACATAACTTAATAAATTTAAGATCTCATTTTGCTCATGAGTAGGTCTTAATCTAGAAGATAATTTATCTAATAATCTCACTCACAGAAATCTGTAGTTGTCAGACTGTGAAAAAATAGTCTTTCTTTTCTCATGAGCTATATACTACAAAATATCTTGAAATTAAATGTAATATATATAGAACACTGCTGTACTCAACATGTGGTAGTTTTCAACTTTATTTTGTAACTCAAGAAAATTAACCTCTATTATCAAATATTTTTAAATTAATAAATATAATCATTATAAATTATATGTTGATAAATAACTTATAGCTGCATTTATAAAAGTGGAGGCCTGAACCCCAGGTGGAATGGGACTGCAGACCTGACTACTTGAAGACAAAAATAGAAGGATCATTTGAACTCAGCAGAACAAGCCCAGCCCGGGTATGGAGCAAGGTCCAGACTCAAAAAATGAGACTTTCATGCTTAAATAGACTTACTGTGGGGCTTATCCCAATGTAGATTTCTATTGATATAAGAAATCATTTAACCAAAAATATCACTTAAGTAGACATGGATGCAAGTGATTATTATTTTATTTACCAATATTCTAAGTAGTTGAGCATTTTGTTGGGGGTAGTGTCATATAGAAAAATTCACTCCAAACTTTAAGGATCGTAATACAATAAAGCTGAAGTTTATTCAAAATGTAATTTATCATGCCTCTTGCTCCCAGGGAAGTGAATATTTAAAAATTCTCCAAAACTGAATCCATTTTGGTTTCTCTCAGCTACTTAAGTAGAAAAATTTTCCAATCGCCCATTTCAGCCTATTCTGTTGGTATATCTTTCCAGGGCAACCCTCAATTGAAATGTTCTTGCTAAAGGTCTAACTCAAATCAACTGCTTTCAATTGCCTGTACTCCTTTGTGTTTGGTCTGTCACAGACATTCAGAACAACTGCTGAGCATCCTTCTCATAAATGTTTCATATACTTGATGACAGTATTTATCCCTTAGTTTCCGCATATTTGGATTTTATTCAATATCTTTTTGGTTGATGTGGAAGAAAGGGAGATGGCATTTATGTTTCAAACTTCACTTTGCTGCCAGCTCTATCTAAAAGACAAATTGATAATGTCAGTCCTTGCTTACAATTTTCTAATGATTCCCTACTGCCTTCAAACTATGGCCCAACCACCACAGCACAGGCCAAAAGACCTCTCATTGTGTTATTTCTGCCTCACCACTTTCTGCCTGAATTCTTAGCAATAATCTTCCACTCCAATTCCAGAAACATTACAATAACTTTTGCAATATACCTTGCTATTTTAAAACTCAGTCCTTTTATGTTATTTTGTTTTCTCTGCCTAAAATGCCCTTCTCTGACTTCTTTGGGCCAATGACTACTCATGCTATGCTTGCTTTAAAGAACAGTTAAATGGATGCTTCTCATGCTCATCAAGGAGTTACTTGCTCCTTTGTTATTCCTGGCTTGTGCTGACTTCTTGCATTCCTTACATAACCTTGAAATATAATAATACATTTACCTTAATAATAATGCATTTTCCCCTTTGTACAGTGGAAACACTGAGGATAGAGTATTCTTAAATCTTACTATCTAGTAAATGATAGCTGATACAAGTAAAATATTTTTCTAACAATACCAGAATTACAAGGATAGGTAGCCTGGAAAAGTTCTACAGCTCAATATCACTAATGGATTTATTTCCCCAGAGATAGGCCTCCTAACTAATCTTGATTACCAGGTGATCACCAAATATCTTCTTAACTTCTAGGTGTCACATCTATAAACTTGAGAAGAGAAAGAAAAATGAATGAAAAAAAGGAAGTAGGACTTGGGGTTGACAAAGATTCCCTAGATTATTTAGAGTACTATCACTACCATTTCATTACCATGGTTATAGCTCATAATCATACCCTTGTTACAAGAGAGTTTGGGATAGTGATAATGCTGAACTGTAGATATTTTCTCCCCAAAGAACATGAAGGTTTTGATAGAGTGAAATAAAGGCAGATGCTAAAGGCAAGCTATGTCATAAACTCTGACTTTAGCACCTACACTGTGTCCAATAATTATAAGATAATTGAATGGCAAGCTGGCCAAACTTTTTTTTTAAGTACATATTCTCTAATTTAATTTGCCAAACTCACATGCATGATACCTAACAATAGTTATAGCTTTTAAGTAGTAGTTTCTGGTTTTCTTTTTACATTTTACACAGAATTTGAGTAAGATAAAAGGCATTTTTCTCTTTTAACAATTTCTTTTTCCTAATCTTGTAAAGACTTTAAATAAATAAATTACCCATACAACTATAAATAAAAGTGTTAGAGTTTCTAATTGATAAAATATATTTATCATTTAATGAAAGGGACATTGAGCTTATTGTATGCCACAAAATGGAATTTTGTGTAATAATATTAATTGCTAAGATTTTAATCCCATTAAATGTATTTTTATTTTTTTGTAAACTCTATCACCTATATTCATTGTTTGAAAAAGTAAAGTACAAATATGCTGTATTTACACTCTTTTAGTTAAAAAGTTCATTGGGCTATTGAACATGGTTCAAGTTCATTTCATTCTTCTCTCCACCTCTGTTTACTTTTAGCAACTCCTCATAATTTGATTTATGAAAGTAAAATAATTTTTCTAGCAAATGTTTATTGAACATCTCTTATGTATCAGACAATGTTCTACATTCTTGGAATACATTCAAAAATTTATGAATGGGTTATATGAAAGATAAATGTATTTTAGATAACTTTGTAAACCCATTCATATTGAGGTCACCTGGACTCCCATGTTACTAAATCCAATGATCAATTATCTGTTCTTATCTTATTTTAATGATCTGCATTATTTTGACATGTGATCTCTCACAAACACGACTTCCATGTTACCAGGCCAACTGCATGTGTCATCCAGGACAGTCTGCCTTTGAAGTCCTTCCACCTCCTTTTTTACATCTTCTCAGTCTCCTTTGCTAGTTCATCCTCATCTGCCCAAATTCAGCAAATACATTTTGTAGGTCTCTAAGACTCAAGCATTAGATTTCTTTTTTCCCTTTTCTTTCTTTTTTCTTTTTCTACCCATTATTTTCAGGTGATTTCATCTTATCTTATACTTTAACATACATCCTATGTGTTGAAAACATTACATCTCCAAACTCTATTCCATGTCCATTTGGGTACCTTTAAAACATTTCAGATTTAACATGAATAAGATCAGACTCCACATCTTTGTTCACACATTCCTATCCTACTAATTCCATAGTACTTCTAACCTCCATGAATGGCGATACATATTTTTGAGCTTTTCAGGCCAAAGTGCATATATTCTTCCTTAATCCTTTTTTTTGGTCACTCTGAATACTTACTACCTGTAAATTCTATTGAATTGAAGTTTAACTGTTCAAAATCTAACACATTATTTTAAAATCTTTTATTAGCCCAAGCTATCAATTTCATTCACTTGTATATTTGCAAAGGTTTTTCTAATTGACCTCCATACTCCAACCATTGCTCACTATATCCTAGACTCAACATGATAGTCCAAGGGATCCTGATGAAAATAAAGTAGATGATGTTACTTAGTGTTTACAATTTATCAGTATCATTTTTCTCAGTGTAATAGCCAGAGCCCTTACAATGTCCTACATGGTTTAGTTTTGTCTTCACCTGCAGTGATAACTCTCTCTTTGCTCCAGGAATATGGTTCTCTTTCCTGTTCATTGATCTTCCCACAGATCTCAAGCCTCTTGTACTTATGGTTCCTTGTCCTGAAATCTTCTCCCTTAGAAACCTACCTTCATTTTCATCAGTTTCCTCCTATGAGATGTACTTTCTAATGACTCTTATCAAGTGATCAATGACTACCCTATTCTAAACCTAGAACATACTGTACTTCTTATCCTGCTTAATATTTTACCATTGGCTTTATTAAAATCCAACCAACCAGTCCAATGTATATTCATGTTTATTGTCTGTCTAGAAATTCTGGAATGGAAGTAATTGTACCTATCTTGTTCACTGCTACATAGCATTGGAAATAGGGCTTGACATATGGCAAAAAGTCTATAAATATTTTATTTGATAGATAACATTGTAATATTTTCTTGACAAAAGCAACAGAGCCAACATTCTTCTAAGTTAAAATTAAGCATTTGATTTGTACATGACTGATTCAAAACAAAACTTTAAAAACTCTTTGTATTTGAATAACTCATCCAGTTTACAGTCTACCTTTTCCTTTTATGAGTTTACTAGGACTCGGGTGCCAAAGGAAATGTACCAAAATAGTACCTGTATCTGTTAATAATCAAATGAAGGCAATCAAAAAAATGATAACCAAGTATCTTTCCTTGTCATATGGGTCTGTCACAATTTAAATATTACTTAAATTTCTATAGTCTCATGGATTATAATTGTCTTTTATCAGAATAAGAATGTATTTATTTCAATGTGTCTTTTTAGATGATGTGAAGGTACTTGGTGATCTTTTAGCAGAACTTACAAACACAAATATGTATTAAATGCTTTTCTACTTAAAAGTTACATAGAAATAACCCTCAAAGACTGGACTGTAATTACTTCTAGTAATAAATTACACTATTACTTGCTTTTTTTCCTATTTCAGTGTGAAGATGGTCAAATTTAAATTTAAAAAATAAAAAGAACCAAGAAAGAAGAAAACTCCAAAGAAATATTTCAAAACTTGCTGACTCACATGTTTTGGAAAATAGATTTCTCTTTTAATATTTGGCAACACAATTACATTGAACAAAATGGAGTGTCAGTAATTTATGTTTACAGCCACCCTATTTGACATGTAAATAGCCTTGTACAAATACTAGCAGCTCCACAGAAATCTTAAAATAAAGCAATAGACTTTTGCTTTGATTTATTTCCAGTTTCCTTTGAGTTTTCCTCATTGTAATTATGGGACTACATTTTTTTTTGTACCGGGGATTGAACCCCAGTCCTTGCACTTGCGCAGCAGGCAGTGAAACCACTGAGCTAAATTCCTGGCCCTCCTCATTGTATTTATTAATCACCAATGTAACATCCACTGCTACAGGAAAAAAATATGCCCAGGAAAGAACAATTGTTTCGTGCCACCCTACATATTCCACTTAGGAATTGGGCCCAGCATACTAGCGATGTGAAGTTCCAAAATACTTTCTAAAATTTCCTAATTTTCAAAGATACTATACAGTGCAAGTAGCATTTTTGTAAGGAAGATGAGTTTAACAATTATTTTTTTCTGGATGAAAAATTCTAATATTTTAAAGAGTGTTTTGCTTCAATTTTAAAAACTTTGTTTGAAATAACTTTGGTTCATTTATCTATCTGAATACACATATAAAAAGAACAATCAACTGCGGTATGTTATAAAATAACTGTAACTGGTTAAAAAGAATATTTTTACACAAAATTTGACAGTCTTTTCATGATCATTATACTTTGATATAGAGCCCCAATAGGGTGGTGGAGATAATGAGAGAAAGAGAAAAGAGCAAACTTATTGAGAAAACTATATGTGGGCTAATACAGTGAAAGATTTAGGTCACTGAGAGTTTAACTTGAGTTACCAGCCTTTATGTGATCTCCTAACTGAATTATCTAAAGAAAAAGAGACGTATCTAGGTAGAAATGCCTCCTTATCAATCCACAATTAGAAATATAGTCCCCGAGTCTTTGAGATATTTACAGAATCAAACTACAGAAAGGACAAACACCGTGCCGAGGAAACTGGGAAAGATGTGAAAATTTGAATCTAACATATTTCTGAAATAGTTTCCTTTGAGGCACAAACAGAATAAGTAGATATTAGTTCATCACCATGTTCATTGCCAGATTGATCCACTGTCAAAATCCTTGATAGTTCTCTCACCTCCTTGCGGAAGGTACAAAAGCCAGCTATTTTCCATAAGGCATTTAAGGCCCTTTCTTCTGGCAATTTAAGGAGATATTTTTAGATAGCCTCACCTACAGCTGTCCTTCAGTATGTCCTTGTGAAATATATTATAATTTTTGTTAAAATTATACTCGTGGAGGTATTTGAAGTCTTGGGGATAATAACATTTCTCCACATCATAATGAACCCTGAAAAACAAATTCTGAGCAAAGACTATGACTTCTAGTTTCTAATCTTCCATCAATTTAAACAGTGTATCACACATTTTTGAAAATTGTGTCTAAGGGATAATTTTTCTCAGGATAACCACATAGAATAAATTTCTCTTTGTACATTAAATATGAGTGTGTAATTTAAGACACAAGGATACCTGGAACATACTGGCACAAATGAATCTCTAGCAAAAATGGAACGTAAAATTGTTTTCTTTTCCAGTGACATCCACACAAATTGGAATAAGAAGTATTCAAAAGTTAGCTGGGCTGGTGATACTCACCTGCAGGGAGGATTGCAAGTTTGAACACACCCTGGGCATCTTAACAATTTAATGAGATATTTTTTCAAAATAAAATATTAAACAGACCTGCCACACCATGCTGCACGGGTCACATGGTATCTGAATCCGAATGGCAGAGGCACTGGGAAAGGGCCATAAAGGCCATGGTTATGAGCAATAGAGGATAGAACAGAAGTGATTAGCAGAGAGGGGCTTTCGGAGGCTCCTCAATGAAAATTGAAGCCCCCTGGGAAAGTGAAGAAAATCTCTTCAATAAAGGGACACTGGACCATTGTGGTTGGTAAATTGGTGGGATCAGCACCTCCCATAGAAAACCAGACTCACTTAGGCAGGAGGACAGCTGGAACCTTGCAGGGTTCAATCCTGCAGGAGGTCAGTGACCTCAACTTGGGCCTGGCAGCCAGAAATTAGCCTGAATCTCAGTAGACTACAGTTGGCTTGCTGAAACTAATTGACTTATGTCTGCACAGTGCTGACCACATTGTCTACCAGAACAACAGAGACATATCCTGAGGGAGATGCCTTTCTTTCTTTTTATTGTTTTTGGTCTTGGTTTTGGTTTTTTTTCTCCTCTCTCTCTCTCTCTCTCTCTCTCTCTCTCTCTCTCTCTCTCTCTCTCTCTCTCTCTCTCCCTTCTTGCTCTTCATTTCTATCCCTCTTTGTTCTTGTCCCATTTTGAATTGTTTCTCTGTCTCTGTACGCTCTGGACTGTTACTATTATTATAGGAAGGTAAATACAATTTCTAGCTTAACTATTATTGTCAGTTTGTTCTGTTCGTGTCTCTGTTCTTTTTCTCTTTCTTTTCCTCCTGTCTTCAGGAGTTTCCCACAATTGCATAATTTCTCATGTCCTCTAACCTCATGTCTAACCTTTTCCTATCCTTCTGTTTCTCTATATCTCCCTCCCCAACCCCTTCTAAATCCTTTTTCTGAGGAATAAATTTGCTTTATTGAAGGGTTTATTTACTACAAACATATTTTGGGCTGGCCCTAGATTTTGATCTAGCTCACATGGTTGAAGGTGACAGATTAACTGCTACCACAAATTGTCATTTTCTAAGCTGTGTTTTTTGCTATTGTTGATGATGATTGTGTTAATTGGACTAAGGCATCTTGGTTGATCAAATCAATTGTCCTCCCTGGTATACTGAAAATGAGATTGCCTAAGAGTCATTAGAGACTCAAAGCCTAAAAATACCAGCTATACCTGGAAGATATCTCTGAGAAGCAATCACCCCATAAGGGATCTAAACACAAGAAATATTGACAATAACAATAAGAAATACTGAAATATCAGCTCAGGAAATAAAGTGAAAAACAGTACCAACAACAAAATTAGAAATGAGAAGACACCTTAGCAAGGCACAACATCAGACTTCCAACTCACCAAAGGCAAATTCTGGGGGAAACAAGGTAGAAAAGTCTGATAATCAACCACCTAGACACCATGAACTGATAGCACAGGAAGTAACAAAATAGATGAATGAGGCCCTAGAAAAAGTCAAAACAGAAATAATTTCCCAGATAACTACAGAGATGGTGAGCAGAGTGAAAGACATGATTAGAGGCTCTAGAACAAAAACAGATAAAAAAATAAAATAGATGATCTCAGGACCATGCTGGAAGCCATGAATGTCCAGCATAAGAAAGAAATGGAAACCATGAATGCCCAACATAGGAAAGAAATGGAATCCATGAAACACATTCAAAAAGATATCCAGGAGATTAAAAACTCCATTGAAAGTATTCACAGCAGATTGAGTGAATGTGAAGATAGAATATCAGATACAAAAGACAGGATGGTGGTTAGTGACCATGAAAAGAGAGACCTCTTGGCCTCTGAGTGACCAGTGGACTGGGGTGGAGCTGAGCCTCATGGAGCTGGTCTGCTGCCTCATCCCCACCCCAGGCCTCCAAGCAATTAGTGGAGCTGCTCAGGTGCCTGCAGCAACCCCCAGCACCACCCCCCACAGCTGCGCCAGTACCTGGATCCACACTTCAGAGGTACAGAGGGTCATAAAGGCCATTGTCCTGAGCTCCAGAAGATAGAGCAGAAGTGAACAGAAAGAGGGCCTCTCTTAGGCTCCTTGATGAAAACTGAAGCCCACCGGCAAAGTGAAGAGAATATCTGAAATAAAGGCACACCAGACCACCATAGTTGGTAAGTTTGAGAGATCACCACCTACCATCAGAACCTGGACTATCTTCAGGGGAAGGGCAGCTGGAACCTGCAGTAGAACCTTGCAGAGTTCAACCCTGCATCAGGTAAGGGAGCTAAACTTGGGCCTTGCAGCCAGAAATTACCCTGAATCTCAGGGGTCCACAAGTGGCTTGCTGAGACTAATTGACCCCAGATCCGCACACTGCTGCCCACATTGTCTATTGTGACAGCAGAGACATACCCTGAAGGAGGCCCTTCATTTTTATTTTTTATTTTCAATGTTTTTCTTTAATTTTTATTTTTTTCTAGTCTTTTCAAATTGTCCTTTTTTCTTTCTTCTACAGGATGGTGGTCATTGACCATGAAAAGACAGATCTCTTAAAAATAGTAAGGGACCATGAGAAATCAATCCAACAGCTCCTAGATGATGCAAAGAAGAATAATATAAGACTGTTAGGAGTCCACGAAAGATCAGGAGAAAGTACAAATGACATTTAAAAAACTGTTCACAAAATTAATGACAGAAAACTTCCCTAACAGAGCAAAAGAATTTGACATACAGAAAAGTGAGGCATATAGGACTCCAACTAACCATGATCTATGGCTACACCAGGGCTGGGTATTTAGCTCAGTAGTTCCACTACCTGCCTTGCAAGCACAAGGCCTAAGTTCCATCTTCAGTACAAAAGAAATAAAAAAGAAAAAATCTACACCAGATGTATAATAATCAAGATCCCAAAAATCCAACAGAAGGACAAAATACTACCAGCACTTAGAGAAAAGAAACATATCACATGCAAAGGGAAGCCAATCAGAATCGCAGCAGACTTTCAACATGAACCCTCAAGTAAAGGAGAGCCTGGAATGAGGTATTTCAAGCCCTAAAAGAAAACAACCTCCAACCCAGACTGATGTATCCTGCAAAACTATCATTCAAAATTGATGGGAAATAAGGTAATTCCATGACAAAGAACACCAAGAAAACTTCAGGAATACCAAATGAGCACTCCAAACAATTCTAAACAATATCCTAGAAAAAAAAAAAAATGAAGGTCACAACCCCATGAGGCACAACAGAACAAATCCATCCAGCAAGGCAAGAAATTAAAGAGAGGGGAGGGGGAATAAAAAAGAGCCAACAACAGGAAAACAACATGACAATGATAAGTCAATACATATCATTATAACCATCAATGGTATTGGCCTCAATTCACCAATCAAAAGAAACAGATTGGCAGAATGGATTAAGAAGCAAAATCCAACAATGTGCTGTATACAAGAAACACACTTAGTTCAAAATAAACTCATAGACTGAAAGTAAAGTTCCTATCTCCATGCTACAGGAACCCAGAAAAAAGGAGTAGCTATCTTATTTGCAGAAAAAGCATATTTCAAACCAAAACTAATTAAGAGAGACAAAGAAGGTCAATACATCCTTGAAATGAGAACAATCCAAGAGGAAGAGATGACAATCATAAATATATATTCACCAAATGCTAATGCCCCCAAATATTCAAAACAAATATTAAGGGGCATGAAAAACCAAATAAACACTAATGCAATTGCAGTGGGGAACCTCAGTATGCACTGTCAAAAATAGACAGATCATCTAGACAAAAAAACCAACAACAAAATACTAGAAGTGAACCGCGCTTTTGAACAAATGGACTTAATAAGTGTCTACAGAGTAGTCCACCCCACAAAATCAGAATATATGTTCTTTTTAGCTGCACATGGTTCATTCTCCAAAATAGACCACTTGCTAGCTCATAGGACATTTTTAAGTAAATGCAAAGGATTTGAAATTATCCCATGTATATTATCAGACCATAGTGCAATTAAACTGGAGATCAATAGCATAAGAAACTACAAGAACTTCACAAACACATGGAAATTGAATAACACTCTCCTGAACAACCAATGGGACACAGAGGAAATTAAAGAATAAATTAGATTTTTTTACAAATAAATGATAATGCCAATAAAACATACAGGAATTTATGGCACACAATGAAAGCAGTTCTATGAGGGAAATTCATAGCAGTGAATGCTTGTACTAGGAAAACAGAGAGAGCTCAAATAAACAACCTAATGGTGAACCTCAAGCTGCTAGAAAAAGAAGAGCATGACAAACCCAAAGCTCACACAAGAAAGGAAATTGTAAAGATCAGAGCAGAAATCAATGCAATGGAGACAAAGAGAATGATACAAAAAAATAAATGAATCAAAGAGTTGTCCTTTCAAAAGAATAAAGAAAATTGATAAACCTTTAGCCAACCTTATCAAAAAAAGGAAAGAAAAGACTCAATTCCATGCAATTAGGAACAAAATACTTGAAGTCACAACAAATCCAACAAAAATCCAGAGGATCACCAATACCTACTTTGAGAACCTGTACTCTAATAAAATGGAAAACACAGAATAATTGGACAGATTCTTAGATACATATGAATTACCAAAGTTGAACAAAGAAAATATACAAATTCTAAACACAACAATTACAATCAGTAAAATTAAAAATGTAATTAAAAATTTACCAACAAAGGAAAGCCCAGGTCCTGATGACTTCATTGCCGAATTCTACAAGACATTTAGAGAAGAACTAGTACCACTACACTTTTAACTTTTCAATGAAATTGAGAGGGAAGCAATACTTCCAAATTCATTTGTGGAAGCAAGGGTTACTTTCATTCCAAAACCAGGGAAAGACCCAACAAAAAAAGAGAACTGTAGGCCAATCTCCCTAATGAACATAGATGCAAAAATCCTTAATAAGATTCTGGCAAACAGAGAACAGAGGGTCATCAACAAGTTCATACACACTGACCAAGTCAGATTTATCCCAGGGATGCAAGAATGGTTCAACATATGAAAATCAATAAATGTAATACATTATATTAACAGAGCCAAGGACAAAAAACCATATGATCATCTCAATAGATGCAGAAAAAGCATTTAACAAAATCCAACACCCATTCATGATAAAAACCCTGCAGAAAATTGGAATAGAAAGTCTTTATCTCAAACTTATTAAGGTTATCTATGAAAAACCAACAGCCAACATCACACTAAATGGCCAAAAACTGAAAACCTTCACACTAAAATCAGGAACAAGACAAGGATTTCCACTATCATCACTCCTGTTCAGTATAGTTTTGGCAACATTAGCCACAGCAATTAGACAAGAGAAAGAAATAAAAAGAATAAAGATAGGAAAGGGAGAAGCTGAACTGTCATTATTTGCTGATGATATGATACTGTACGTAGAAGACCCAAAAAACTCTGCCAAAAGACTTCTAGACTTAATTGACAGATTCAGTATAATAGCTGGATAGAAGCTCAACACTCAAAAATCAATAGCCTTCTGGGCCGGGGATTTAGCTCAGTGGTTTCACCACCTGCTGCGCAAGTGCAAGGACCTGAGTTCGACCCCTGGTACCAAAAACAAAAAAAAATCAATAGCCTTCTTGTACACAAATAACAGACTCACTGAGAGAGAAATTAGTGAAAGAAATCCTTTAACAATAGCATCCAAAAACTGAAATATCTAGAAATCAATCTAATGAAGGAACCATCAGACCCATATATTGAGAATTACAGCACTCTGAAAAAAGAGATCAAAGAGGATATAAGAAAATAGAAAGACATCCCTTGTTCCTGGGTAGGAAGAAATAATATAGTGAAAATGGCCACACTTCCAAAACTGCTATATAGATTTAATGCAATAATGGACTGAAGCCCCAACAATATATTTCACAGAACTAAAGAAAACAATCCAAAAATTCTTTTTGAACCAGAAGAGACCTAGAATAGCCAAAGCAATTCTAGGCGACAGAGACATGGCAGGGGGTATTACAATACCCAACTTGAAACTATACTACACAGCCACTGTGATAAAAACAGCATGGTACTGGCAAAGAAAGAGACCTGAGGACCAGTGGAACAGATTAGAAGATGCAGAAACAACTCCACACATTCTCACCCACCTCATCTTTGACAAAGGAGGCAACCATCCTCAATGGAGGAAAGATAGCCTATTTAATAAATAGTGTTGGAAAAACTGGAGTTCTACCTGCCAAAGATTAAAACTAGATCCATATCTATCACCATGCACTAAACTAAAATCGAAGTGTATTAAAGATCAAAATATTAAAACAGAAATATTAAACTTGCTGGAAGATAAGTTAGGTAAAACTCTTAAAGACATTGGCATAGGAAAAGACTTTATGAACAAAATCTCAGTAGCTCGGGAACTAGCACAAAGAATCCACAACTGGTATCTCATCTTTTTAAAAAGATTTTGCACTGCAAGAGAAACCACCAGCAGAGCTAAGGGATAATCTACAATGTGGGATAAAATTTTTAGCAGCTGGACAACACAGGCACTATGGCATCTGTAGTTACAGTGAATGATGAAGTCATCAAAGTTTTTAATGATATGAAAGTAAGGAAATTTTCTACACAAGAGGAGATCAGAAAGTGAAAGAAAGCAGTTCTCTTCTGCTTAAGTGATGAGAAAAGACAAATAATTGTAGAGGAAGCAAAGCAGATCTTGGTGGTTGACACTGGTGATACTGCAGAGGACTTGTACACATCTTTTATGAAGTTGCTACCTCTGAATGATTGCCAATATACTTTGCATGATGCTATATACGAAACAAAAGAGTCTAAGAAAGAAGACCTAGTATTTATATTCTGGGCTCCTGAAAGTGCACCGTTAAAAAGCAAGAAGATTTATGCTAGCTCTAAAGATGCCATTAAAAAGAAATTTACAGGTATTAAACACTAGTGGTAAGTAAATGGCTTGGATGATATTAAGGTCCGTTTAATAATTGGAGAGAAACTGGGACACGATGTAGTAGTTTCCCTTGAAGGAAAACCATTGTAAAATGAAGTCAAGTGCTAGCTGGACCATAAGGGGCTTTCATTTTTCCAGCTCAGTCCATTGGAATAGTATTAGGTTTTGTTTTCTGTTTTCTACCTTTCCTCTGCACCCTTCCAACACAATGAATGAAGGAGATACCATTCATTGAAGCAGCTTGTCAGTGATTGCCATTAGACTAACACCATTACTTCTGTGGTTACTTTTATGTACAACTCGAGGAATGCCTTCCCATTTACATTAGCCAAAACAACTGGTTATATGCCTCCTTTGCTTGCAAGCACTACAGTGAATGTGATTGTCAATGTGACTAGTTTAGAATACTGCAGAGGATAAGCTAATGGAATGCCTTGAAAGTATTAGCCACTGGTCAGATAGTAAACTTTTTTCAGTATTATTTATAGTTGCACATGACCGTAGTTCTGTGAGGTGCGCAGCATTCATACACTTCACCTGCCTTGGCAAGCCTATTTTTTTTGACATGGCAGCACAGATATAACATTATGCATTAAAAGCACTTTTTTGTAATGAGTTTAATCTTCTGAAAAGATTGTCAATTACATTTCATTAACTGTGTCATCAGTTTATCCTAGTACCTCAATGTTCATTCCTGTTACCTGCGTATTTTTAAATAGGAATTACAGTATTAATGCCTTTGTGTTTTCTATTGAGTGTACACTACTGAATAAGTGTAGAAGTTTTATGTTAACCAT
Source organism: Heterocephalus glaber (assembly GCF_053883595.1). NCBI lineage: Eukaryota > Metazoa > Chordata > Mammalia > Rodentia > Bathyergidae > Heterocephalus > Heterocephalus glaber. The sequence continues at coordinate 1,555,375 of NW_028258143.1, forward strand.
GTGAGTCTTGCAACACTAATGGTAGTTTGAATATCAGTCATGATGGCACTTTCTGTATAAAAGAACCTTAAATGGAACATTGTTTTGTGATCAAACTCCCTACCCTCACAAAAATGGCCATGTTGCATTAAAAAATGTGGCATATTATAAAAAAAATTTTAGCAGCTGTACCTCAGACAAAGGACTACTATCTAGAATTTATAAAGAACTTTTAAAAATCAGATCCCCAAATTTAAAGACCCAATCCAAAAATGGGCCTCTGAAATGAACAGACATTTCTCACACAAAGAAGTAAAAGCAGCAAATAAATATATGAAAAAATATTGAATATTACTGGTCATTCTAGAGATGCAGATGAAAACAACACTGTGATTCCACCTCACCCCAGAAAGAATGGCTGCTATCAAGAAATCAACCAATAACAAATCTTGGTGGGTTGTGGGGAGAAAGGAACCCTTCTCCATTTTTAGTGGGAGTTCGGGCTAGTGCAACCACTGTGGAAATCAGTATGGAGATATCTCAAAAAACTAGGATTAGTGGTCCCATTTGACCCAGCTATTCTTCTGCTGGGTTTCTTCCCAAAAGAATTAAAAATATCATACCACAGAGATATATGCACACTCATGTTTATAGCAGCACAGTTTGCAATAGCTAAATCTTGGAAACAGCCCAATTGCCCATCAACTGGAGACTGGATAAAGAAGACACGTTTTTTAATAAAATGGAGTACTACTCATCCTTAAAACTAGAGCCATTCATAGCTAAATGGATGCACATTGAGGCCATACTCTTAAATGAAATAAATCGGACACACATGCATAAATACTGAATAGTTTCTCTGGTGTGAGAAACTGAAAGTGTAAATAAGGATTAAAGATGAATAATTGATAATGTGACATAGGAAGAAAAGGTCCAAAGGGCTAGAGGAACTGGGAGGGGAAGGGGAAATGAAAGAAGGGATAGGAATAAATATGAGAAAAGGAAAAAATGGAAACAAAGTCTTTGTAAATAGGGAGGGCTCAGGGGTTGAAGGGAGAGCAGGGGAAGGGGAAAAATTAAGAACCAAGATAGACCATGTAAAGGTACAAGATCCCAATGGTAAATGTAAATGTATTGTACACCTAAAATGTATCAATAAAAGAATTTAAGGAAAAAAAATATTAAAGAAAAATGCCGGGGAAGATCTCATTGTGAATGCCCTGGGTTCCATCTCCTCTACCCTTCCCCCAAAAAATTCTTCAAAATTTGGATACATATGTGGAGGTCTTATTCTTGCTCAAAGCTTTTCAAGTTAGATTTTCTGGCCACCCACAGAACTGATGCTAAATATGAGATGACTGGAAAGTCAGAAAGTCAGTTTGCCTTCCCAAATAATCTTCCCTCCTAAGACTTCCCTTTGAGCAGTGTTGCACACTTAAGTCTATATAACAGAAATAACCTTGTCAACCAAGACACGAGGCTGAAATCACAAATATAAATGAAATTCTATTTGCATAAGGCCATCTTTCAACACAAAAGACATTTGTCTTTATAGAAAACATTCTAACATAGGGGAGAAAAGGCAGTGCTATGGATTTCCAAGATCAAGATCCACCTAAAAATACAATTTTACACTTTTTATTTGAATCAACTCTTCCTGATACCTTGAACTCTTATTTGTGGCCTAGTAGTTTAATTCAAATCAGTTTGAATAATCTGTCACACATGGAGGGAAAATATATCCTACTAACCTCTTTAAATTCCAGTCCATTTTCAGGATTGTGAATGACTAAAAATAATCTATTTCAAGTCAACTAAAAAAGTATTTATTGAGCACTCTTTGTTATGGTTGTTTCAAGAATATAACAAAATAAAATGCACTCTATACTTTCAAATAATACAGTTATTTGAAAAGAACTAGCATTATGAAACAGGGATAATTTAAACCACATAATGAACATAACCTCATTTGCATTTAATTCAGTTTTATCTATTTACAAATGTAGAAACTGAAGGTCAGGACTTTAAGTGATTTTCTCAAGGTGCCAAATACTTAAAAGCAAACTTAGATCTAATATTTCGGCACACCAGAAGGAAAGACATGTGATGATGGACACAGAATCATTTTATTTGTTGAAAGGCTTCAAAATATGTATTTTCCTTGTCTGATGGTATTTTGGTACAATAATTATTTTGGCCACAAAATAATATTTAGAAATTTACAAAATATTTCTACATTTTATCCTAGAAATATCTGTACTAAATAAAATAATGAATAACTAATATTGATCAATTTGTGAGAGTAAAAGTTTTTCTTTTTGCAGTGCAGCAAATAAATGCTATTTTACATATGGAGCTGTAAAAATTGTGTTTCATTCCTTTAAATATTGGACAATAGGACATATGTTCTTGTTGTTGTATACAATGTTTTTCTACATGTAATAATTTCTTTTTTTCATTTTCTTTATATTTTATGTTTTTATTTTTTTATTTATATATTAATTGTTACATTTTAGGTATACAATACATTTACATTTATCACTGGGTGTTTGTACCTGAACATGATGTATCTTAGTTCTTATTTTTTTCCCCATTACCTATGCGCCTTTCACCCCCACCACCCTTTCCTATTGACATAGACTTTGTTTCCATTTTATTTTTCTTTCTCATAATTTTTCCTTTCCTTTCTTCCCTTTCCCCTTCCCCTCCTGCCACCCCTCCACCTTTGGACCTTTTCCTATTTCAAATTATCAATTATTCATTTTAATCATTTTAACCCTTGTTTACACTTTCAGTTTCTCACACTAGAGATACTATTCGGTATTTACACATGTGTGTCTTATTTATTTCACTTAAGAGGATGGCCTCGATATGCATCCATTTAGCTATAAATAACTCTAGTTTCTCATTCTTTATGGCTGAGTAGTACTCCATTTTATAAAAAAAAAAAAACCCACATCTTCTTTATCCAGTTTCCAGTTGATGGACACTTGGGCTGTTTCCAAATCTTAGCTATTACAAATTGTGCCACTATAAACATAGGTGCACATATATCACTGTGGTATGATTCTTTTAATTCTTTGGGGAAAATACCCAGTAGGGGAATAGCTGGGTCAAATAGGAGCTCTAGTCCTAGTTCTGTGATGTATCTCCATATGGATTTCTACAGGGGTTGCACCAGTTTGCACTCCCACCAACAATGGAGAAGGGTTCCTTTCTCTCCACACACCCAACAGCATTTGTTATTGGTTAATTTCTTAATAGCAGCCATTCCTTGTAGGGTGAGGTGGAATCTCAGTGTTGTTTTCATCTGCATCTCTTGAATGACCAGTGATGTTGAAAGTTTTTTCATATATTTATTTGCTGTTTTTACTTCTTTGTCTGAGAAATGTCTGTTCATTTCAGATGCCCATTTTTTAATTGGGTCTTTGAATTTGGGGGGGGGTCTGATTTTTTTCAGTTCTTTATATATTCTAGATAGTAGACCTTTGACTGAGGTGAAGCTGCTAAAAATTTCTTCCCGTATCGTAGGTTGTCTCTTAGCTCTGTTGGTAGCTTCTCTTGCAGTGCATAAGCTTTTTTAATAAGATGAGATCCCAGTTGTTGATTCTTTGTGTTAGCTTCTGTGCTACTGAAATTTTGTTCATAAAGTCTTTTCCTATGCCAATGTCATTGAGAGTTCTACCTAACTTATCTTCCAGAGAGTTTAATGTTTCTGTCTTGATATTAAGCTCTTTAATCCACTTCGATCTTAGTTTAGTGCATGGTGATAGGTATGGGTCTAGTTTTAATCTTTGGCAGGTTGAACTCCAGTTTTTCTAACACCATTTATTGAACAGGCTATCTTTTCTCCAATGAGGGCCATTGGCTCCTTTGTCAAAGATGAGGTGGGTGAGTATGTCTGGAGTTGTTTCTGCATCTTCTAATCTATTCCACTGATCTTTGGGTCTGTTTCTTTGCCAGTGCCATGCTGTTTTTATCACAGTAGCTTTGTAGTATAGTTTCAAGTTGGGGATTGTGATACCCCCAGTCATGTCTCTGTTGCCCAGAATTGCTTTTGCTATTCTAGGTTTCTTCTGCTTCCAAATGAATTTTTGGATTGTTTTCTCTAGTTCTGTGAAGTTTGTTGTAGGAATTTCAATTGGTATTGCATTAAATATATATAATAGTTTTGGAAGTGTAGCCATTTTCACTGTATTGGTTCTTCCTACCCAGGAACAACAGATATGTTTCCATTTTCTTATATCCTCTTTGATCTCCTTCTTCAGAGTGCTGTAGTTTTCAGTGTAGAGGTCTTTTGCTTCCTTTGTTAGGTTGATTCCTAGATATTTCATTTTTTCAGATGCTATTGTAAAAGGAATTATTTCCCGAATTTCTCTCTCAATGAGTCTGCTATTTGCGTATAAGAAGGCTATTGTTTTTTGAGTGTTGACCTTATATCCAGCTACTCTACTGAATCTGTCAATTAGGTCTAGAAGGCTTTTGACTGAGTTTTTTGGGTCTTCTATGTAAAGCAACATGTCATCAGCAAATAATGACAGTTTTACTTCTTCCTTTCCTATCTTTATTCCTTTTATTTCTTTCTCTTGTCTAATTGCTATGGCTAATGTTTCCAGAACAATATTGAACAGGAGTGGTGATAGTGGAAATCCTTGTCTTGTTCCTGATTTTAGTGTGAATGTTTTCAGTTTTTGACCATTTAGTATGATGTTGGCTGTTGGTTTTTCATCGACAGCCTTAATCAGGTTGAGATAAAGACCTTCTATTCCAATTTTCTGCAGCGTTTTTATCATGAATGGATTTTGTCAAATGCCTTTTCTGCATCTTTTCTGCACCAGATGAAGGCAGGGCTCCAAGGCACTCCGGGGACCTCACGGTGCAGTGGGCAGGGACTGGAACCAATATGTTTCTGTGAGCCTTGGCCTTCAGCCTAATTTCAGGTTGTGGAGCAAGCTGTGGGGGCAACTTCTTCACATTGGTTGCCTGGAGAAAGAGCCTGAAGCAGAGTTTTTGATAAGCCACCACCAATTGTATCTATGGCCAGTCCCATGTACTTGTTCCAGGTGCCAACTTGATCCGACCTACCCAGCCGGCCCTCACCCCCTGTCTTCTGCTCAGCACTACCTCGGGGAGTGAATGCACCCCTCTGAGCTTTCCACATGCGTGCATCACTTGAAGGGATCCTAGACTCACTATTTTGTTCTCTCTGCTACGTGTAATAATTTTTTATGGCTTAGTTATGAAATGAGTTTGAGGAAAAGTATAGAATATCATAATATAATTTAGGGCAAGTTAAGTTTTCTGATTTCTACAATTTTGTATGCCATCCTGAATTTCATGTTGGGCTAATTTGTATTGTTTCTATTTTTCATTGGCTTTGAAAATCTACCTTGTTGTTCATAGCTTTGACTTAACATGAAGAGGGAATATTACTAATTTCATCATTTGGGTGACTAGACATTTAGGGAACAAATAGGTTGTTTTGACCAATGAGCTAAAAGTCTATCAACCACGGAAGGGGATGGCCCCATCCTCATGACTGCTGAAGAAAGAATGTTGGAAAACACAGTGTGTACATTACTCAGCAAGAAAATGTGGGACCACCTCTTAAGAAAAGAAGATCTAAGCTAGATATTACTGACGATGAAATAAATGAAGCCATGTGTGACTGAATGAATTCTTACATAATTCTACTATGATGATCCTTCTTTGGCTAACACCTACTAAATCCCAATCTGTTTCTTCTCCCATCAGTGCCCGGTCATAAACCTGGCTCAAAGGTTATGATGCCATCCCAGACCCTGAGGCTGTTTCACCTACTCCGTCCTCCATCCCCTTGACTACAGTCACGTCCTGATCATTTCCCCAGGCCTTTTCTTGCCATTCTCTTTGCCCCCAAATCTTTTCCCTCAATACCCTACAGAATGGAATACATCAGGTCTTTGATGTTTGGCAAATAATTGTCATTATTTTAGATGAGTTTCCTCCTGTGAAAAAATACAACTAGTTATGAAACCAAGTTTCCAATCAATTGTAGGAATAGAAAGACCTATTCTAGAAGTAAAATTCTAGAGTTACAGGAAACACTTGTTCATTTACCTGGTGCTTTGTAAGAAATAATTGAATGAAATCACCATGACAGATGTTCACAGCCTTATTAAAAGTGAGCACTACTCTTATTGAGATAGCAGTCAGTAGCAGGAGGAGCAGGACAGTGATGTGCCTATATATAGGTTAATAAGAAATTATATTCATTGATCATAAGCTTTAGAAAAATAAATAAAATGACAATACAATAAATACTGTCAAATAGACTGCAGAAGATCATCAAGAAGATCATACACTCTGACCAAGTGGGATTCATCCCAGCGATGCAGGGATGGTTCAACATACGCAAATCAATCAATATAATACACTATATTAATAGAGCCAAGAATGAAATCCATATGATCATCTCAATTGATGCAGAAAAAGCATTCAACAAAATCCTACACCCATTCATGATAAAAGCCCTACAAAAAAAGTGGAATAGATGGTCTCTACCTCAATCTGATAAAGCCATCTATGAAAAACCAACAGCCAATATCATACTAAATAGTCAGAAACTGAGACCTTTCACACTAAGATCAGGACCAAGATATGGATGTCCACTGTCACCACTCTTGTTCAATATAGTTTTGGAAACATTAGCCACAGCAATTAGAGAAGAGAAAGAAATAAAAGGAATAAAGATAGGAAACGAAGAAGTTAAACTGTCATTATTTGCAGATGACATGATACTCTATATTGAAGACCCCAAGAACTCCACCAAACGTCTTCTAGGACTCAACCAAATTAAGTAGAGTACCTGGGTACAAGGTTAATACACAAAAATCAATAGCTTTTCCTATACATGAACAACAGACTCACTGAAAAAGGAACTGGAGAAACAACTCCCTTCACAATAGCATCCAAAAAATGAAATACCTAGGAATCAACCTAACGAAAGAAATCAAAGACCTTTACTGTGAAAACTATAGCACTCTGAAAAAAGCGAATGAAGAGGATACCAGAAAATGGAGAGACATCCCTTGATCTTGGGTAGGAAGAACCAATACAGCGAACACTTTGATTTATCTTTAAAATATAGCAACAGCAAAGGGGTGTGGTGAATTACTCAGAGTTACACAATTATTTATGAGAGACATTACTGCTAAAGGAATATACAAGGGAGTGAAGTGACTAGATCCTTCAACAATGTTTAAACATATTTAAACACCAGTGTTGCTCAGGCCTTTTTTTTCATTGCAATATTACAAACCTAATTAAAATGAGCTGATTTTTTTTTTTTTTTGAAGTGAGAGGCTCTGCTAACTGGGTGATCCAGAAAGTGATTTTAGTATCAGGCACAAATAGGATCAGAACTCTAACTAATATCCTTAAGATATCTATTTGGGGGTCTATTTTTTTCTAAGTGGATTTAACTAGGTCACATTTTGCATGAGGCTTATGATGTGATGTCAGTAACAAAACAAATGAGAAAGTTTAAGAAGTGTGATTTCTAGATAAATCAGCCCTTCCCTCAGGAATGTCTCTCCCTGGGTGCTGTGGTCCTGTCCCCAGGCTTGAGTTCCTTCTGGTGGGGAAGCCAGGTCAATGGCACATAATCCCCGGCTAGATTCAAATGTTCCAAATGGTCTTCTTGTCTCTTAGCAGTTACAAACCTGGTGACTCTCAAGATCTGCCAACTGCTAGCACACCTAAATTGAGAGGATGCTTAAGTGGAATTTTCACTGTAAAGAGCAGAAGATAATAGCTGACTTGATAATGTGGAGTTTCTACATTGCTTATCAATATCGTTATTTAATTCTTCAACTAGTTTAACTCCAAATGAATAAAGATAAAGAAGCTTCATACTTACATTAAAATCATTAAATATTAGCTTAAGTAATTTAGTTGTAATGGAATCTTTGTACAAGTTTTGAGTTGCTTTTTAAGACTAAACCTTAGAACAATCATACTAGTGTCATAGACTTGATAGGTATGTTAAATTTAATGGAGCTCATTTTCTTGAGCTACATACTTGGTAGGGATTGTTAGAATAAAAGGTATCCCCCACTCAACTCCCTAAAATTCTATTAGTAAATGTAAGCAAACTCTGAAGGATGAGGAAATTTATGTCTCCCTGAGATAGATATTTGAAATCACTGCCGTGTCTTATTAATGGATCATAATCAATTTCAGTAGTTATGTCAGTATCTTAAAATATTAAAATTATGAAATTGAGTGTGTATAAATAAATATATAAATAAGTACTAATAAAATAATCAAGGAAAGAGTAAAATCATAGAGAGAAAGGATCAGTATTGTTCCATAAAATTTTATTTCGTTTGATTTTTTTGTCTGACTGTGTACATACAAAGCTGCACTACAAAATATATTTATTTCATTGCACAATAGTAAGGAAAAGTGAAACTACCACCCAGAGTGATAGTATGCGTTTTCTTTGTAAGTGTCCACAGTTTATTTTGCCAACTGTTTGCAGAATCAGAGTTAACATTAGCACCTAACATATAACCATATTTGGCAGATGAAGACCTTGGAGATCAGTGCCATGCAAGAATCCAGCTTAGGCAGGTTTTTCACTTGCCCATAATGTACTCATTGGTTTGGAACTCTCTATATGTACGTGTCACTTGGTATGGTTAGACTTGTCTGACTTCTTGTCAAATCAATGTTTATTGACAAAAATCTATTTTGTTGTTTTGTCCCAGAAATCTATATTGGCACCATTCCCTGTGGATATTTGGCTAGTTGGTGGCAACCCAATATGCCAACTAGAGATTTTGCTGTTTTTACAGTGCCAGCTGCTTTCTTGGCTGGAATTTTTTTGTTCAGATTGTAAATGAGGGCAAGATACCCAAATACACCCCAGTGTGTTCAGTGGAAAATGATGGGAGCCCAATATCTTAAGGCTATGCAGCAGGGGATTTCATGAATGAGGGGTCAGAAATAGTGGTGGCTGTAAATGTGGAACTGCACTAATGGATGTTATGCACAAGCATACTGGGGAAGTGCATGTCTGTGAGTCAGAGAGGAAGAGCAGAAAGAGAAAAAAGGGCTTGTATGAGCTTGGGAGAGATTTTTATTTATTGAACTCTCACTATTTTTAGCAAAATGAGATGATTGATTTTGTTTAAATATGTAAGAAAGCATTCAAAGTACAGGATAAAGTTTGTCTTCATAAAGTTATAAATATGTGATATGTTTTTAAAGATACTGATAGGTTATTACACTGGTTTTGCAGAATTCTGCTCTTCTGCTCTTATTCCTAACTTATGTATTTTGACTATTGCAGGATTCTTTAGGACTTTAGCCAGAGATACAGTGAGAGAAACAGCAAAACAAGAAATTCAAACCCTTCAAATGATTTCATTTTTTTTGCATCTCTTATTAAATTAAGAAGATAGGAGATTAAAGTATACTTACAATGAATTGCAAAATATCTGTGTACTTAGTGATCTGGGCTTTTAGATGCACTAATTATCATAAGTACTGAGGAGATAGATGAGCACACAGACTGCCCCTTACATTTTCAGTTTCTAGCCAGGGATAGGAGAGGGGGCCCAGGAAATGAAGAAGCTACACTGCATCAGGATAGGGGCCAAAGACAGCATGCTTCCTCTGGAATGATGATGCTTTATTTGGAAAAGTTGGTGAGCCAGTGCCACTCAATGGGATGTATCAAAAGAAAGCAGGTTAAAGGACCATTACAGAAGCCTACTTAAAGCTACATATTGCAATGCGATATTTCACAACTGTTCTACTTAGGGAGCAGGAGGATGAACAGAAAAGAAAGAGATCATAAATGTCATAAATAAGTAAGGATAGCATCTCCTTTCAGATTAATAAAGTTGTGTATTCCAAATAAAATTGTGATCCTTGGCATAGCTAGTTTTCCATTTTATAATTTTTAACTGTTGCTATTTTGCTTCATATATTCGTGGATGTATCTAGGCAACTATAGATTTATTCATCTACAATAATACATCGATCAAATCTGAGAAATAATGTTCCCTATGTATAAGGTATGTTGTTAGTTAAGAGGAATGAAAAGGAAAAGTTACTAGTTCATGTCCAAAGCCTTGTTTCCTTTGTCTAATGGTAACCAAAACCTTGACTCTAACACTAACCATTTCCACACTTATTTGTTTTCCAAGCCCCATTTATTTTGGTTCTTGCTTATAGTGGCCACCCATGTAGTCTCCACAAGAAATGAGCTAAATGTTAATAAGGGATTATTCAGGCCCCATGAAATCATAGGTGTAAGTTCAGGTAAATGCTATCATTGAACACCTTCACTGTCAGTTTTGCAGGATACCTTCAAAATCCAGTTTGCTTTCTGATTCTGACTCCAAATAGAATAAAAATACATTTAAAATTGTCCAGAAAAAACATCACTCTATTAGTACTCAGTACATTTGTCCCTGGATATACCTAATAAATGGACTTCCTTTGGAAAAAACAACTCTACCAGGAACCAGAAAAGACAGAAGAGACACAGCCTGGGTTCCACTCAACCCTGAAGTCAAATGAAAACTTTATATTTTTTTTTAACAAAACACCACAATAATTGGTTTTCTGCTGTCTTGCATAAACTCATGAGACATGGAACTTGTACCAAATAGTTCTAGGCCTCTTAACATGATTAACTACATGTGAGCAATGAATCCTTTTTCAGGAGGAATCTTTCAGTAAATTTTCAGAAAATTAAGACATCAGCCTAGTACCATAAAGAACAAATTTACAAGAAATTTGATGGAGAGCAACAAACAACAGGAACCTTTCTAATTTAAATGTTTAAGAAAACATCATACCTGTGTGTCCACAGGAATTTCTGTAAAAGAATAAATGATGTAAATTTAGACAATAATTAGGACAAGCACACTTTTATTCTTCTTCTCTATAAAATGTCCTATTTTACTCACATACCAAGTAAGTGAGTCATTCAGAAAACTCTTAAAATACATAGGACAGTAGTTAATTTTCAAAGTTGTAGCAAAGAGAAAGGTAATCCAGTAGTCATGTTACCTAAACTCAGTGAAAGCTTCCTTATTTGAAAAGATGATTATTTAAGGGTAAATTCCCTTACAATTTATTTAAAGGTCCAAGCAATGCTCAGACTATATAAACATACACTTTCTGTTGCAGAGTGTATGACATAGAGAAAGTGGACCTAACTACTATTTCACTGTTAACCCTTCACCCTTCTCTCTGAATCCTCACATTTAGCAAAGAGCGGACACATGTTTCATGTCACCATGAGATCCATAGATTACAAACTATGGCCTCTGGGCTGCTGGTTATAGGCATTATAACATGTGAGGTCCCAGCATATTACCACCTAGAGGGCAAACCTCTGAGTTGTACTACTTGGTTATGGCAAGCCTGCCAGGTCTCTCAATCCTGTAGCTGTTCCCAGGGTGCCTCCTAGGCTTATGTAAGACAAGAAGTCTGAATAACCTTTCTGGGTCATTCAAATGTGTCAGACAATCCTGGGGGTCTCGGCTCTCTGGAGTACTCAGCTTTCCTGATTGTTTATTTGAAGAATACATTTCTTTTAGCCAGAGCTAAGGATCTCTGATTTATCCTTGTTCTGGATCATTAATAGAGAATAAATACACGGAAATATGGATGGGAACAGTTGTCCTGCAAGCATTCAACCAATTCATTACATTGCTCAGTTTTCCAGGAAATTCGAGGAGTCTAGTAAACCTCTAAATCAGAGTAGAGCTTGTTAGCTGTAAAGATTCTGCAGAAAAGACCTGGGAGATTTGAGTACATTTTGCCTTTTGTGAGTTTGAAATTAATATTAATGGAGGCAACGGAATTCAGTTCAGGAAATAGTGCCGTTGAGTTTGCCTAAGAAGAAACAGAACCACCAGGGTTACATAAATACGCATACATCCCAGTGATACAGCATTTGTAAGAGGGAATTTCCTCCAGCAAAGGGATGTGAGTAATGTAATATAAGAAAATGACTGGACAAGAAGTTCAGAATGTGTAAAGGCACATTTCCCTGGAACTGTGTTTAAAATGACCACAATTTTCCAGAAAGTAAAAATAATGAATTCAGAAGTGATTCTCGCGTGCTTGAATTTTTGTTTGTTTTAATAATAAAATATTCAGGTCAGGTGCCTGATTTCCTTTTTTTCCTGATAAAAAGAACTGTGTAAAATATATCTATTTTTACTTTTTTCTTTTTGTAGATATTAGCAGATAGGGAGCTCCAGTTGGTTTAAGTGATCTCCTATTTATATAAAAAATGGCATTGTTGCCCCAGATTATTATTTCAATATTAAATATTAATATTGCCTAATTTTTTTCCTTTTTCTTCCAAAAAACTGCCACTCTATTAAATGCAAGCATTGGAAAGTGCTTTTGTATTCTACTATCCTCTTTGAGTTGAGGGTGACTGCATAATTAAACCTGGCCTGAAATCAACCATATAAGAGTTGAATGAATACCAATTCCAACTGGGAGGATTTACCATATGAATGTTCTTTTCCTAAGACTAAAACACAGGTTAGATTTCCAAGTTTTAGAATGTTGCTCAATGAAAGAAATATGTTGCCCATGAGAAAAAAATAAATCAAATGGTGGTGTAATCTATAATCAAAGGCACTAATGGTCACAAAGCATTCAGAACAAAGGTTCGCTGAGCTAGCAAAGACATGGAAAAAAGTTTAATACATAATCCATTCTAAGTAAAAGGTCTTCATGACTAAAAAAAGGAAAGGAAAGCTTCTCAATAGTTTCAAATATTTTCTTTTAGTTCTTATATTCGTTGTTATTTTTAATAACCCTAGGACTAGGATGAGTAGATTAACTCTACAATCAGAAAAGCTTATGAATATGAAATCACTTGAGAGATAGAATAATGTCCAACATACTACTTTTCCTTTCAAATTTCACAATCTAAAATAGATTTTTAAAGATACTTAGTTGTCTTTTCTTAATTTATCTTTATTTGGGGCTTGCAAATTTTTGCCTCCTAGTGTGCTCTTGCGAGAAAAATTAGAGATGTTTCCCTGCTTCTTTGGTTCTTGGAATTGTTCCTACAGAAAACATTTGATAAACAGCACCAGTGCTAGGAGGGAACAAAATGGAGATATGTTTGTCCTGGACATTTTTATTTGGAAATGATAGTATTTATGCAGGAAAAGAAGCAAGGCATGCTTTATTCTTTTATTCACAGGTAGAAGGATTATTTGAAAACAAGTACCCTTGTTTTCATTCCATGGCAAGATCTTTATCTGTTACTCAGCTATAATATATTTAAAAAGAAGAAAAGATGCATGCACATGTGGCCTACATACCACACTTGAGTGAGTGGTGAACAGCAAACCTGTGGTATTAGCAGATGGAAGAAAATGGCCAGCATGCAGTTTTAAGGAGGCATTGAAAAAAAGAATGGATAAATTACTGGGGTTTTTTGTTTTTACCATGAGAAGAAAATGTATATCATTTACAAAAATGTCCTTCTGCAAGCAATAGAAATAATTAAATTCCCCCAGAAGGAAAATAGAAATATCTTAACATAGTTACAACTCCAATGAAACATAGTCTATCTTCTACATAAATGCCAGAACAACAATAATGTATTTATTTGTTTTGTAAATTTCGTTCCTATTCACATGTGTTTCTCTGATAAATGGAGCTTAATAATTTGTGATGGGATATTTGGCTTTTTGTTTAATATTAACTCTTAAGAAGGATGAATTGAAATCCTCAAAGGATAACGAAAACCTGCATTATTTGAGCCTAGCTGTTAACCCTCAAATCTTTTTTTATGTTTTTAAAAATGCTTCTCTAACCAGTTAGGCAGGAGTCTGTGTCGGTATTAGTCTATGCTTGACTCTAGCTGACGTAGTAAAGTTAATCGAATGGAATTGCTTCCTTCTGTTACATTAAAAGTAACAACTAGGTAAGTGTTAGTATTTCAATCAGGTTTGGGAACAAGCCATGGATGTACCTTACTGTGGAGTTTTACACAGAGATCATTCAGTCATCTAGCCAGTTTGCACCTTGACTGCTCTATGTCTGATTGTCATCAGCATTTATTTTCTTCTTTCCTTGTGGTGTTGGGGTGATTTCAGGGCAAAGGGTTAGAGAGTAGGATGACCATATGTTGATCCTTGTGCTCTTATCAAATGGAGAGTCTGCAATAGAGTATGAAAGAGGCTTCGCTGCTAGGAACACAATTATCTAAACAAGTACTAATACAAGATAGGAGAAAAACTAGAATTATGGAAAACGAGATTATAATATGAAAAGTCTTTTTAAATATCAAATTTCCAAATATGAGAAAGAGAGGGATTGGTAAAAATAAATTTGGTGTATTTAGATTTGCTTATCTAATATAAATAAAAGCTTCAAGCATGTGACAAGAGCCCGCTTTGTGCTTCCCTCACCAGGCATCTATAAAGCTTGCAGAGAATGATTCTGATGAGCTGGGGAATTCTTCAAAACAACATCCCATGCTGCACAACTCATTGTTCAAAAAATGAGTAAGTTAGGAAGTGAACAAGATAGGCCATATAATAAGAAGTACACTATCTCTGGACTTAGGAAATCAGAGCCTAATCCTGGCTTAATTTGAAGTGATTTTATGGTTTTGGTAAATTTAATTTAAACTTTTGTAGTTTTGGTATTCTTAATGGCAAAGAATTCATTTTACATGTCCTATTTCAGAAACAAACATTTCTGCATGAGATTCATTCATTAATGGTTTTATTTCATATCTATAATGATTGTTAGAAATCTGTAATAATATTAGTTTGTTCTCTTGACATTTGTCTCTTCTGCCTTATGTATATGGCAGGTGGGGACAGATGAAAAGATCAAGGGATCAGGAACAGTGATCTCCATGTATTGAGATTTCATGTTCTGCTTTCTCAGCACTAGAGATTTAATGCTCTGTGCAGGCATGGGTTCACACTGTGCATGATGTGATCATTCTAGAAGGGAAGAATCCAAATGTGAACAAAAAGTACCATACTAGATTGGGGAGTGAAGTGACAAACTTTACAGTTTTTATGACAATAGTACCTCCAGCAATAAAACCAAGCCTCAAAATGGGGACTGAAACAGTCCTGATCTCTAGACCTTAGTGTATTGAACCTAGTACTAAGCAAAGAAGAAAGGAGCCTGCAGTTGCTATACCTCACCACAGAGACAGAAAAAAAAGATATGATGTATCATTAGTAATCTAGCTTGACTGGCTACTGAGTTGAACTTTTTTTGAAATACTTGATTTTTGTATATATCCTGTTAACATTAAAGGTTTGAAGGAAATGCTTAAGTCTTTTATGCTGGTAATCTAAAGCAATAGCTGGTCTTAATAAGCTGAGTCTTACTGCATGGTTTCAACCTTTTGTTTTTCTATTTTTTTTTAGTACATATTTGCAGTACATAAGGATTATATTCACTGTGGGGAATTGGTACATGTACCTAACACACCTTAACTCTTTTATGACTTTTTCTCTTTCCCTCCTTCCCCTCTCCCTCTATTTCTTGTTTGCCTTCTTATGTGTAAAAGATCTATCTACCTGTTTCCTATTATCTATTTCTATTTTTCTCTTTTTTTACTTTGGTTTCTCATATAAGAGAAATCATGTCATGTGTAAGCCTATGTGTCCAGTTTATTTCACTTAGCATTATGGTTTCAAGTTTCATCCATTTTCCTACATGACCTCAAATGCATCCTTCCTCCATTATGTATAAATACCTCATTTTCTTTATTTACTCAACTGTCTATGGACACACAGCCTTGTTTTGAGCCAAGCAGGTCTTTATGTTCGCAAACACAATGGGTTACAAAGAAACAAGTTGTTGAAAGGACCAATATACACCAGAAATTTTATTCTAAAGATATATTAACTTCTGTCATTTATAGTGATTTCTTCATTCTTTACCTTGTGTCCCTTTTGAAAACAGTGCATATATATGGTATGAGAAGTCACATCATAACCTCTCAATGTGAGTGATTTGATTCATTTGCTCTCTTGGGTAAAGAACAGATTGGGAGCACTTGATATTTGGGGAAGCAGCATGATAAATTCTGCTAAATTAAACAAAAATGAGATTCAGGGGGATGCATTCCCAAAAACAAAATCTCTTACTTTATACTCTTCTGTTAGCATAAAAATAATCAAGAGTGATTTAGATTTTCTAAAATATAAAATGAATACCTTTCAACATTAAATGTAATTTGGCTCCTGGCTACATACATAGCCTGCCTATGTGGCCTTAAATTTTAGAGGACTCAATATTTCCTTTTTCTAGTCAAGAAGGAAACTCAGATATATTCTTCCCTTAGTCTAATTCCTTTGGGCCGGAGCAGCTCTCTGAGATCCCTCGAAGAAAGGTGTTGTGTAAACCGCTGGGTGTGGTCTTGAATGAGGGTGAGGAGGAGCTGGTGTGGTCTTGGATGGGGACTGGGTTTCTCCATGTGCATTCAATCTCTGAATTTTTTTTTAAATTTCTGGAAAACTTTCAGAAGGCTGATGTTATAAATCTGGAAAAGCACACACATGGAACAAATAAATAAATAAATAGCTGCACTCTGCCATAAAAGCATTCTGCGTCTTCAGAAATGACTCAGAACAAACTGGCCTCCTACAGATAACCAAGGTTCCCCACCTTCCTGGAAGGCTTCTTCTTCTCTCTTAACCTTGCTCTCAGAGGGGTGAGCAAGAGACCCTAAAGAGAGGAGGCAAAAGAACATTTCACTTTACTGAGTAGAGCTGGTGAAATGTTGAAAGCACTCCTTGCTGAAGAAGGACAAGGGATCCTTCTTCACATCACAACATCAAGTTCACTGGCTCCATTACTGAAGAACTGTGTGTCATCCTTTTATCTACTTAGGACTTTTATGGCAAAATAACTCTGAAATCTCTGGCTAGTGATTCTTATCTAGAACTGAAAATATTTACTCAGTTGTCTTGTGTAATTGCCTGTTTTGATTTGGATTTAAAGAATTTGAACTAAAGTGTTTTTATTGTGGGGGTTATTAAAATTCCCACTCAAAAATGCAAATAGAAAAGGGAGAATTGCACCTGGAACTAGCAAATAATCATCAGAAAGGGAGGACAAAATTTTACAAATGTCATTTATTTCTACAATGAAATGATATACAACCAAGTATATGATGTATGCAGACTTACTAGCAGGCTTTCTACTAAAAAATATGTAGAAAAGATTCTCATATTACTAATATTTTTACAAAGGTAAACATATTTAGACATAGAGAAGTGAGAAAAGATAAGTATTTTAAAGCCTGTATTTCTTTTTTGGAGTTCATATTTCTTTAATTTGCAATTTTCATTCTTCATATGAAAGACTTCAGGCAGGACATTAAGAAAAAGTCCCTGGTCTACCAAATTTACAGAAATAAGACATAAAACAGAGATACAAGACTTGGGAGAGAGCAATATATAGTCCACTGAATTGAATTTGGTCAAATTGTAGGCAATATCACAAATAACTTGACTAACATTTTTGCTTTTATAAAGAAAGCACAAATGCATTAAATTAATGGTTGAAATGACTAAATTACAAAGAAATCTTAGATAACTAAACAGAAGGAAACGACACACTCTGACTTTAGGAAGGTAACTCTAATTAGAGTGGCTACAGATTCTTAAAAACTTAGCCTGCTTTGGCTCACCCATTAATACAACTGAGCTTTTATATTCATATTTTGCAAAATCTTTTCTCCCTTTTACTTTCTAACTCAGAACATATACCTTAGCCAAAAGTCAACTTATCCCTATTCAATGGCAAAAGATAGAATTCTTAAAGAACACAATGGGTTTGTTTGTTTGTTTGTTTTACCAAAGACTATTTAAAGTGTTATTGGCATCTTTTCTAATAACAATAATGCTCTCCTTATAGCGTCCTGAAAACCAGTGTTCCTCAAAAGTTTTCCTTCAGACCATCAGAATCAGCATCACCTGGATTGCTTACGGAAATAAGTGCAGATTCCCACTACTCAGTTCAGAATTTCTGATTCAGTTACCCAGGGATTTGCTTTGAGAATTTTCAATTTTATCAAACTTATAGACAATTTTATGCATGGTAAAGAGTGAAAACCAAAGGTAAATCAGCAATGCCATTGTGCCAGAGAATGTCTCCAAGTGTTCTGATTCTTTTTTTTTTTTTTTTTTTTTTAACCAGGGATCAAACTCAGGACCTTGCTCTTTTGAGGCAGGCACTGGAACCACTGAGCTAAATTCCGGGCCCCCTGATTCTTAGTAAAGTGACTATAATACTCACATCTAATGTAGAGAAAGGTCTTCCTTACGACTTTTTTTCCTGCAGTGAGGCATCCCTGATCAGGCTGCCTTAGGGAATGAAAGGGGAACTGAGAAGAAATGTCATTGAATTTCCATACCTGTAGAATAAACCATCTGAATGAAAACATACCACAGAAAGAAGTAAAACTTTAGTATTTGTTACAATGTGTATTGTTGACCTTAGGCATCTCATGCCTCATTAATAGAGGACTTTTGTTTTTCTTCTATGGATTTAGTTAGTAAAATATTTTAGGCTTTATGGGCTACTTGGTCATGATCTCAATTACTCAGTTGTATGAAAGCGGTCATGGACAAAACTTGGTGAAGTTGTATTCTAATAAAACTTTATTTATTGACAATGGAATTTGAATTTCATAGGCTTTCACGTGTAAGAAATTATTATTCTTCTTTTGAATTCCTAAAAGTAAAAGTCATTCCTAGCTCACAGAGCTATAACAAAATAAAAAGTGGGCAAAATTCCCTTCCTCCCATGTAGTTTCTCATTTTCTGCCCTAAAATAATTGTTTTCAAATTTTAAATTCATTTGGAGGGCACATTGAAACTCAGATTGCTGGGATTCCCTTCTAGAGTTTCTGGTATCAAAGATTCAGGGATGGCCTTAATATTTGCTGAGAAACTCCTAGATTAATTCAGTAAACTCCAAGTGCCAGGCAAAATAAAATCGTTTCTAACATTCACTTCATTTTTATCAATGAAAAGCATTTTATTAAGTTGTACGTTTGGGAAGAACAAATCCAAAGGAAAATGTAACAAAATACTTTTGCTCAGAAGTTATTGAGAGCCTGGCTTAGACTTTGTTATCAACTGCAGAGGTAGAAATGTGTAAGATTTTTTGGCAAAAGAGACCTAGGAGGAGAAGAAAATAACAAAGAAACAGGGTGGAGTGTTCTTGTTACGATTACGTTAAGAAGACAGGTTGGTCTGATTCATGCTGACCTTAAAGTAATCTAATACAGAATCTGAAACTGTTCCATGTGAATCATGGTTTCTGTATTCCAAGTCATTGTTGTTATTTTTATTATTGAGGAAACAAAAATCATTACGTGGTCAACTAAGTGGTTGACAATTTAAAACAAGTACAAAAATTGAAATGACCAGTCTTCCCCCGTTTTAAAAAAATGTTAGTTTATCTTATGTGTTTCTTTGTACCAGATAAAATGAAAAAACTTTGTTTCCGGAGGCTGCAGCTTGTTTCTTAAATAGAGATCAAGGATTGAGGTGAGGAAGTAAGAAAGTGTATTTCAGTCCTTTGTGCTCGTGTTCTACCCCCCTTCCTCATTACTGCCCTTGGGATGGATCCTAATTGATTTATTTCAGTGACAGCCAGATCTAGAAATAAATGAAGACTCACCAAATGAGAAACATACAAGGTGTTTGTTTAGAGCTTGCCGCCTTGCCGCTAGAGTTTGGATCTGAAAATTCCTGCAGATGTCCATGTGGATCTTTGTTGGGTCTTCAGCTTGTGGTTGTATTGGGAAACTTTAAGATGTAGGATTTAGGGCTGGGGATTTAGCTCAGTGGTTCCACTGCCTGCCTCACAAGTGCAAGGTCCAGAGTTCAATCCCTGGTATAAAAAAAAAAAAAAAAAAAAAAATGTAGGATTTAGTGACAAATTGTGAAGTCACTGGGCAGAGCTATATCACGGTACTCTGGTTTCTTCCTCTTCTCCCTTTTACTTCCCACCCATGATGTGATAGATGTTGGTCTACCATGTGAGCATTCAAAATCTGCTGCTTCGGGACCCAAACATCAGGACAAAACAATTAGGGACTGAAACCTCTAAAATACAGCCAGAATAAACATTTTCTGATTAAAATTTGATTACCTCAGGTGTTTGTAATAATAGTGGACTGCTGAGTAGCATACTTACTATATAGCAAGGGAGTCAAACATTGTCACTTGGTTTTGGCAGAGACTCAAAGCCAGGAAGCAAATGGGAAGGCTTCATTATAGAAAGAGAAGGCTTCAGGTGTGTGCTGATTAGACATCTAGGCGGACTGTTGCAGGGATAATTGTTTAGCTTCTTAGACAGTCACTAGAGATTACAACCTGGCTTCTTTCATGTGGCTTCTGGATTTTTAAAATTGTAGATAACAGTATTAGTTAACTAGGTTGGTTGTTGCAAGTTGTGTGTCAAAGTCTTATTTTTATACATGGTTTGACCATTGTGTGTTTATTTAATTTTTCACATATAAATAGTTTATATAATCACCTTGACTTCTCTCCTTTCTCATATATCTTTTGAGTTTTAACTTTCCATAATCCAATTTCTATGTCAAATATAATAAATACGCATTCCCAAAGTGTGTTCCTCAGCATTCTGACTTCATACCCCATAGTGTTACCAGGTTTTGGGGTGCAGGAATCACCTTCTTGAGGTGGTATATAGGTTCCTTCCATCTTGAGCAAAGAATGGTTCAATACAAGTACAAATGGTAGCAAAGTTTTATTAAAGGCAGAAAATGAAACAGGCTCTGCCAAATGAGTTTGGGAAAACTAAAAGTAATAAAAGGAGTATACCCTATGACAATACAGTAGGCCACCATGAAAGAGTGAATTCAATGGCAAAAATTCAATGTGTAGTGTCTGTTTTATATCACCTGCTTCTCAGTCTGATGTCAGATCTAGGCCATCCTCTTGAAAACCTGCTCCTGTTCTCAGAAGTCCCCATGCAGGGCATTGAGAACTGTTCTGCACATGTGTCCTGGGATTATGTAATTAACAGGTAACACCTACTTCCCCAGCCAGCTTTACCACATTGTAATTTATTATCCCCTTTCCTCCTGAGAGACAGATATCCCAATAATTCTTTATAGGGTACTAAAGGAGTGAAGATCTCCTTCTTCCATAGCTTCTTCCAGCTGGAAGGGGCTGTAGACCCTTTCTACTGGGAATTATGTGCTCTCTAACTGTTTCGGAGTGTTGTGACTCACTGGCTGAGTTGAAGGAAAAAAAAATCTGTCAGAAGACAAACTGAAAAGTGTTAGTGACCATTGAGCTGTCTGTTTAATGGGAGAAAGAAATGTTACTATTAGCCCAAATATGAGGAGCTGGTCACATTTCCAACCTTCTTGTGGAGTTCAAAGTATGGCAAAGAAGGAGTTTAGATAAATTAAGAGAGGCTGAGGGCATAGCCTTAGCAAGATCACCCACATTATGGATCAAGTTAAAAACAAGAGCTTCAATACAGTTGCCCATTTAAGTTGTGTTGAATAAAGATCATTAGTGACTCTACTTATCTGCACCTGGAGCATTACTGGAGTCGTGGCTGAAGATGGGCCTCAGGTCTTCTAGAGGTTGTCAGGAATAGCTTTCTTCTTAGTCCTATGAAAATTTAGTGATCGTTTCTCATGTAGGATTTTTATAGCTTGTCACTGCACTGTCTGGTCCTTGAGGGTGGACCAGAATGATATTTCCAAGGAGACTTTAGATATATCTCATTGGATCCTTACAATGACTGACAGTGCCATACTTGGGAGGTGGACTGCCTCTATGAGTTGTAGAATTTTTTGCTCATGCTTCATGTTGATTAGTCAGCAAGCTCCTTCTTTTCATATTATTACATGGGCATGTAGTACCAGAAAGGCATATCTAGAGCTTATTGCCTTTTCCTAAAAGTAAGTGCTATTAGCTCTACCTTTTGATCAGGGGTCCTTGGGCAAAGGAGTTTTGCCTCTATGACCTGTTATGAACTGATAACTGCATAACTTCTCTTTTTATGTGCTTCTTGGACAAAACTACTTTCATTAGTGAACCACACCACCTCAGGGTCATGGAGGGGCAGGTCACTGATGTCTTGCCTGTTTTCATAGGTCTGGGAGATCACCTGTTCACAAGAGTGGCTAACTTTTCAGTCTGTAGGCATCAAAGAAACAGGATTAAGAATAGCAAAAATTTTATAACCTCAGGGGTGTCCAAGAGCATAGCTTGATGTTTAGCAAGCCATTCCCCTGTTAAACAAAAGTAATCCGGATCTCAATAATTGCTCTGATCTGATGGGGAGTCAGGACTTCTAGTTTCTGTCCTAAAGTTTTCCTTTGTTACCATAGCTTTAGCTTCTACTACCCTCAAGCATGGTGGCCATCCAGAAGCCACTCCAACCAACTTTTTGAAAAGTTGCCTCTAAGCAGAGTTCTTGTCCTAGCTTTCAGGTCAAGACACCCAAAGCAATTTCTCTCTTTATTGATATGTAGAAGAAAACAGTTTTTCTTAAATCAGGTATTTTTTTATACTGTATAGCAGGATCCACCTGTTGGATAACAAGGTCAGAGAGGCCTGGCATAGTCCCAACAAGTAAAATCTGTTTAGCCTTTACCAGAATTTGAGAATTGCCCTCAATTTTGCAAAGAAATCTCTTCCTAGCAAAGGAGTAGGATATTATGGGACAATTAGAAACTCACAATTAAACATTTGTCCTTCAATGTGACACATTAAAGCAGGAATAAAAAATCTCCAACTAGGTGTCCCCTCAACCACAGCTATGGCTATAGAACTAGAGCAGTAAATCTCTTATAGAGAAGTAAATAAAAACAGAATGAAATAATTGAATAGACTCACTCATGATATCCAGGATTAGCCAGTGTTCCTTACAAAAAATGATGTTGTCCATGGACTGAGTCATTATAGATTCCTTTGGGCCTCTTCAAAGCAGGAAATGAGGGATTTGGCTGGGTTACTCCTTTGTGGGAGCAAGGAAAGTCAAGCTTCCAGTGTCATGAATCAGGCACATTGGCTGCCTCATATTTAGAGCAAGGACAAGGCAGTGGCTTGATGTAGTTTTGTGCCCAGCATCCAGACTTCTTGCACTTAAAACAGGAACCTTGGTTGTCCTTGGGTTTTTCCTTGGATAACCTGGGTGAGTTAAATACATTGCCAATTGCAACAGCTATAATTCTAGCTTTTCTCTTTTTACCTTCTTCCAGATCTTGATTGTTGAACAAAGAAAGGGCCATGTCCAGCAATTAGGTCATAAGTTTCTGGGGACCCACCTGAAGTTTCTTCATTAAACACATGGGAGAGACCCATATCCCTCTGAGACTCAGGTGGGGATCTGAGGACAGGGTCATCAAACATATCTCTCTTTTTTGAGAACCACACTAAATACCATAGTTTCTGGGCTTTTCATGAGATAAAAGGTCACAAAATCCTGAACATAAGGGATTTCACTCCATGTTGTATCTTTTGAAAAGAAACAATTTAACTGAAAAAAAGTCTCATAATTTAAACTGCCATCTCTCACAATTTCTTAGTTCATTTTGGACCCACACTGTATTGCAATAGTAGATAATCTGTTCCTTGTTTAAATTGTCAAGATCAAACCTTTCCCATTGATCCTAGTTGAATCTGCCGGGTGTGGTTCATGCAATTTCTTATGGCTCATCTCGGGTCCTATATAAAAGGACAATTTGGTCTTGGGTCTATAAAGTGTCCCATGGGACCATGGTGTCCCATGCAGAAGAAGGAAACCTGATGAGTACACAAAACATCCCTTGTGAGACTTAACTATTGACTAGACAGATGTTTCTGTCTGAAGCTAGCTAGAGTGATGCCTTCATCTGTCATAGAAGCATAGGAGAAATCCCTACTGAGAGGTTTTTGTCTCCATACTGGGGCCCAGTAACTTCTTAGGGAAAGAGGATTGAGTCACTTGAGGCTCTAGCTAGGCCTTGGAAACTTCTATGAGATTAAACTGGAGACTCTCCCCACTGAGACTCACTTAGCCATGATGAGCCATTCAATGGGTCTACATAACCAGGATGGAGCCAATGGAGAAACAATATCTCTTGCATTTACACCAATAGTAAAAACTTTTCTGCTCTGTTTAAGGCAGTAGAGATAGAAACCCTTTTTTAAAGAAAAAAAAAAAAACTCTAAAAATCTGAAGAATGACACTCAGTCACTTGAGTTAAGCTTTACTGGCTGTTCTATTTTCTGTTCAGGCTTTTAGGCATATGTTTCTAAAATACCTGCATTTTGTTAGAAGAAACAAAGGCAGATCTAGCCTAATTTAAAAGAAAAGTGGGTGGAAGCCCACATGTTATCTGAAATCCGAGGCTTGTCTTCTATCTACAAGGGTAAGATTTTCTAGTGACCATGAGGTCACTTGAAATCAAATATGGTGGAACCCACATGGCTGATTCATAAGACAAACCAAAATGGTGAAGAGCTGAAGTAACTCAGGTAAAATGATATGCTGAGAAACAAAAGTTGATCTAGGGAAAAGCACAGAGAAGACTGAGTACAAAAAGGAGTAAATTGGTGTAGGCAGCTACTCAGACAGGGTACCAAGTTACCAACAGCTATTTTTCCCCCAAAAAGTAACGAAATATCACAGAAAACTAGGAACACAGGCAGAAAAGGGCATAATAATGGGCTCTCTGGCTATTTAACTCATACCCATGGAGACACTGCAAATGGGAAGAAGAAAGAAAAGGCTCAGGCGGACCTGTAAGCTTCTTACCAGCTGAGAGGAAAGCAAAAACCAAACCAGTGACAAGAAACAAAAAATAGAGGCCGTGTATTCCACTCCCCACGACCACGTAGAGGGCAAAGCGGGACACAATTACTAGAACCATGAGAAGCGGCTCCTAGGTTCTCCAACCTAGGGGAGAGAGAGAGGGAAAGAAGGAGAAAAAAAAGCGTCATGGCATTTCTGAGAGAAATAAACAAACGAACAAAAAATGTGCCCAAAATGCCTTACCTTGTCTCCTGTCTGGCTGGGCCAAACATGTTGCCAGGTTTTGGAGTACTAGAGTCTCCTTCTGGAGGTAGATTATAGGTTTTGTTTTTCTCTAGACCAAAGAACTGGTCAAGACAACTGCAAATGTTAGCTAAATTTTATTAAATATAGAAAAGAAATGCATGGTGAATTTGAGCCAAGCAAAAGTAGGAAGTGAGGGCGAGCCACCGTACAAGAGCCAACACAGTGGCAAAAATTCAATGTGGACTGTCTTTTTGTATCATCCACTCCTTAGGTTGATGTCAGGTCTAGGCCATCCTATCAAAAACCTGTTCAAGTTCTCATGAGAAGTCTGTGTGCAGGGTTTTGGGAACTGTTTTTTGCATGTGTCCTGGGATTTTATAAATAACAGGTCACACTTACTTCCCCAGCCAGCTTTCCCAACCCTAATCTCCTGTCTCAATAGGGTCCTCAAAATTAAAGAGTCCATTGGCAAATGATTTAGGGAAGACTTTATTCTATATCCACAATGTCTTTACATGGCAAGCTCCCAAATCTATATTGATATAGTGAAACCTCTGAAAGGGGATTCAAAGAGAGACACTTAATTCTCTTTCTCAAAATACTTGATCAAGGTGTCATCTTTTTATTTTATACACTTAAAGTAACCTCAGCTATATATTTTTACTTCATATATATTACAAAATTTAATTTCTTATTTATCATTAGAACTGATAGTTAATACTCTTTAAGAGATGCTACACTAGGAAAATGGACAGTCTAAAGCTACCATCACTTCTGAATCAATAACTACAAAATATCAAAGATGACCACTTAGGGTTCTTTTTCCTTCTCTTACTCCTGGTAATAAGGTTAGGCCTTAGCCCAAATATTGTTATTTTTTCACACTTTCTAATTTTGAGAATGAAATAAAACTAAATTTCAGGCTATAGTTTCTTTTCTGTCAAATGCTTTTTTCAAATTGAAATAGTCTCAAATGTCTATTCTCTTCTAGAACTTAATTTCTATATGACTTTTCTGGAGCTAACTTAATACTCCTTGTTTCTCTCCCTCTCTTTCTGTTCTCCAAAGAATGGGATTGAGGTTAAAGTCCAAAGACAAGGATTAGGCTCCTTTTTTTAGTGGTGGAATATTTTAAAATCAGAATTATAAGAGTATGCAGTCATTTTTCTCTTCAACACTTTTGAAATAGGAAGATCTTAAAGCTGGCCTCAAGAGCTCCATCTCCCCAACTCCTATCTTGTATGCTCAGAACAGCTCTGCATTTCCAGCTGTGATTAAATTCCCTTTCATATATGCTTTCTTTGCTTCTTTTTACTGTAGGACTGGGGCAAGTTTCCTTGCCTTTTTAATATTAAATTTTTTTTGTACTGGTAATCAAACTCAGGACCACGTGCTTGTGAGGCAGGTGCAGTGCCACTGAGCTAAATACTGGGCGATATTAGATTTAATGATATTAGAAGTCTAGGAAATAGATTAACTAGACTCTCTGAGTCTAATTAGCTTTCTTACCTACTAAATATATGTATTTAGTTAATGTAGAGAAATTAAAAGGAACATGAAAAAATTTAAGTGAGGGTTACATTTAGTAAAGAGAAAGGTATGTAAAGTTTAATTGAAGCAAAGTTGTCTATTATGGGTTCCAACTTAGCTTTTGCATTAGCATTTGGATCTCAAGTTCCTGTTATCAAGAAAATGTAATTTTAATTTCTTTAGAAGTAATCTTCATATTTACCTTTGGACTCTTACAAATAGAGGCCTGAACCAAGCTAAGGTATGTATCTTATTGAGTCCCTGACCTACTGATATTAGTGTCCTATTTCTACCATCATTCTCCAAAATATTTATATTCTGTTCTCTATTTTAAACACCATCTCCAGCTGCTAGTACACTCTTCATGTTCCTCTCATCAGACTTGCTTAAATGACTTGCATCGTCTTTCTCTCAAACTGGCTTCTGTGCTTAATATTCTTATTTTCATTTCTTTCAGTGGTAATATTTTTCTCAGAGAGTAACACAAAGGCTCCTTCTGTTACTCCATCTTTTCTTGTAACTTAATTATTTTTAATTAAGGTTTTGACATAACCAAAGTGAAAAGTCCAGTATCAAGAACCCCAGATGAAAGTGAGACAAAATACAAATGTTACAAGGGGTTCAAATCTTGGTATCAACTTGGTTTTTTTGTCTCATTATGTACTTTGTCACCTTCATTGTTCAACCATCCCCATTCGGTTAGCTAACAAAGCATGCTTATTTTTCTTTAATGACATAATTAACATTTGTTTTGGATGTTCATACAAACTGTCTCCAGCCCAGTCCAGACCTCACGTTATAATTAGTGTCACTATAAAAGCCTCATTATAGGCTCCTTACCTCTAGCTGGCATATGTAGAGATGAGATTCATAACTTCATGCTGGAACTCCACCCTCCCATGCCCTAGTAAAATATGATAAATTAATCATGACATCCTTTTTGTGACTCTAGCAAACAGCCGTAGAATGTATTTCACCATAATATTCCAGTCAAGCAACCAAGACCAATAATTTGGTTCATTAAAGTTGAAAAAGTTGGGAGCTGTTAGCAACAGTTAAGTAGGAGCTGGGAGATGGATCCCAAAGAATCGAGGGAAAAAAATCAGAAAGATGTTGGTGAGACACCGATAGTATTCAGACATGACTGTACTTATCCTGGTGTTTCAGATGAGACTATGGAAACCTAGAAAGAGTTAATATTTCAAAAGCATGTCAATAAGTGATGCTGCTTTCTGAGGACAGTTCTTGCCTATTTTTCTTTCTGCTCTAACTCAGCTTCCAAAACACAGTAAGTAATCAAAAGTATTTGTGTAAAGTCTGAGTGAATGGTGCTGTCTTCCTCATAGTTTAGCTTAGCCCCTATTGACTTGCCACATTCAGGCTATGATTTTTGCCAACTTTCAAGTCTTTTGACTCTATTAAGACTCTCTATATGGCTCTAGACCTGTAGAGCTTATTCCCTCAAACTTACTGTAGCAGTTAGGGTGTGATATCTTGCAATATTGTTTCCAATTTTACACATGTATTTTTGCCTCACTCAGATGTGAGTTCTTTAGGCAAGACTTTTCTCCTTTGCTCATGTCACAACCCTCAATTATACTTTAATAAAAATAATTAAGTTAAATGGGAAGTTAGAGGAATGGAAGTAACATTTGTGTGACTCTCTAATAAAGAAGAGTCAGGCCAAAAAGTAGAAACTGTATCCTGTTGGGAAAAGAAACAATAGGAAACAATAGAGAATGGAAACCTAAATATAGTGGAGACTGGGGAAAGCAATATAGAGAAGGATTCAGAGAAATTCATAAGTTCAATACCAACTCCCAGCCTGAAGGTTGCAAGCATAAGGTAAGTGGACAATGCAAACAATCTCCAATATTAACAGTAAACAGATAGTTCTACCTGCAGGGGAAATCCATGGTTCATACTTTTAATCTGGCACTGGGATTTGGTGTGAGAGTAACTCTATCTCACAACATTGGACATTGGAGATATTGCTGACTTAAGGCAATGTGAAAAGTTTCTGGTGGCCCCTCAGTCATTTGCTAAGCCCCCAGCAACCTGTAAAACTGTCCCAAACAGGTTTGATACAGACTGAAAGGAAGCACAACACGTCACAGAAGCTTCTATCTACCCCATGCCTTGAGGATTTTTTTCTCTAAACCAAATTCCTCATCCAGGAAGAATTTTTGACTGTTTTTGTTTTTTGTTTCTTTTTTTTTTCTTTCCACATTACCTCTGTCTCTTCTGGTTTCTATCATTTCTATTTTATTTTATTTTTCACTATTTGTCAATAGTTTCAACTTAACCTGATTATTGTATTTTTCTCTCTTCTTTAATTGAACTTTTTTTAAAATCTCTAATACTACAAGGTAACTACTTTCATTGTGGAATTTGGTGAATGTACATGACACATCATAATTTCTTTTTAAATACATCCTCTTGCCCTCCCTCCATCCCCACTCCTTTCATTTCCTGATCCCCTTGGCATTTGCAGTACATTTATCTCCCTGTTTCCTTTTATCCACCTTTTGTTTTGCTCTTTATTCATACTTTAGAATTCTCCCTTGAGAGAAACCGTAAAGTATGTAATTGTGTATCTGATTTATTTCACTTAATGTTATGCTTTCAAAATACATGCATTTACCTAGAAAAGGTTCATTCATCCTTTTGATAGCATAGTACTATTTCATACATCTGTTAATGGACATATAGGTTACTGCCAATATTTGGGTATTATGACTTGAGGTGCTATAAACATTGGTATACATGTATCACTGTAATATTATGTCTTCATCTCTGTTGGAAAGATGTGGGCCAGATGGAATTTGTTTAGTTTTTTTAAAGGAGGCTTCTTTTCTTTTATTCCTTGTTTTCCCAATTTTTAAGTTCTTTCTTTTTACTGTTTTTGTTTATTTTTTTAACTTTACTTCTTCTATAACATTTTTGCTGGTTTGCTATATTATGCTTTCTATGGTCAATTTTTGACTCTATCTCTGCCCCTTTCTTTTTTCTTTTTTTTTTGGTACTGGGGATTGAATTTAGAACCTGCCCATTTCTTTTTTTGCTATTGTTGGCGCAGTTATTTTTTTAAAATTTTAATTTGACTACAGCTGTATTGATAGATCTGTTTCCTGTATATGTGGGAGTTGTTATTGTTATGTATTGTTTTCTTTCTGAGCAGTGCTGAGGGTCCAGCCTGACACGGCAAGCATGTTGGATGGGTGATTTGTAACTAAGTGCCATTTGAGAGAAACTTTGCCTTACTTCAGGCATATGCTAATCCTGCTTGAACATATGCTATACTTTAACTCAAGTAATAATAGAAATAAAAGCCTTCTTTTCAACAGTTCATGGAACATTCTCCAAAACAGATCATATTTTAGGCTATAAAGCACATCATAACAAATACAAAATAATTAATATAATTTCTTGTGTTTTATCAGATCATGATAGATCAATACTAGAAATCAACAAAAGAAACTACAGAACCCATAAAACATATGAAGATTAAATAATACAATTCTGAGTGATCAATGTATTCTAGAGAAATCAAGGGGAAATTTAAAAAAAAATTCTAGAATCAAATGAAACCTGAAATACACCATACCAGAACCATTGGATCTTTTCAGTGAAGGCAGTTATTAGGGGGAAGTCTATGGCTCTGGGTGCATATATGTTTTTCAAATCCAATAAAAAAAATAGCAGAATGATGCATCTCAAAATCATCAGAAAATGACAACAGATCAAATTAAAAATCAATAGAAAACAAATAATAATGATCAGAGTTAAAAAAAAAAAAGGAAATGGACCTTTTCTTATTATTTCACATTTTCTATTATACATTTTGATCCTTATATACACTTTCAGTTTCTCACACCAGAGAAACTATTCAGTATTCACTCATGTGTGTACTATTTATTTCACTTAAGAGTATGCCCTCAATGTGTATCCATTTAGCTAT
This sequence comes from Heterocephalus glaber, assembly GCF_053883595.1. Taxonomy (NCBI): domain Eukaryota; kingdom Metazoa; phylum Chordata; class Mammalia; order Rodentia; family Bathyergidae; genus Heterocephalus; species Heterocephalus glaber. Next base: position 1,585,907 of record NW_028258143.1, read on the forward strand.
AAATGTCTCTAGTTTCTCATACTGTGTACCTAAAATGTACCAATAAAATTAATGAATGAAATACTGAAATGGAGACTAAAAAAACCATAGAAAGGATCAGTGAAGCAAAGAGTTGGTTCTTTGGAAAGATAAACAAGATTGATAATCCCTTTGCCAAAGTCAACTGAACAAAAGAAAAGGGTACAGTAAAATTGGAGAAGTAAAAGTGATATTAAAACAAATATTACTAAAGTCTAGAGGATCATTAGGGGCTGTTTAGACAACTTATAGTCCAGTAAGTTGGAAAATCTAAAATAAATTGATAAATTTAGATATGTATGACTTACCAAATTTGAACTAAGAAGGTATAAAAAAACTGAATAAATCAACAACAATGAATAAGTTTGAAGCAAGTCACTAAAAATTCCAAAAAAAATAAAAGAAAGAGATCAGGTGAATTTACTTTTTAATTTTACCAGACATTTATAGCAGAACAAAAACCAAGGATCTTCAAGCTAGTCCATTAAAAAGGAATAAAATTCATCCAAACTCAGTCTATGAAGTCTATATGACACTATTTTCAAAACCATATAAGGAAAAAAAGAGCCCACAGAAATATACACCAATATTGCTAATAAATATAGGTTTAAAATTAAATAAAATGCTTACAAACTGAAATCAATGGCTCGTTAGAAAGATTATATGCCATGATCAAATGAGTTTTATTCCAGACATTCAAGGATGTTTCAACACATGTGAATTGATAAACATTATGCAGTACATAAATAGAAACCAGATAAAATTTACTTGATCATCTCCATAGATACATGAAAAACCTCTGAAAAAATTTAATATCATTCCATGGTTAAAAACTGTAAAGGAAATAGTCACAGAAGGATCTTATAATAAAGACAATACATGACGTATTCACAGCCAATATCATACTGTGCAGAAAAAAATGAAAGCATTTGCTTTAAAAATCAAGAAGACAGTGATGTTCACACTTACTCCCCTATTCAATATAGAACTTGCAAAATTTATCCAGAGCAATTGGAGAGGAGAAAGAGTTAACAGAGATACAAGATGGAAAAGAAGAATTCTATTTTATCCTATTTTCAGATGATATGGTCCTATACTAATGAGATGCTAAAGACTCAACCAAAAGGCTTTTAAATCTGGTGAACACATTAGCAATTTTGGAGGATATAAAATAAACTTTAAAAATCAATAACTTTTCTACCTAATAAAAAATAAGGAAAAATTCCATTTATAATAGGTTAAAAATACCTAGGAATATAACTAATCAAGAAGGTGAGAGACTTCTACAATGAAAATAACAAAATATTGAAGAAATAAATTGATGACATTAGAAAATGGGAAGAAAGACTTCCATATGCATGGATCAATGGAATTAATGTTAAAATCAGCATACTATTGAAAGCAATCCATATATTCAATGAAATGTCCATCAAAATGCCAGTAGCACTCTTTGCAGAACTAGAAAAAGGTAATTCTGTCATTTATATGGAAGCACAAGAAACCTAGAATAGCCATGGCAATGTAAAATCTTTTTAAAAAGAGCAATACAGGAGGTTTACAACACCCTATTTCAAATTACACTGTGAAGCTATCATAGCAAATACAGCATGGCTCTGGTATAAAAACACATATGTAGAATACTGGAATAGAATAAAAGTTACAGAATTATACCTCTGTAGTTACAGCTACCTGATCTTTGACAAAGGGGCTAAAATAATTTTGTTAGGAAAAGACAGTATCTTCAACAAATGGTATTGTGAAAACTGGATATCCATATTCAAGAGACTGAAACTATCTCTCATCTTTATAAGTTAACTCAAAATGGATCAGAACCCACATGTAAGACTTGCAACACTGAAAGTGCTAGAAGAAAATACTGGGGATGCACTTCCAAGGTGTAGACACTGGTAACAATTTCCTGAATAGATCCTCTAGCTCAGGAAATAGTAACAAGAAAAAACAAATGAGTTTACATCAAATTAAAACCCTTTCACAGTATCTGGAATATACAAAAATTCAAAATCTTAATATCAAAAAATCTAATCATTGAATGGGCAAATAAGATTTTATAATTATAGTACAAATTTAAACATTATGAGAAAATATTCCTGTATTTAATTGCTATTTCTACTTCTTTGTCTGAGAAATGTCTGTTCATTTCAGATGCCCATTTTTGGATTCAGTCTTTAAATTTAGGAGGTCTGATTTTTTTAAGTTCTTTATAGATTCTAGATAGTAGACCCTTGTCTGAGGAACAGCAGGTGAAAATTTTTTGTGAGTTGTCTCTTCACACTGTTGGTGGTTTCTCTTGCTGTGCAGAAGCTTTTTAATAGGAAGAGATCCAACTTGTTGATTGTTTGTGTTAGTTCACGGGCAACTGAGGTTTTGTTCATAAAATCTTTTCTTACACCAATGTCTTCAAGAGTTCTACCTAACCTCTTTTCCAGCCAGTTTAGCGTTTCTATTTTACTATTTAGATCTTTAATCCATTTTGATTTTAGTTTAGTGCATGGTGAGAGATAGTTTTAATCTTTGACAAGTTAAAATCTAATTTTTCTAGCACCATTTATTAAAGAAGCTATTTTCCTCCAGTGAGGGTGTTTGGCTCATTTGTCGAGGATGAGGTGGCTGAGTGTGTCTGGAGTTGTTTCTGCATCTTCTAATCTGTTCAACATCACTGGTCATTCAAGAGATGCAAATGAAAACAATGCTGAGATTCCACCTCACTCCAGAAAGAATGGCTGCTATCAAGAAATCAACCAATAACAAATGCTAGTGGGGGTGTGGGGAAAGAGGAACACTGCTCCACTGCTGGTGGGCATGTAGACTGGTGCAACCACTGTGGAAATCAGTATGGAGATAACTCAAAGAACTAGGACTGAAAGTCCCATTTGAGCCAGCTATTCCCCTGCTGGGTATCTTCCCAAAGAATTGAAAGAATCATAGCACAGTGATATATGTGCACCCATGTTCATAGCAGCACAACTTGTAGTAACTAAAACTTAGAAACTGCCCAATTGCCCATCAACTGGAGATGGGATAAAGAAAATGTGTTTATTAAAATGGAGTACTACTCAGCCATAAAAAATAAGAAATTAGAGACATTTATTGCTAAATGGATGCATATTGAGGCCATACTCTTAAGTGAAATAAATAGGACAAACATATGTAAATACTGAATAGTTTCTCTAGTGTGAGAAACTGAAACTGTAAATAAGGACTAAAAGGTATAATAGATAATGTGAAATAGGAAGAAAAGGGGCAAAGAGGAGGGGGAAGTGGGAGGGGTAGGGGAAGAAGGGAATGGAATTAAAATGAGAAAAAGAAAAAATGGAAACAAAGTCTTTGTAAATAGGGAGGAATGGAGAGGTTGAAGGGAGGGTAGGGCAATGGGGAAAAATAAGAACCAAGAGAGATTATGTAAAGATGCAAATTTCCAATGATGAACATCATATTGTATACCTAACATGTACCAATAAAATTAATTTTAAAAAAGAAAAAAAGGAAAGAAAATATTCCTATTAAAAATGAGCACTGAAACTGTGCATGGTGGCACATATCTGATGACAGCATTCTGGGAGGCTGAGGCAGGAGGATAGCAAGTTTGAACCCAGCCTGGGCAATTTAGTGAGAGCTTATCTCAAAATAAAATAAAAATAAAAGTGAAAAATGTCAGAGCTATAGCTTATTGCAAAGGCTCTGGGTTCAGTCCCCAGTACTGCCTCCCCCCCCCGCCGACACACAAAAAGCTCTGAGCTCTCTCTTGCCACTTTAAATTATAGCTTATATTATAACCAAAGTCCCAGGAAAGGGAAATAAATAAAATTAAAATCTAGAAATCACTAAAACCTTTATTTTAAAAGTGCTTACTGACAAATAATTGAAAATGCTATATTTATTAAAAAGAAATGATTTAAAAAATTACTAAAAAAATTAAATCAACCAATGACCTGGAATTCTTCTTCTTCCTCTCTTCCCAGAACAGTTGCATGCCTCATTTTTAAAATATTTTATCTTTAAAAATTAGAATTTTTATAATGTATAGTCATGAATGAGTTAGAAAAAGAATAGGCTTCAGAAAAAGCCTACAAATAGTTAAATTATAGACATTCATGATTTCCTAAGTAGAAGGTTGGATATGAATAAAAGATAATACCTTCATTTGAATATAGTCACTAAATTTGGATTAGCTAATTGCACTATAAAATTATTATGATCTGCAGGATAAGAGACGTGTTACACATTGTAATTTCTAAACCAACACATCAGTTCCATGGGGAATGGCCCCACCTCCATGAACTGTAATTTACACACGTAGTCCCATTAGTATAAATGGGATTTACATACAAACTTCCCAGCTAAAGGAGAGCCTTAATTCAAAGAACATTTCAAGTTTTTAGACAGAAATAAAAGATCAGACTATTCTGAGCTAGCAAATGTCAATATTTCACTTGTCAAGAGACAATGCATACAGAACCTATTTGTACCATGATTTCTTATGTTCAATGCTTAGGGAAAAAAAAAAGAAATGAAATGAAATAGTTTTATTGAAAATGCTTTGAGAAGGCCCTAATGACCTTAAACTTACCTTGGGTAGAATTTTCCTCTTGGTTCATGTGGGATATGCTGAGCCAAAACTTCAGCCAAGGTCATTATTATTGCTACAGTTTCTATTCAAACACATTTGTAGTCTTTATTTTAAACTTAGGAAAAAGACAAAAGGGATTTCTTAGAGGGAAACAACTTGGAAAATGAAAAGAAATCTATAATTTTGGTTTACACAGCTTACAGTAAAGCTTAAGGTTAAAGCAACAAAACAGCAAAATCCAACTTGCATCAACAGAGGCAATTGCTTTAAAGTTTTATAAATGGAGAAGTAGAAGAAAAAATAGCAGATGAGGGATTTAAAGGGATCCTAGAACATGCCTGAATCCATTTGTTGGTAGACTATCAAAAAGAAAAGTGTTTAAAAGAGATTAATTGAAACCCTTCATTTTTTTCTGAAATGTTTGTGAGTCTTCCGTAGACCAGGAACATCACACTTTACCCTGCATTTTGAGTCCATGCAGATCCGTAAGTAGGCTACAGTTGGACAGATGGACTCATTAATTCTCTCTATCAAAAACCATGAATATCTGTGTATTGCCCTTTAAAGCAATATCAGGTTAAGAAAACAAACCATTCCTCGACCTGACAAATGGTTTTGAGTTACAGGATGGACAGTCTTAGGGTGAATAAACTACTATGTTTGGGTATTATATACAAGTTACTCAGAAGTTGATTCACGACTTTACGAAATTCTTAGTCTTATGTTCTAATTTTTCTGTTTTTAACCTTTTCCTCCAGTTTTCTGACAAAACTGAAAACATAAATATATCTGCGTAACATGAAACTATTCTGAGAATATTGGGATAAGTATTAAGATCTCAAATCCCTCATGCCAGCTCAATGTTGGGCAATACTAACTCATCTAGTTAGAAGAAAGTCCTGGTTTATTCAAGCTGACCATGGACAGATCAAGTAATGTTAAATTTCTAAACCAACACATCTCTAAAGATTCACCCAGGTTTTGTTGTTGTTCCTTTTTTCATGAAAGGAAAATCATGCCTTTTCCTGAAACATCATGATGTTGCAGAGTCACTGAGATGACTCGCTGGAGACGACATGCACAAATCCGCTTGAACATTGTATACAGGAAATAGTATGTATTTCACATGGTATTCACAGTAAAGCAAACCTCAGAGATATATACTAGATGTACAACCCTAAAAAGAGAGTCCAGGCTTACTTTTGTTTCAATGTGTACATATAGGCGATAACTGTTTCATAATAGAAATAGAAGTGATCAAATTAGAATTGATTAGGCTTTGGAAATGTGTGTCCATACATCTGTGTTGTGCACAAAAGTGGATTTGAATCATCCATTCCAAAGCTTAACACCATTAAGCCAGGAATGATGGCACATGCCTGTTATCCCTGCTTACTGGGAGGCTGAGGCAGGAGAATCACACGTTCAGCCCATCCTGGGAAATTTAGCAATTTATGGAGACTCTGTCTTAGAATAAAAGTTAAAAATGAACTGGAATGAGAAGGCCCTAGGTTCATTCTCTAGTTCCACACACACGCACAAAAAGCATAACACATTTAAGAATTAATTACAAATGGGCTTTTACATAATCCTTTGAGTAAATTAAAAATTAAGACTTTCTTTTAAATTGTTAACTATAGCCACAAATGTAATTTCATTGGGCATTTTCAGATTAGACTGGTACCTGAAGTCAGTCCAAATTCAAGGCACCTTGATTTTCCAAATGTAAATGATATGTAGCAGGCCTTTCTTAAAACATTTTTGATTTATAGCTTCATTTTATAAGGACCATATGCAAAAACAAAAAATAAAAATATATAGAATTAAATTCTAGAGTTGATTTATTTTAAATATGCTATTATTCACCCCTAAATGTGAATGACACACTAAAAGATATACATATACCCGTAAGTGTAATGTTTTAATTTCACCTCTTCTCCTTTTATTTTTTAATAGCAATGCTGCAAAAAGAAACTTCAGATAACTTTTACCAGCAAAGCCCAGTGCTACAACACAGTTAATTACCCTCTAGCTTCTATTTAAAGTTACCTGGCATAGTTAGCTTTACCAGATGTAGTTTTGCTATTGGATAATTTAATTTGCTGACAATGTGCACTGCCTTAAATTAGGAAGTGCTTAGGTGACTAGTGTCCAAATCACACATATTCTTTTAGTTAAAATGAAATGTGAGTCTGAATTTAGCCTTTAATTACATTTCCTTCCCTACCACCAACAAACAAATTTTTACAACCTATCCAATGGAAAAAAAAAAGTCACATTTTGTGAATTACTACTTTGGAAGCTGTCTAGGAACAAACATCAACATAGGAAATTTTCTATTATTTGGGTTCATTGAAGGTGAACATCCTCTTTGCTTACAATTGTTTTATCAAATGACTAGGGCCTGCGTTAGGGTCCTTGTTAGTCACAGAATTTCAGACCTTTATGTAAACTATTAAGTGGCAAATTAAAATTATTGTAAGACCCTAATGTAGAATGAAACAAGGTAATGTAAACACAAAGTAATACAAGACAGCCTCTGCAATATGTCAGGCACTTGGATGGGCTCAAAAGTATCTCAATTTCAGGGAAAAGAATATATCTAGATCATGTAAAAATTACCCTCAAAGTAGCTAAAAAAGAAGGCTTCTGGTCAAAAGAGAAATAAGATTGTATTAAGTAAAAAACATTACAAATAAACATTCTTAAATTACTTCCCTGAATAAGATGTGTCTGCCTCCCCAGTCTGTTTTTTCCTCCACTTTGGCTTTAGCCCTGTGGAGACTGCATTGTTCCATCAGGATTGTTCTGTCAATGGAAAAACTTATCCACATTTTATCATGTACTTAAACCAGCAAGAGTAAGTATTAAATCCAAGAGCTCTGTACTTTAAGAAACATTTCTACAAGTGTAAAGTTATTCAGCTTAGATACTTCATCCATTTTCCAGAGCCTTTTAAACCTGCATAATATGTTGAATGTCAAAAAGCTACAAAATCTCTTTAACTATTGATATCTATTTATAGATAGCTATATAAATCCTGCCATAAATTCCAATAAGTAATTGACTTTATCTAAATAGAGAGTTGGAGCATTGTTCTATTGTTACAGTAACATAACTTTCCAGGTATGTTGTAAACCTGTGAGCTTGAATTATTACTATTATTATTGTTATTCTTTGATTATTCTTTCTAAATGATTGCCATTGAAATTCAGTATTGGATTTTTTATTCTTTTTTTTAGTATTGGATAAAACTTTATGTTACCTATAATACAAATGCATAGTATGTATACTGTTGGCAATATATTTCCCGTATAAAGATGATGTCTACACTTATGAAGATACTAAAATAAACATGAAAAATATAAAAAATCTTTTATGCCGTGGTGGACTTTCCTCCAATAAGGCCTTTGATTAGCTAAGGTATTTTTACATGGTCAAATAAACTCAAAATTTATGTGTTTTGATATATATACTTTTCCTGATTCAGGACAATGTTTTCCAACCAGCACTCCAGTAACATATGTCTGCTCATGACAGACATATTCGTGATCAGTAGATGACTTCCAAAGTCACCGTGATGACCTTTGCTCTGTAGAAGAGGAATCAACATGAGCGTGGTGTGGAAGTAACTCACAGTACTCTTACATGCCATTTGCTAGAATTCAGTCATTTGGTTATCACTAATTGGAAGGAAAACTGAAATTTACTCTAGTGTGCCTAGAAAGGAAGGAAACAAGATATGTGACTAGATAGCAAGCCTTTGGTCAGTTGTGTTTTACATACTGTTACAATTGGTTGTGTGACATATTTGTCTTCTTCACAGTCTTTTCCAGATGAAAGCTTTAGTCATCAAAGCTATTCATGACCATATCTCCATCCCAGCTGTCATGGCTTTTGTGTATGCCTTCTTCATATGAATTCTGAGCTTTTACAACAGACTCTCAGCTAATCAATGTGATTCTCATTTTTATCATTTTTAATTTATGTTCCATATGAAGGCTTACCTCTTAAAACACAAATATTATAAAATATTTAAGTTTTAACAGTTCAATCCCCATAAGATAAAGCGTTGAATCTTGCTGTTGGCATTAGGTGTCCATGGTCATCTGGCTCCTTCATCTTTCCCACATTCATCTATAAATCCCTGAACTTCATTTCAATGACACAAAACTACATAAACTTCTTTAAACATGCTGGCCATTCACACACACACACACACACACACACACACACACACACAAGTAGTCACTCCCTAACACTTTTCCTTTCTTATTCCATAAAGAAAAAGTGTACTCATTCATTAACATTTAACTAAAATTTTAAATTTTTACAGCAAACTAATTTGATTCTTTCATGAACACTTGACACACTCCTAATACATAATTTAAACATTCATTTATTTCTAGTACTTACCCATAATTATTAGTTTATTCTTCCTCAGTTTTGGATGACTCTAAACCTTATGAATTATGTGATATACCCTTTTGATCCAAAGGATCCAGGATGTAATCTGGTAGATACAAAGTTAAACATTTTAGTAGAATCCAAGCTTGACCTTCAGTAGATCAAATTATTTTCAATGAATGAATGAAAATGAAAAGCACAACAAGTAGGATTTATGTGAATGGAAAACACATTGTCACAGTCCAATAACTCCATAGTTGGGTCAAAAAGTACCATACTCAAGAAAGTCTATCAGCCAAGTCAATCTAATTTCCTTAAGCTATGTTTCAGAGAATGCATGCATTTTCATTCATGAACTGTCTTTTCCAAGAATTTCTGCCACACACTTTCCTGTAATTAATAATTATAACTTTTTTCAAGATTAACACCTCCAAGGGATATTCTTCAAGCAAGCATGTCTTTACTTTATCTATGTTTTATTTTAATGAGAATTACATTTTCATGTTTGACCTCTGTTACTCCTAGGTCCAGTAGAATCAAGTAAAAGTGGTCACAAAGGCGGGAGGACAGGAACTTTCTACCTTACAGACACCGCACCAACCACTGAATTTTTCTAACACGATTCTACAAATAAGTATACAATATAAATTATTGAAAAGAAAACATTTGCTTGCTGTCTCACTAATTTTATAGTAAATCCTTTAATCCACCCATGAACAAAATCACTATACAAATAAATTTCGAATAGAATGTAAAAGCTATTACTGGTCCATTCAACTAGCCATTATTAACTCCTTGAAAGAATGGTATTTATATATTTCTCCAAAAAGCTTAGCACAATGCATTGCAAGCACTGGACAATCAAAAACAACTTGTTGAATAAGTAATTATATTAGGTATCCTCATAGTAGACATTATCATGATTTCAACTATCGCTTCTTAAGGGAAAGGAAAAATTATGAGAAAAGGAAAAAATGGAAACAATGTCTTTATAAATAGGGAGGGGAGGGCAGGGAATGGGAAAAAATAAGATCCAAGATACATCATGTACAGGTACAAGTACCCGATGATAAATGTAAATGTATTGTATACATAAAATGTACCAATAAAAGAATTTAAGCAAAAAAACCAAACAAAACTATGTCTTCTTACAGAATCAACAAGAGAATTTGAAGCATTTGATCAGGAAAAAAAATAAGTAAAACAAATATTATAAGTTAGTTGATTGGAATTGTGCACCAAATTTAAAAATTGCTTAAATGAACACTTCATATTTTAACCATATGTGGTTGACTCAAAGATCTCAACCCAAGATGAATTTACTCCACATTGGACAGACATTTCTGAATGCCAAACATTGAGGAAACTTTTAGTAGAGCCCAGCAATAGTTAAAAACCTTTTACAGTGCACAGCAGGTGAGCCCTGAAAAACAAAGTATTACCTGCTTCAAAATATCAATCATGCTAATGTTGAGAAACTCTTGTTAAATCTTGGATCCACAAATAATTTGAAAAATTAAAAAAAAATTTTTCTTCAATTGTTATCTGGGCTCTATGGTTTATATTGCCTGCTTATATTCACGTAAGCAGTAAATTTAAAAAAATGTTATAGTAAGCTCAGAATGATACCAAAGAATTATAACTGTATTATTTAACATACCACTTGCATGCTTATGTTGGAAAGTACTCAGTTTTAATTTATTAGGTAGAAATAATGTAGACTTATCCCAAAACATCCTTAGCAACTTAAAATGGTGTTTCAGGGTTTTGTTTGTTTGTTTGTTTGTTTTTCTGGGGAAAAGAGAACATACATGTCATATTCTAATTGACGTGCAGTTGGGTCTCTCATTTGTCCCCAGCCAAACTCTCATTTTGGTTCTTATCTCATTTATCATTCTTTTTTTCTTACTAAAATTTATATAATTTATATATTAAAAACATAATTGTAGTCTTCCTAATGAGATATAATGATAGACCTGAATTAATTTTCTCCATGACAAATTCTCAATGAATGATAAAATCTGCTTAATCATATTTAATTAATTTATTATAAAACTTGTTATTTTTGTAGATGTTTGATAAAATAATACATGTTTAAAAGTGTATTAACTTTTCTTATTGAGTGCAGATGATGGCTACATTGACATGCTCATAAAATGTAATTCATAGGATAAATCAATCACTTCATTAGTTGCATATTTATTGGGAGCTCAACATCGAGATGTCATCCTTATACAGGTTATGTACTCCTTCCCATTCTCAACTAGGTAGCAGTTCTACCTAGTTGAGATTTTTGCTCAAATGTCAAATTTAGAATGGCCTTTCCTAAAATTCTGCCTGAAGGGACCCCCCAAATCTTTTATGTACAACCCTCTACATTGCAATCACATTTCAGGTCTAGATTTATGTTATTATTTTTTTTTTTAATTAAGTATGACCTGAATCTAGCACCAGCATATAGACTACCTCAAAGCAGAACTTGGTCTTTTTTATTGAAAGTTTATTTCCTACAACATCCATTTTTAGCTGGACATGGTGGCACACACCTATAATTCCAGCACTCTGGGAGGCTGAAACATGAGGATTTCAAGGTCAAGCCCAGCCTAGGCAACATAGAAATTTAGTAAGACCCTGTCCAAAATTAAAAATAATAAAAGAGCTGAGCATAAATCTTATTGAAAAGCCCCTGGGTTCAATCAATACCCAATACTATTAAAAAATTAAAATAAATAAAAATAGCTATCTAGATCAGGATTCCATTAAATCTGTACAACAATTTTGGAAGTACAGCCATTTTCAGTACATTGGTTTTTGTCCTACCTAAGAACAAGGGATATCTTTCCATTTTTTTGATATCTTCTTTGATCTCCTTTATTCAGAGTACTGTAGTTTTCCATGTAAAGGTGTTTTGCTTCCTCATTAGATTAATTCCTAGGTATTTCACTTTTTTGAATGCTATTGTAAAAGATGTGCTTTCCCTAATTTCTCTCTCATTGAGTTTGTTATCTGTGTACAGGAATGCTACTGATTTCTGATTGCCGACTTTGTATCCAGCTAAACAAATGAATTTGCTTATTAAATTTAGAAATCTTTTGGTGGAGTTTTTCGGGTCTTCTATGTAAAGTATCATGTCATCCTCAAATTGATAATTTAACTTATTCCCTTCCTATCCTTATTCTTTTTCTTTCTTTCTCTTGTCTAAATGCTCTGGTTAATGTTTACAGAACTATATTGAATAAGAATGGTGACAATGGACATCTTTATCTTATTCTTGATTCTAGAGTGAAAGCTTTCATTTTTTGACCATTTGGTATGATGTTGGCTGTTAATTTGTCATAGGTGGCTTTTGTTAGATTGACATAAAGATTATCTATTCCAAATTCCTGAAGGGTTTTTATAATGAATGGGTAATGGACTTTGTCAAATGCTTTTTGTGCATCTATTGAGATGGTCATATGGTTTTTGTACTTGGCTGTGTTAATATGTTGTATTGCGTTCATTGATTTGTGTATTTTGAAACAACTCTGCATCCCTGGGATGGATCCTGATTTATCACGATGTATAACAATCTTAACGATTTGCTGCATTCTGTTTGCCAGTATCTTACTGAGGTTTTTTGCCTCTATATTCATTAGGGAGATTGGCCTGTAATTCTTTTTTTTTTTTTTTTTTTTTTTTTTGGTTGGATCTTTCTCTGGTTTTGATATCAAAGTAATACTTGCTTCCAGGAATGAATTTGGAACCATTGGTTCTCTTTCAATTTTATTAAAGAGATTGTAAAGTAGCAGCATTAAGTCTTCTCTAAATTTCTTGTGGAATTCAGTGGTGAATCCATCAGAGCCTGGGCTTTTCTTCCATGGTAGATATTTAATTACATTTTAATTTCATTGATTGGTATTGGTTTATTTAGAATTTTTAGGTATTCTCAATTCAGTTCTGTTCATTCATATGCATCCAGGAATCTTTCCATTTCTTCTATATTTTCCATCTTATTAGAGTACAGGCTGTAGAAGTAGGTATTGATGATCTGTATTTCTGCAGGATCTGTTGTGATTTCACCCTTTTGATTTTTAATTAAATGAATTTGAGTCTTTTCTTTCTTTTCTTTCTCAAGGCTGGCGAAGGGTTTGTAATTTTATATAATCTTTCAGAGAACCAACTCTCTGATTAATTGATTCTTTGTATTGTTTTCTTAAACTACATTGCACACAGAAACAACTCTAAACATACTCAGCCTCCTTATCTTTGACAAAGAAGCCAAACACTTTCACTGGAAGAAAGATAGCTTCTTTAATAAACAATGCTGGAAAACCTGGCTCTACACATGCTGGAGATTAAAACTAGAGCTATATTTTTCACCATGCACTAAACTCAAATCAAAATAGATGAAAAACCTAAATATTAAAACAGAAACACTAAATATGTTACAAGATAAAATAGGTAGAACTCTTAACATGGATATAGTCAAGGACTTTATGAACAAAACCCCACTTGCACAAGAAATATCACAAAGAATCACCAACTGGGATCTATCTCATCTTATTAAAAAGCTTTTTTTGCACAGCAAAAGAAACCACCATGAGAGTGAAGACACAATCCACTGTGTGGGAAAAAATTTGACAGCTGTTCCTCAGACAAAGGACTAGTATCTAGAATATATAAAGAACTCAAAAAAAAAAATCAGACACTCCCCTCAAATTTAAAGACCCAGTCCAAAAATGGGCACATTAAATGAACAGACACTTCTCAGATGAAGTAGAAATGGCAGATAAATATATGAAAAAAATGTTCAATATCACTGGTCATTTAAGATATGCAACTTAAAACAACACTGCGATTCCATCTTATTCCAGAAAAAATGGCTATTATTAAGAAATGAGCCAATAATAGATGCTGGAGAGGTTGTGGAGAAAAAGGAACCATTATCCACTGTTGAAGGGAGTGTAGACTGGTGCAACCACTGTAAAAATTATTGTGGAGATTTGGCAAAAAACTAAAACTAGAAGTTTATTCAACCCAGGTTGGTATCTTCCTGACAAAATTAAAAGCATTATACCACAGCAATATATGCACACCCATGTTTACAGTGGCACAGTTTGTAATAGCTAACTCATGGAAATAGCCCAAATGCCCATCAACCAATGAATGAATAAAGAAGATGTGGGTTTTTTTTATATACAATAGAGTACTTCTTGCCATAAAGAAGGATAAGCTTGAGGCATTTCTAGCTAAATGGATGCACTTTGAGATGACACTGTTAAATAAATCAGACACACATGTTTAAATACTGCATTGTTTCTCTGGTGTGAGAACATTAAAGTAGAAATAAAGGTCAAACTGTACAATAGATATTGGGAAATTGGAAGAAAGTGTTCAAATGACAAGAGGAACAAGAGAGGGGACAGGAGAAAAGGAAAGAAAAGACAAAAAAAGATAAGAGAATAAAAGGAAAAAAATGGAAACAAAGTTTTTATAAATAAGGAGAGAAAGAGGGGTCAAAAGGAAGGGGGAAATGAGAAAAAAAAGAAGCAAGATATATTATGTATAAGTACATATTCCCTATGACGAATGTTACATCTAAAATGTACCAATAAAGGGTTTGCTTCAAAAAATTAAAATATTAATAAATAAATATATCCTATGCTGTAGAATATTAACAAATAAAAATAAAAAATAAGTAAATAAACCAACTATAATTTAAAATTTTCTTTATTTTTATCAGTGGGTAAATATCTGACACAGGGACAGTGGGCAAAGTTTTAGCTAAATTCACAAAAGAAAATGAAGAAATAAATGTATTGATGAGCTTTAATATAGAATTTCCCAAATCATTTGGTTTACTCTTTTTTTTATTCATTAAGTTTATTGGTACATTTTAGGTATAAAATATGGTGACATTTGTTGTTGGAGATTTGTACCTGTACATGATATATCTTGGCTCTTATTTTTTTCCCCATTCCCCTATCCTCCCTTCAACACCTCCACACTTCCCTATTTACAAAGACTTTGTTTTTGTTTTTTCCTTTCCTCATATTTATTCCTTTCCCTTCTTTCCTTTCTCCTATTCCTCCCACTTCCCCTTCCCCTTCCCCTTTGGATCTTTTCTTCCTTTTTCACATTATCTATTGTATATTTTGATCCTCATTTACAGTTTCTCTTATATTGTTGTTTTCATATAACAGAGGTAAATATAATGCCATACCATTGTATACTGGGAGGACCAAATGAGATAATACATATATAGAGCTTAGAACCCATAGTAAGTGATCAGTTTTCAACACCACTGTTCAGACAGTAAATATACTTTCTGTAAATAAATTCACTCTGGTTGCCTGGATCATGCTTTCAGACTATAAACTCTGAATAAAAGTACTTGAAATACATTTTGATAAACACATTAGTACAAGAGTTATTAAATCTATCTTCCCCTTACTCATTGATTCAGTCAGCCAGCCAACTTAAAAGATTTGTTCAACACCTACTGTGTTAGTCATATTTCTGTCAATGTGGCAAAATACCAGAAGAAACAACTTTAAGAACAACTTAAAGGAGAAAAGATTTACATGGTGCTCATGGTTTTAGAGGTTTTATTCCATAGTCAGATGGCTCAATTGTTTCTAGGCCTGTGGTGAGGCAGTCCAAGATGGCAGAAAAGTACTGGAGGAGCAAAATTTTTCATCTCATGTGGCTAGATTCAGAGAGAAAGTGAGGGAAAAGGGACCAGGAATACCAGGGACAAGATATACCCTTCAAAGGAGCATCCCCAGTGACCCACTTCCTCCAAATCAGTACTACCACATAATAACCCATTCAGTTGTGCACTCATTGGCTAACTAATCCACTTATAGGACTAGTGTCTTCATGACCCAAGTACCTCTCTAAATCTCCCCCCTCTGAACATTGCTGCCTTAAGGATCAAGCCTTCAATGCATAAGCCTTTGGAGACATTCTAGATCCAATCCATAGCAACTGCTATGAGATAAAAACTGTAGTAGGTTGGGAGTTCAGAGTACATAACAGAATAACTCCCTATTTTAGTTTATCATATCCATTATTAGTATAATAACTATCTTTCAAAGACATAGTGGGCAAACAAAGAAACATTTTTTTCAATAATAAAGCATTATCATTTATTTTCTTCATTGGGGCATCCAATCATCTTAAGCAACCTTGCCAACACCTGGGATTTACCTTCATTCACATGATGCTAGGACAATACCACTGGCTAATACTGAAAGACCTAAGACACCAAGCATCAAAATTGTAAGTTCCATTAACAAAGGATTGGCAAGTACAGGAAATAGTACCACGTGTCACTTTGAGAAACAGTGGGAGAAAATTGGCTATTTGCCAATGGTACACTCTCATTAAGCAGGGTGGCTAAAATGTTTAAAAGTTAACATCAAACCTACATCCTTAGCCGTCGTGAAATTCCATTCATTCTACCTTATTCATAGTTTTCCAATTTCTGTGATTGTGACTATGTCTGTATCCTGATTTGCATTATATGATCTCAGCTTGAAAGTATTCAAGTATTTTTGTCAGTGAGTTTAGCATCACTGCAGTTGTTATCCATTGTCATGTTTCAAGGAAAAAAGGAAATTTTCACAAAACTTAGTGACTTCAAGCAACACCTCCTCAGTAATGATTCCATGGGTTTCTAGTTTAGGCTGAGGTGAACTGATGAGCTGTTCTGTTCTCTCCTGGCTCCTTCTGTTATATTTGGCCAGTGGCTCTGTTTCTGGGGTTGTTGACCTGCTTTCTGGCATTTATTTTCATCCTTAAAAAAACAGCCTTGATTTACTCTCATTATGTTGGTCAAAGTCCCAAGGAGAGCATGGATGATCTCTAGTAATGAAACAACTTATACAAACCAAGTCACAAGCCAACTTAGATTTGAGTGTGGGAACAACGGACTTAGTTTTTCAATGAGAAAAGATTTAAGGTCATATTTTAAAAAGATAGATAGAAGACAAGATGAAGCATTGGAGATTTGTTTGAAATTCATCCATTGCAATTTTATTTTGCTCTCCTTTACTCCATAACCATGTGCAAAAAATCATATTCTTAATCACTAATCGAAACTTGGGAAAAAACCATTATTCAGTTTAACGATGGCTGGATTACCTGAGTTGCCATATTTTAACTTAAAAATGTACTGCCTTAAATATATGTATTGACCAAACTTGTAATCTCATTTTCCGGGATGGTCAAACCTGGCTTGTTCGTACTTTATCAAAGAATAGACTAACCATCATGTTGCTGGGTTCTATATTTCTAATGAATTTCCATTTCCTTTTTTCTATCCTTCCCTTTTTGCATCTTGCTTAGAAGGCCTTGTAGTGGAAAGCATTCATGTTGTAACAATCAAAATAATCTCCAAGAAAATAATAAGGAAATAATAAAAATGATGAAATGAGAATGATAGAAATACCTTGATAATTCAAGCTTGATGATATTAAATTGCAGTGGAAAAGATTTAAATTAGGCAATTGGGAATATGTCCTGATTGTTAAGAATTTTAGATATTGAGAAGTGATTTAAGAAAGGCATTTGTCCTTTTAGAGAATCAACAAAATTGGAAAAGTACTAGACCACATTATTGGTCAAATGTCTTTATAGAATTGTTACCAAAATATAGTGGGCTGCATCAGATGAACATCAGATGAACATCAGATGACCTGCACAGTTCAAACAAAGATAGAAAATTTGTCACTTTTAAAATTTCTCCATTGAATAAAATAAATTATTTCATAGCACAAAACACTTGTCACTTCTTGCTTCAATGAGAAATAGGGGGCACCTTTACTTTCACATCTGCATCTACTTTCAAAGAGCTTCCTGACATCTGTGTGAGAATAGCTCCAACAGTTACCCTCAGTTTACCCTGGTAGAAGAATTTCAACTAAATAATAGATCAAAATTTCTTGGCTTGTAATATGTCAGCTTTTGGGTAAGGCTAAAACCTAAATCTCTAGGCATTTTTTTTCTAACCTTTTTGTTTACTTGGCAATCTTAGTTTCCTCTTTTTTTCTGTCCTTCATTTCAAATCCCTCCCCTCTTTCCTGCTGAGAATTGCAATGAACTCACTTATAAAAATAAATACAAAACTAAAAGAATGCTGTACCATAATCCACTGGCCCAAACTGAATGACCAAGAAAATATGACTTCATTATTTTAAACAGCCAAGAGAAGAATTACCTGTGGAATTTCCATATGCCCTTCCTATGAGAACACATAGGTTAATACAGGGTTAAAATAATATAAACTAAGTTTTTTTAACTAAATTTTTATTTTTAATGTTTATTTTAATGAAATGCTATACAGACAAGTGATCAAACCCAATATGTCTGTCACCTATCTTTAACATTATGAAATCAAGGTCACTTTTATTCTCCCATACTATTTTAAGGTAAATCTCAGTCATCATATTATTTCATTTTTTAATTAGTAATAGCAAATGTTATTTATAAGAAGGGAAAAGTCAGCATGACTGTACCAGACCCAATAGGCCTCCCATTGCCAGTTAAAATTCAGAGCTGAATTACTGCATTTTTGGTACCTGCAAAGAACTAAGAACATAACCTTCTGTCATTCTTCAGAGCAGCAAATGGAAGTCATTTAACCCAGATGAGCGACAGGCTGGGGAATTGGCACAGCTACAGCTCAGGACACACTGCATCATGCACCCCTTTCAAGGGAACGATGAGTGGGTGGCCGGAAGAAAGAAACTCTTTTCCCCATTTAACCCATAATTTGACAACATCTGTGAAGAATTATCCCCGACATTGGCATCATAATTGTTGTATCTACCATCAATCACCAAGGAGGGGAGATTACTTTAAATAGATGTTAACAGCATTATAGTTCAACAAAATGAAAGCAAAAAATGAGAGGAATGAAATTAGTAAAACAGAGCCCAAAGTCATCAGCAAGTTTGAGAGATGCTAAATTTCTTAACCCAAGAAATTTATTGGAGTATTATTTTTGTTTACATAACAAACGTTTAAATTCTAGAAACCATCATCTATTCTGTGTTCCAGGTGCTCAAAATTCATGTATTTCAAAACTTCTATATGATAAAGGTTTTATGACTTATAAATATTATTTCACTACTGCCACATTATTATGAGTAATACTAACATGAATTTTAAACAGAAATTGAGAAACCAATGCCACCTCTTCCAAATGGTTATTTTTTTATACAATGATACACTTACTTTCTTTCAGGAATCTGAATCTCAGCACACCTGAATATATTCAACTGTCTCTAAGTGGGGAGCTAAGGGAAAGTTATTATCTATTTATGTGCAACCGACATATGGAAAAAAGTATGGTCTGATGGAGTGTTGATTTTTAGCCAAGTGCATTTTTAGGTTTGATGTCTTGTTTTTTAATTTAAAGACCATTTTGAACACAGAGGTGTGCACTTACCAAAAGTCCTATGTTTGCTATTCTCCTTGTTTAGGATACCATTCTCATCTGCATAGATTATGCTCTTCCCTTCCCTATGTCAACAGACAGATTATATATTCTTCCAGTGCGAATTCTCACTGTCTGAAATTCTACTATGTCAACCAACTCTTTTTGTTTATATTCTTTTTTGTACCAGGGATCTAACGTGGGACTTTGCACTTGTGAGGCAGACAGCAGCACCCTGAGCTAAATACCCAGCCCTCTGTTTATATTCTTATTGTAGAACTCATCATATAACAATGCTTTATACTTATTTAGCATATTTAAATTCTCTTTATTTTGCCATAGCTTGTTTTATTAAATAGCTACATGATTGATAATGGGTTGGGAAATTAAGCTGGAAAAAATTAAAGGTGACTTTCCATAGTAAAGAGAGAGGATATTGGTTATTCATTATTATTTTGAAAACAGTTAAGAAAAAAGAGGAACATTGTAACAAATTTAATATAACAAATTTAATATAAGATACATACACACACACACACACACGCACACATATGGACATATGGATTTACAAGATAGGCTTGCAATGGCTGCCTGAAGAGTCAGGCATGGAAAAGTGTATGTGTACCAGAGATCTAAAAGATCCAGTCAAAGTTCAAAGGCCTGGAGCTCACTTTAGAGCCCTGTCCAAGTCCCTATCAGGAAGCCAAAGGGTTTGTGTGGGAGCTGAAGAGTCTGTGCTGGAAGCCAGGAGATGCAGATTCAAGACAAAGGTGAGCACTAGAGCTTCTCCAAAGAAACAGAAGTGAGGATTTTCTTTTTTTTTATTCCATTAAGGCTATAAGCCTTTTGGTTGATGCCACTCACGCCCAGAGTAGGCCTTTCAACGTCAGTAACACCATTGGGTCACACCCAGTACTATGGTATGTTAATCGATAGGGTGTTTCTTACTCAAGATGACAAAACAGTTAAATATCACAAACAATAAGCCTCAAGCACATGAAACATCAAATCTTGTACCTTAATGTAGATTCTTAGATATGGATGGAGTTAATCTTTTCTATTTCATGTTTATCTCATTCTGTGTATATCAATATACTTTCTTGACAAAATGGAGCAATAGCATATGTCATTCATCCATTGTTCCATTAATTTCATAGGTAACATTTTTTAAAAGACAGAATGATTACTCAATCTATTTTGTAATGATTTAATTCAATTTATAAATTAATATACATGTCCCATCTTTAGTATGTTAAATGTGTTAAGACCAGTGAATTTTGAGGTCTGCCACATCAAGATTTAGGATTATTTTCCAAGCTGCCATTATGCTGACCTTCATAGCTCAAAGATGACTCTTTCTCGAGTGTTTCTCTTAGGTGAAAAGGCTTTCATGTGCAGGTGGATGCCATCCTCAAGAGCAGCTCACCTTCAGTGGTGGCAATGAGGAAGCTACAAAGACTTCTACCTTTTCCTTTTATTTGAGAACCCCTTATTTTTATGTCTATTTGAGCCCAAAGCTCCAAGAATTCCTTTAGGATTGACAGAGGACTTTAATGTAAATGGGCCACAGTTTATCGTTTTCTTCTTATATTTAACATTTCTTTTCTTAAATTTTTACTCTCTAGTTGTGTTGACTTTAAGGATAGGTTGTAATAAACATCTTGTTTGTGATTCTCTATCCCAGAGTCTGTTTCCTGGAACGTGACCTACAACAATTGGTTCCAGACATAATCCAAGACAGTACTCTAAAAGGTCTTTCAGTCTGGCACACCACCTGTCAGATTTACATGGAGCCCATAGACAAAACATTACTCATCCGTGGCCATAGACAAAACATTGATAGGTTTTAAAATGTGCAAAACCTATGGACAAATGCTAAAACTTTCACCAAAGATACATAAAGATTGAACATTAGTGGAAGGAGTACATTGGTGGGTTCAACATTTAAGTGTGAAATTCAGAAGATAGAGTAATTCTTTGGAATTAAGTATTTGTTACTTATTTTTAATGTACTATACAAGGAAAATAAAATACTGAGGGTAATTAGTAATCAATTTAAGGATAAATGTAAAATCCAGACTCCTATCTTAATTTTTTAAGGGGTTCTGATCTGAGATCTTAATGAAGCAAAAGCCAAGGTCATCTGTAAGACTTAATCATTAGAATATCAGAACTCCAGACAAGGTTGAATTTCCAGTACAGACAAGTCTGACACAACAAAGTCAAGAGTTCTGATTGGAAAACAGGGGTCTACTGAGTGTTGATTTTTGGACATGAAAATAGATACACTTAATAATCTCAAAACCCAGGAGCCTGTAAAATCCAACACATGCACAAATGGATCCCTCTTTCCTCCTAAAACCTAGTGTTAACCTCTTTGTTTGAAGGTGATATAAATGCTTCTATCTTGCAAAGAAACATACAGATCCTCAGCATGTATCCCATCCCCCAGTCCTGCACACTGTCAAGTAGGGTCCCTCAAACTTTTTAGGGACTAGCTAGGCAAAGGCCTAACTTGATGTTGAAACACAGAGATCTTCTTAAGTAAGGGTATATGAAAGGCAAGTAATAAATGGAGTCTCTATCTGGGTCTAGATCACAGTGGGTCATTTAGGAGAGTTGTACCTGGTGATTATATCTCCAAATGCTGGAAGTCTAATTGGAGTGGATGTTTTGGTAGGTGGCCAAACTTTCTTGTTGCTTCTTACTAGGAGAAACAACTTCTAATGATTAAAAATAATACACATTCTGGATATTTGCTTTTCTTGCTTGCAAAACATTGACCAGAACATTTTAAGGGAAGCTTTATAGACACAGGATTACACATAACATTATATCAAACTAGGGTTATCAGATTAGCCAGTCTAGTCACCTACTGTGGAACTCAGAAACTCTCTACCTGTAAGAGGAATAAAATGGCTTTTTCTAGGTAGAGAAGAAAAAGAGATAAAAATCTGAAAGGATTAGGCACCATACTCCTTACATACGATAATCTTTCAAGTGGACAATCTTGATAGGATAAGGTGTTCAATACTTCTCAAGATGAGAGTCTCATCACTCCACTACATAAGCAAAAGAGACCAACAGGGGTGCTGGTCAGGGTGAGTAAAAAGCAGAGTAGCTGATGAAGAGAGAGAGGATAGTAATGCAGTACCGACTGTAGTTGGAATAGTGAGGACTGTATTTGATCTGATCATTTTTGTAAATTTCCACCAGGAAAGTAACCAAAAGAATACTGACATGGTTAGTTCTATTTGGAATAAACTTAATATAAAAAGTATCCCTGAATGATACAAAAAAAAACACAAAAACTGTTGTAGATGCTGTTGTGTAAGGACCAAGAAAATCATTAGAAATTGATGGACTCTTAGATACTGAGAATGTTCAGAGCTGAGTCTCTCTTTCAGAAACACTTTAAATTAAATAGAACTACCTAGCCCAAGATCATCACCCCCCCCTTTGAAACAGGGCCACAGTCAATGACTAAGAAATAAGTAGGTACAAAAGTCCAGCCCCTTTGCCTGTACTTGGGGTAAGTCTGAAAGCCTATCCAAATCTCCTAGTTTCTACGGGATCTGCCAAGTACTCTGTTACAACAGCATCACAATTTAACATGCATTTCTACCCAATATTGTACTTTACTCCCTGTAAGGTATTTCTCCAGACAGAACTTCACATTATCTTCCTGTCTGCAAACTTATGCCTCAAAATTTTCTTTCCTTGAGGAACTAACTTACAAATGATGGTGATGATGTGGTATCAATTTTTGTTACAGATATTAATGTTAATGTTTATTCAAGAATTCCACTATAGCAACATACATAGATAAGTTTATATTTTTACATCTTGCAAGTACATATGTGTTTACATATTCATATACATATATAAACACATACATTTTTCTAATATTGGCATTGATTTCCATAGGAAAGGGGTAGTGGTCATATTCATCATCCTCAAGCTATAATTATCATCTGAATCTTCATGTTAGAAAGTCATCAGGATTCTTATTTCAAAAAGAATGACATTATTAGTTTGAAGTATTTTAGAAAATATTTACTATTTTAATATTATATATGACATTAAATTGATTATTGACAATGGCAGTTAATGAAGGATAGAACTTAGGTAATCTCTAGTCATAAGAACATTTTATGATAAGACATTTCTGCCAGCAGCATAAGAAAATAGAAAATACAACTATTCACATACACACACTCTGGGGTGCTATTGCTATAGAAAGTGTTTTGAATAAAACAAATTTTAATTTGATATTGTTGATTTCATATCTAAAATATAGCAAAAATACAATTTGAGTGCCACATAAAGCAATGTAGATGTAAGAAAACCAATTGCAAAATAAAGTAGGTCTTAGAAACATGAAACCCGTATGCCAAAATATTCATTGAGTAGGTAAAATGACTTTGATGTCAAGAAATAGTAATCTCAAGAAGAGCACTAATCTGTCCCACACACCTGAAAAGGGGAGTGAGGAACCATGCTGATGATCCCCATAATGAAGATCTGAGGAGCTTGCTCTGCTAGAACTGTGAAGCTAAGAAGTGGCTGTGTTGCATAGGTGGTCTCTGAAACAAGTTTTAATTAAATTGGGCAATAAAAAAGCATTGCCCTTTATGGTGAGAAAGAACTCATAAAATTTCTGTACAAATGCCAGGTAGTGTTTGCATTAGTGTCTGTGAGGGGTTTCACTTTTGCTGTTTTCAGCTCTATAAAAGTTCTACCTAAGAAAATAAAGAAGATCCCATTCTTCCTTAAGGGCTGTGTGACTCAAAGCTACCTCACAGTTTAGTCCATGGTAACTTTGGTGATGTAACTACATCTATCACATGCTAATAAAAAAAAAAAAGAGGCGTGAATTCCAAAAGTTCATACAATTCTAATCAATATTCTGTTTCATTAATAATATTTTCCCAAGAAAATGTGCCCTCAGAAATATACTTTTTAAATTTTTCCCTTCATATTTTGTCAAATATATCTAATCATTCGGACAGCTATTTCTCTGCATCACTGAATTGATCATCTCTCTCTTGCACACACATACACGCACACACACACACACACACAGTTCCTGAATCACCATAACTATAGGCTAATGTACAATCAGCCCTTTGCCTTCTTCACCTACCTCTCCCCCCAGGGGTGCCTCATATTCCAGTTACCTGGAATTTTCTGCTGTTCTCTGTGTGCAGAGCTTTTTGAAGCTCCATTATTTGCTTATAAATTAATTTATACTGGGAGCGACTTTTTTCTATTGTCCATTTTGTGTCTTCTTGTTCATTAATTTTACCAGAGAAATCAAGGGGAATGAATTTTGGACTCAGAAAGATGTGGCTTAAAGCCCAAGTTTGCTAGAAATGTGAACTGAAAGAAATAATTTCCTTTATCATGGTCTAAAATTTTCATTGATAAAAGATGATAAAGTTGTTTTAAATTTTTGTGATTTACAAATGAAGTATTTAATACAAGAAAACATGTTATATCTTAAATACAATATGTGCTCATTCAATACACAGCTATTATATTCTTTCATTAAAAATGAAAATTTATCTTGAAGTACTTTCCTGAATCACCCATACTAAATTAGATGCTCTCACTAGAACTTCAAAATTCTGATATTATTCTCTATAAAGAAAACAGTGAAAATTATAAAATTCTGTAATAATCTTCTTTACCATAGGTTATACTTCCTTGGCATTCAAGTTTTTGAGTTTACCATTCTTAGAAATCTTAAATTCTTTTTCTGTTTTTATTCTACCTTCAATCTGACTCTCTGATTGAATCAACTACACAATTTGGTCATTCTTTTCTGTGTTTGCCTTAAATTATTAATGACTTGAGAGAGAAACTTAAAGTACCCTTCTTTAAGGGAAACCTGGAAAAGAGGAGCTGATGGCAAATCCTTTTCCTCTTATTCCATACCACATAGCTAGATTGCATTTCAAATCTCTGACACTGACTCTTGTTAATTGTAGCTACAACACTAGGTTCCCGATAAGTTACTGTGAGCTGAACCACTGGTTGATTCCAAGAGACTTGTTTCATCTGTGTTATTTTTTCTACAACTTACCAATACGATCCAGAAGCATGAGGAAAAATCCTCAAAGATGGCTAAGCCAGAGAGAGACACGTGGTAAAGGGAGTCTGAGTCCCTGAGGCATGATTTCGGAGATGGACACTTACAGATCAGTGACAACTCATTTACAAATAAGAAATAAAATTTTTATGCTAGGCTGTGAATCAGCAAAATTTTTCTGTAAAAGCCCAGACAGTAAAAATTTTCATCTTTATGAGCCTACTCACCTCTGCCATTATAGGCCAAAAGTAGGCAACGACAGTATGATAATGAATGGAAGTGGCTATTGTAATAAAACTTTAATTATGGCACTGGAATTTGAATTTCATATTGTTTTCATATATCATGAAAGAATATTCTTTTTTGGATCTTTTCCGGTCATGAAGTTAGAAGCATTCTTCAGTTAAAGGGCACACAAAACCAGGCAGGAGCCCTTGGCCTGTTAATAGGCTCATCACTGTTAGACTAACAAAATCTCATGGTTTATCAATCACAGAAATTATCTCTACCTTACAAACACAAGAACTATAATATATTTACTTTTGTATTTTTAGGAACAAATGTGACATACAGCAAGTAGTCAATGACCTAATGAATTAACAAGTAAATGAATGAATTTGACCTACCTCTTTACCTTTTCTGAGGAACTCATTCCAAGGAGGACCCATGGGTAAGCAAAAAAGCACAAATCAAATTGTTCTTCAGTCCTAAATCAAGAACTCTCATTATTTTGTATGTGTGTATGAATGTATATTTGAGAATAATAAAAATGCACTTGAATTTCAACACATTTAATAAAACAAGATTAAAATCCATAAAGGGCCAAAGTACTATATGGGTAAATAAAAAAGTATAGCAACAAAAACTAGACTTTCTTATAATATCAAATGCTCTAAGGTAATATAATAAAATACATTATCTATGTTGATATTAATGTTATCTTTGAATCATATATTCTGATCTTCCTTTGTAGCACTGATCCTAATAATAAGACCCTCATTATTTGTTTTGTTACTTATTGAATACGTATTTTTCCCGAGTACATATTAAGCCATATGGTGGCAAGAACCATGTCTACTTTACTTTTACATTCTTAGCAATTAATCCAGCTCTTGGCATCTAGGAAACACATAATACATATTTGTGAAGTGAATGGATAAATTATGCATATGACTCGGTTTAATTGCATAAAGAAGGCTAGTTGGAAGAATAATTACTATGAATCACATGAAATTTTTACAAAAGTCAAGTGTACTTTACTTGGCATGATGCCACCAAAAAGGAAATAATCACTTTCCAAATTCAAAAATAAAACCTCTAAATTAAAACCAACAAAAAAATGATTGTCATTATGAACAAAAATAGCCCCTCCATATTTCTCTTAAGGAAGTGTGTGACACTTTGTGAAAAGCAACTATGTCCTTTTTTATTATAAACACAAGGAAGAAAAATAGCTGTTGTTGAAATAAACTCAAACGAGTCTGACGCCTTGTAACAAACACAGCGGTCACATTTAAGTTTGCTTCATGAGTGAAGTCTGCCAGGCCGACAGAAGACATCAGAGGAACTTCAAAAACCTGAATCACCTAAGAAGGCTGGCTGAAAATGCCATTTTAATCACTTTAGGCCGATTTATGAGCCTGGAACTCTATCAAACATCTAGCAATTCCCAGTGCTTGATTCAGGTACATACAGTTCCAAGCTTATAAGATTTTAGCATTGGTGTCATCAAATCAGAACAGAAAAATGAAAATACTGCCATGTAAACAGAGCATAGTGTTTCAGCCACACATCTCCCCATTAAGAGACTATGTGGGCATGTAGAGAGGGAGAACAATTCTCAGATATATGGCCCACCTAGGTAAAGCACTTTCAAATGCACTTCATTTATTTATTTTAGGCCATTTTTGGCTCAAAATCATGCAAAATTACTGTCTCTAGTTTCATTCTGCTCTTTTGAAATAGTCCAGATTTTGCTCTAAGAGTTTAAAGCCACAGCAAAGAGCTAGGCCAAGAGGGAAAGCTTTTGAAGAGTTCTCACAGCTGTGAAAACACAGGCCTCAGGCTGTGTGTAGAGTTACTTCAAACAGCTGCTTCAGGTGACTAAACACCTTGAGTCTCATTCATCAAGTGTTGTTTATACTGGCTGACAGACCAGACTTGGAGAATTAACTCAAGAGAAAAAAGATGTACTACATACAATTATGGGAAAGAAACCTCATTCTTTAAATGTGCAGCGCAGGAAAAATAACCTGAGTAAATTTAAAATAAAGCAGAATGGGACTAAATTCATTTTATGTTAATACTTCTCAAGATGTTCTTCACACCTTTATAATCAAAGGTAAAATGACACTGATATGTGTCACTTTTGGATTCTGTAAACTAACAATACCTACATGTAGGGCAATACCTCAAAGAAGTGATCGTAAAACTTCTCCTTGATTACTATTGAATACAATATTGAAAGAGTAGGTATCAATAATACATTATGTGTACCTTAAAAAGGAAAATAAGTCTTTCTTCTTGCCTACATTATTGCAAACATTGTCTCATGACTCGACCATAGGGTTAATCAACCAGTATTAAAAAAGTTCTTTCATCTAATCTATTCCAGAAGGTGATATGATAAAACATTTTAAACCATGTAACTATTTGCATGAATCAAATGAAGAATGAAACAAAATGATAGGAGTCAGTGTCAGGCAAAGTGTTACTAGTTAAGTAAGCTTTAAATATTGAAAGCCAGTTTTAATATTTCCTTTTAATCTAGAAATACGGTATGTCACTTGAGAAATTTTTCTTTATAGTATCAGGGTGGTTGCTATCAACATTACCCACGGTTTCAGTTCATCATTAAGCAGAAATATCTACACTACCTTCTCCTTTGTTATGGCAGATGCTGTCAGTCGTCACTTCTATTGGTAATTAGTTTGTCATTTTTATGATGGCAGGTTTTAAAAGATGGAAATCTTTTCAGACCCTCTTGCCTTCCCCTCACAATTTACTAGTTTATGGATAATCTTTAAATATTGTCTCAATTTTTCTGATATTTTTCCTGGTTCAAAAATCATTTTCACAACTTTTATTCAGTGGGATCCAAATTAGTTCTCAAACTCTCCTGTGCATAGAAACTACCTGAGAGTCTTCTAAATATGAGGTGTGATTGAAAAATACTGCAAATGTTTAAGTTAAAAAAACTTGCTACAGCAAAAGACACATTGTCATCAATCCTCCTCAAAATATTCCCCTTCACTTTGAATATATTTATTCTATTGTTTTGCCACTTTCAGAAGCAGTTCTAGAAGTCCGCTTTCATAAATGTCTTTAGCGGCTTGATGTCCTGAATGGATTCAAAAAGTTTACAATAATTTCTGTGCATTGAGGACATTACAATGTGTCCTCATTCATCTTATTAATTAGATCTGGCACCATATGGTTTCTGGTTCTTCTTCAAAGTCAAGTTGACCAAAAAAGTTCAACATTTTGAATCTATTCAGGATACTGAGGCAGCCAGTATAGGGCAAATTAAAACACTCACTGATAAGAGCTTCTAGAATTGCATCTGAAAGTAGCAAGAATAATGGAAAAATGTGTTCAAAGCCAGGGGGTTTCTTGTCAATGTTTCATACACCATATTGTTTGATCACACCTTGTATACAGATTTTCTGGGTCTAGGTAGGACCTGAGATTCTGCACTCCTAACAAGCTTCCATGTTAGTAATGATGGTGCAAGTAATGATAAGGTGAAAGTTTTAAAAAGCAAAGAGAAAGACAATTTTAATTTTTCTTAATTTAAAGGCTAAATGATGGAATCAATTTAGTAATGAGTCGGTATGAAGTTCTACTACTTCAGAGTACAAAACTACAAAAGAAAGATCCGCATTTCTATACACTTGAGGCCACGAGATCCAAAAGACAATAAGAGTATTTATCCAATGAAAATGAACGTTAAATATCACTTCGTATTTTTCACTATCATTGTTCTTAACATAATGATAACTGAGAAGGTACGGGAGAGGAGCACCTGAAAGAAAAGAACTTGTCATATCTAGGAAGTAACAATGGAGATAAAAAAATACAATTTCTATGAGCAAAAACACAAAAGAAGCAAATAAACAAAAGCAAAGTCAGGAACTAGAGAAGCAAAATAAATCGTAGAATATAAAGAAAGGATGTTTATTGAAAACTAGTATTTTGTAATAAATATCCTATAAAATTTTGCATCCATTTCCTAGATGAAGACAATAAGTCTACATAGGATTAGTTAATTTATAATAATACAGAAAATACCTGGTAGAAGTTTGAACACAATACCTTCTGATTATAAAGTCTTCCTTGTGGTGCCCATAATTTGACCCTCAATAAAAGACATTTAAGGGGTTGGGAATTTAGTTCAGTGGCACCACACCAGCCTGGCAAGCTCAAGGTCCTGAGTTCGATTCCCAGTATTGGAAAAAATAAACAAATAAAACATATAAATGATTGTGGAATAGTTGAAGAAACACCTAGTAATGAAAATGTGACAATGTTTGAACAAAACTGAGGAATCAAGTGACATAAGTGTTTGGGGGAATGTTTTGTTTTGTTTTTGCCATACTGGAGACCAAACTCGGGACTTTGCAATTGCTCGGCAGGCGTGGTACCACCGAGACACATCCCCAGCTCAAGGGGAACGTTAAAGAAAGCCCCCATGTGAATTGTAGTGAGAAAGAAAGCTGGACATGTGGTAAGTGATGCTTAGTGAGAGATAGAATGGTAGTAAGTGTTCTACAAAGTGGATTACACACACTAGATACAAGCAATTAGGCAAGGTTTAACACTGGCTTTTTAGATGTGTACCATTAGATATGCTCCTATTCAATTTCAGCTACTTTATATAAAATATTAGACCATTCTGTTCAAATTATTGAGGAATTACTACCTACTTCCTATTGCATGTATCAGGGACTGAGTTACTAAAACTCTCTATCATTCATCTAAATACATCTGAGAAAAAAAATACTAGCAAGTGTATTCATGGTAATATTAAAATAGCTTTACTACAAATTCTTCACATAGTTACACCAAGATAGTCCTACATGGAACAAATCTACAGGGACAAATTTTTCTCTATGTAGTTGTAGATGTAAGTTTGGCAGTAGGGCACTACAGAATCCACTATGGAGATGCCACCAAATAACTGGAGGACAAATGGTAGGGGTGGGTCTTATGACACCAAAGCTTAGCAGAGAGAACCCATTTCTCCTTATGACATTTCAGGAACTATTGAGCAATACTGCTGTATAAAAATACTATCTCATGCAGGTACTATCTCATGGCTTCAACTTCCAACTTCCTTAGTGTCTGCATTTCTGTATTTTCAGCATTAACTTTGCATATATTTTGGTTCCTTTTCCTAAATAGCAGAAAAGGAAAATAATTGGAGTTCCACTATATCTAATTTATTTCTCTAAGCTATGGTTGATATTTTTTTTTTCTCCTCTACGCAAATGACACTTGTTTTGGAACATAAAAATGTAAGCTGGAAAAGGGCAGGACTCAGGCAAACATCCTTCCAGGGCAGGTCACTCAGGGACAGACTCCTCAGCTGTCCCCTACTTTAATGTGCTCTTGTTTCATCTCAACAAAGCATTTTCTTTTGCTCTCCTAACTGGTATATGTTTGTCAGAAGGCATATTTCAAATCCTATATTCTCTTCTTTTCCTATTTAAATTCTTACCGAAAGTTAATTTGCTTAGAGAACTAATACTTCACAAGACAACTTGTCTTGTTATGAGATATTATGATCACCTATCACTGGAATTTCAAAGAACTGCAGAGCAAATAAAATTCAGGCATAGAGATTTATGAGGGCAACTAAGGGTTATTTTTATGCGTTCTCTACACACGCACCCACAAATTAACTTAAACCTAGGAAAAGTTGGATTCTAGTTTTACATGCAAACTTTGGTTTACATGTTTGTATTTTTTTCTTGCTTTTTTTCTCTACTGTTTTTTCCTGCCTGTGCACCTAAAAACACCCTAAGACTGTCACTGTGTAAAACATCTAAGCCTGATGCATGTGCCCTATAGTCGCTGACTTGCAAAAAGACCGGCAGCCAGTAGCTTACATGTGCTTCTGATTATGTTAATGAATTAGAGGTCAAGCCCTTTGACTCTTCAATTAAAGCAATCTGAATACAGTTAAATGTAAAATTAAACTAAAAAGAGTTTTGGTTTCCTCATAATCTCCCCTAAAATAGCTCATTTAATATATAGTGAAACCTGGGATAAATGAAGGTTTCTTCTTTGATCTCTGTACAACAAAGCTAGAAAACAATTTTCCCAACTCTAAGAATGATAATAAAATATATATTTTACCCACTGAAGCAAATGCAATTACTCACATTTTCCACCCAACACGTGGTGATAAATTCCATCACAACTTCACAAGGTGAAAATGGTCAAACGCTGACAAACTTGGCTGCAACTTTCAATCTGCTCTTTGAAAGCTTAGAAAGACAGCTGTCTAGTTTTCTACCCATGACTTGTTAACACATATCAATAAAGTGTAGGGTAGAGTACTGTTACTCCCTAAAATGGATTTCAGGAAGGCTCTCCTCTCACATGAAGAAATCAGTACTTACTGGCTAGCGCTGGTGTCTAGACTCAGTTGAAATATTCTACATGTGGTTATGTCTGTGTTCACTATTACACACACACATATGTTTTAAAAAATCTAGTCTTCAAAAGCTTTACACAGTTGCTGATATATGCATCGGTTCCTCATTCTTCAAAGTCAAACTCACTTGTCCAAACTAATGAAATAAGGGAAGAAAAGTGAATCACAAACACCTTCATGTTGTTCATGGCCATTCAGGAAGAGGAGCACGATCAGGTTTCTTAACAGAGTCAATTCAGGAAAGAATTCTCCCATAGGGAAATAAATGATGAGGTATGGTATGGAAACAGAAATTTAAATCCAACATAATGCTCTCTTAATGATCAGACTCATTTAAAAATATAAGGCAGACTAATTTTAATAATTACAAGGACTTTCAGGAAATATGCAACCAAGTATTTTTCAGTACAATTGTATTAAGCAATATTTTTTAAGCATGGGTGTGATCTAAGTACTTTGTGTAGCTGAAATTCCCAATACCCACAATGAAGATGCAGTTTTGCTTATTTATCATTATTTCATAGATAAGACAACTGAGATAAAAAGGATAAGTAACTTATTCTAAGACATATAACTGGCAGGAAGCAGAGTCAGGGTTTGAATCCAGACTAATCTGAGTCAGCATCCCTAACCATAGACCACATTGTGCTTTCTGAATTTAACAGTGACTCAAACAATTTCTTTACCAGTTTGCTTTATATATTACTGCTAAAGTGGGGGAGGAAGAGATGGTGTTTTGAAATTATATGGTGGCCTTGCTCTGATACTGCTAAATTCAGGCTGAATGTAGGTCTCACACAAGGAGAGGGTCACTGAGGTTAGCCACAAAAGACTGCCTTGAAGCAGGAACTCTGAAGCCTGGAGAATAAGAAAAGATATAGAAATGTGAATTGTTAAGCACTTTTCAGTTTACATTTCCCACAAAAAACGTATTAAAACCATATGTGTTGGCTTTATAGTGTGTCAGCTTAGCTAGAACTGCATTTCCCAGAATTCATTTTCCCACAGGTGCCTGATCAGAGTCAGTCACAAGAGAAATTTGTATGAAATCGGCAAGGCACAAGTGGAGGATCTAGCACTTTTATGTTATAAATCATTTTAAGAAAGCCCTTTTTGCCACTCAGGTAATTTCTGATGTCCTCACTCATCTCACCAATGGAGACAGCAGCAAGTCTTACTGGGTCTCTCTTCCCTCAACTCTGCAGAGGTCTGGGCTAGGCATATGTACAGACCTGGTGATGACCTGCGTCATTGATACTGGGGGCAATGAGAGACAGCCACAATTCCAGTTTCTTTCACATTTCCTATAATTCTTTGTTCTCCTCTACTCTCTACATGTCTGCCATTGCCAACTGATGTCTTTCCTGACTTAGGGCCCACCACCAGATGTGGGTATGACAAGTAGGTAGTTATATTTAAGTATAGTTGTGTAAATAAAATTTCTTGTTCTCTACCACTCATAGTGGATCTGCTCCTGTAAAAACTTTCATTCCTTGCATGTTGATACTAGCAAACTTTCAGAATTTGGGGTTATAAATGCCATCAGTAACAGCCTAACATGGGAGAAAGACTAAAGGTGAAAAACTGTAATACTTCTTAAAATTGGTATAGGTGAATAAGAGTGTAGCCAGGTCAAAAGGCATGCAATATATGAACAGCTCAATGCAATATATTACGTACTACTCAGAAACTGGGTGTCACTTCTGCAATGCAATCTTCACATGTCATAGGATTTAATCTTTCCTCAGTTTCGTCATGGCAACATGGAATTTCTAAGACAAAAATTCTCTTTCTCAAAGAAATATAAAGATAACTATGAATTTCATTTATTCAATGATTTAAAATACACTGGCAAAATATAGCTTCCGTGTGATTGTACCCACACATTAAATAATGGCAGCAAGAAATTGAATTTGATATCATAAGATATTATAAATTCCATCTGCAGGGACCCTCAGGACAAATTACATGTTATCTCACACCACCCACCCACCAGCAATGAATAGAGTCTGTCCATGACAGTTACTTCCCTCCTAGTTGCCAAAATCCGAGCGACTGACGACTTGTGTAGAAGAAAACACTTCAATGATTATATTAAGAGCGTCTTAAGAACTTCCAACTCTGAAAGGAAGCACAGCAACCTCAAGTATGAGTGGGTTAAGCCTCTTGCCTGATTTACTCTGGACATCCTGGGCTATGGTTAATTTACCAGTGTGTCTTAGTTACTTTCTCATGGCTGAGATACAATACCCAACATCAGCAAGTCTAAAGAGGAAAGGTTTATTTTGGCTCACAGTTTGTAGACGTTTTAGTCCAGTGTTGGGCAAGGCAGGGCAGAATGGCAGAGGGGCACGGCAGAGGAGAAACATTTCATGGCATGCGAGCAAGAGGGAGTAAATCAGTGAGACTTCTCATTCCCTTTTATTCCATATAGGCTGCAATCCTTCTTGTTGGTGCCACCAACAAGAAGGAGGGGGGGTGTGCTTCGCTCTTTAGTAATCTTATCACCACAACCATGGAAACAATTAGAAGATTGAGCCATTTACAATATGCCCATAATCGACTATCACACACCCATGATCCAGCCACCTCCCAAAAGCCCCACCTATGCATCCATGAGGCTTTGGGGGGACATCTAGATATAAATTATTAGACAGTATAAATATTCACACATCTTCCTTGTACTCATGTAAGCCTGTTTCTTGAAATAAATCTGTGTTTTCCATACATATATATGACAGGGACAGAGAGAATATTTATTTTATACATAATTTCTATTTTAAAAACTTCTAAAGTTATTTAAATATATTAGAGATAAAGACGTATTTCATATGTAAATGGTTTTTTTAAAAAAAAACTTCAAGGAGAATATATATTTCTCTGAGAAGCCTTGGCTTATAATCACAATTTATTTAAATTCTATTCATGAGGGGCTGGGGATGTAACTCAGTGGTACTGGGCCCGCCTGACAAGTGCAAGGTCCCGAGTTTGATCCCCAGTACCAGAAAAAAAATTTCTATTAATGAATTTTCTTGGCCTCAGTGAAATGCCAATCATTGTTCTTTACATAAAGTTAATATTATTCTGCAAACTGAACTATTAAATGTCGTTATAATTTTATGTAACAAATACATTTATATATATACACACAGTAAGAAAGATAGGAACATGTGTAATGACATAATAATATACTGAAAATAGCTGACTCAAAGCTAACATTTAGTGAACAACCACTATAGGTCACTTTTATTATTTCATTTGTAAATAATGACTTTTTGAGGCAAATATTATGAATTTCCTGATTTACAGATGAGAAAATTAATATTATAAATATTGTGTAATTTACCTAATAAATGCTACCATCCTACAAAATGGGAGAAATAGAATATTGACTTCACTCTACCTGACCTCAAGACTTAGCATTGAGTCACTAAGCTGTTTTACAATTCAGTGGCATATGTGCCCAAGAGAATGAAAAATAAGAGTGGGGAAGTCAAGGGCTTGATGTCAGAATTTCTGAAATTTAAGTCCAATTTAAAATGCTACCATATATTCCTAAAAACTCATTTTCTTCTTTTAGCACTAGATTCTCTAAGTATGAATAGAAAAATGAGCTGCTAACAATCTTGATATAAAGATAAAAATCTGTCAACATACGAAAGTAAATCATCGATTCATTTTGTTATTTTTAAAATGAGAATTCTTATCCAGGGATTTTTTTTCCCACTGACCACAAAAGGTCCTGGGATACTGAACATTAAAATAACTCTTGCATAAGTAAACCTTAGTTATAGCACCAAATGTCAACACATTCCATCTTCATGATATCATTTACTGATATTGACACAGGAAATCCCAGAATATTTTATCAACAAAACCCTTTAAGGATAGCACCAATACTTCAATACTTTTTTTTTAGATTAGGCATGTACATGTGTGTAAAAATTTATCCATTTAAAATGTTAATAATTGCAGATCTGAAAAATTATGAAAAGAAAATTGGGAAAGGAAAAATAGGACTAAATGTATACAATGCTGTAATTAAAGAATAGAACAAACCAAACCAAAGGAAAAACAAAACCAAAAAGAAAACTTCTTTGAAGAAGCAATAAAAGTTTAAAAACTAATTAAATATTAGTGCCTAGTAAATCAAAGAATCAATTTAAAAACAAAGGCAATACTTTGTTAAACACTGTGGTAGAGCTAAGTAAAGAGAAATCTCACCAAAATAGGGGTCAAAGTAATAATTTTCCAAAAGTTATTTAAAAAATTTTTGTAATGCACTTTTTTTTGTATTAAATTCTTTTATTGGTACATTGTAGGTATACAACACAATTACATTTCTCATTGGGAATTGTACCTTTACATAATGCATTTTGGTTCTTATTTTTTCCCCATTCCTAGCCCTCCCTTCACAACCTCCATCCTTCCCTATTTACAAAGACTTTATTTCCATTTTTTCCATTTCTCATCATTTTTCCTTTCCCTTCTTTCCTTTCCCCTGCCCCTCCCACTACCCCTACCCCTTTGGACTTTTTCTTCCTATTTTGCATTATCGATTATTCATTCTAATCATTGGTACATTTTAGGTATACATTATAATGACATTCATCATTGGAAATTTGCACCTTTACATAGTCTCTCTTGGTTCTTATTTTTCACCCTTGCCCAGCCCTCCCTTCAACCCCTCCATTCCTCCCTATTTACAAAGATTTTGTTCTTATTTTTCCATTTTCCCATATTAATCCCATTCCCTTCTTTCCTTTCCCCTACCCCTCCCACTTCCTTCCCCTTTGCCCCTTTTCTTCCTATTTCACGTTACCTATTATACATTTAGTCCTTATTTACACTTTCAGTTTCTCACACTAGAGAAACTATTCGGTATTTACACGTGTGTCCTATTTATTTCACTTAAGAGTATCGCCTCAATGTGCATCCACTTAGCTATAAATGTCTCTAATTTCTCATTTTTTATGGCTGAGTAGTACTCCATTTTATTAAAAAACCACATTTTCTTTATCCAGTCTCCAGTTGATGAGCATTTGGGCTGTTTCCAAATTTTAGCTATTACAAACTGTACTGCTGTGAACATGGGTGCACATATATCAGTGTGGTATGATTCTTTTAATTCTTTGGGGAAGATCCCCAGCAGTGGAATAGCGGGGTCAAATGGGACTTCCAGTCCTAGTTCTTTGAGGTATCTCCATACTGATTTCCACAGTGCTTGTACCAGTCTACACTCCCACCAGCAGTGGAGCAGGGTTCCTCTTTCCCCACAGCCCCACCAGCATTTGTTATTGGTTGATTTCATGATAGCAGCCATGTAATGCACTTGTTTTTGAGACACAGTCTCACTATGTAGTTCAGGTTGGCCTCAAACTCACTATGTAGCCCAGGCTGGCCTCAAACTTGCAGCCATCCCCCATGCCTCAGCCTCCCAAGTTCTGGAATTACTGCTTTGCGACACCATGCCCAGCTGGCTGCCATGCACTTACTGACTCCCTTTGGAATATTTTGAGTGCATGAGAAAAAATATACTCATAATACTGAATTTCTATTATTTTTAGAGTAAAGATGAAATGCTTTCACTTACAGAACAGCTTTTTTTCCCCTTTTCTCTAATTGATCAGTAGTATTGTAGCCTTATGTCATATTTATAATCAGCAAGAAGAAAGGTAAGAATCCATAAGCCAGAATAAAGACAGAAGATTTGAATGCAAATGTCAAACGAAAACACAAGGGAAGCCAGAAAAAAGAAATCCATAGTTTATTTTAACAATGTGATGAAAAAGAGGGGAAAAGATTCTATAATATGACAACTTGTGGAGACAGATTCAGATGAGCATACTGGATCATTTTACATGGAAGCTGATTCAAAACTTTGATAAATTTAAAGCACCAGAATCAGTTGGCCTATTAGCTGTGTATGGTAAATTAAATTGCCAGTTTGTCTTCCATAGGTTCAAGATATTTGGGAGATTAGGTAAATTATCTTACACATCAAGTGGGTTGTTAATTTTAGTATCTGTACAAAATGCACTTAATGATTATAGACTTCTGCTGTATATGATCACATTGAAATTAGTGAGAAAAAATACTTATAAGAGAGTGACAGGAAATAAATTGGGAAAGAAACTTTGTCTTTGTTTCTGTGTTCTCAGGCTAGAATGTTATATTAACTGGTTTCCTCAGCTCATTTTCTAGTAATGTTTTTCAGACCTAAGCCCTTTCCTCCCTTTTCCACTACAAAGCAAGCATATGGCGCCAGGGCCTCTCACAAAGAAAAGAAAACATGGTAGTAAATTATCTTAAATACACCTGAACTTATGATATCCAGAGTCAAACTTTTCCTACATGTTTTTTTTCCCACATAATTCTAAATTTATTTTGCCATCTAAATGTTTATTTTAGCTGTGGTTGAAATTTAATTTGTTCTTCAAAGAAACATAACAATGGAAGTACAAAGAAGAAGCTTTTGTCCGCTCCCTGGGAGTTCTGAAAAGTAATAATTATAAAATGATAAGATTCTTAATGAAAATGTCACTTGGAAAGGTTGAGGTTGACAGCAGAACAGACCTATATGAAGTGAAAAAAGTCACATTGCAGTCATGAACATAAATATAATGAGATGATGTAATTTTGAATCTACTGATGATTTATTACATAGATGTTTTGTAAGTTTAGAATAAAATCCTTTCTAAGAATAAATGTTCATTTGAAATCCCAGAAAAACAAAGTTATTTTGAAATATAGCACTCAGAGATAGTTTTACTAAAATAGAATTAATGGCAGATTGATGAAATAATATAAACTGAGAAAGTTGATACACAGAACATTGAATCAGAGATTAATGCAGCAATAATTTGGGATATTTTCACTTTTCTCAGTCATATGAGATCAAACTGATCTCATCTATTGCTCTGTGATCTCATATGACACTGGAAAAGACACACAGATACACAGTACTACACACACTATGGAGTCAACACTACTACAACCACCAACAAAATGACAGCAAGGTTAGCATTTGGATAAATAAAATTTCTGTCTGTAGTGAAACAGACTGAGTAAAAGATCAGGAGTCAACTTTTGTCAAAGAACATGCCCAAGGGTCTTTCTTACAACCTCCATGATGCTTTTATGTATGATGAAGTTAAGCAGGGTTCAGGAGAACAACTAACTTGTCATAACATTTCTAACCTGTATATCTGGAGTCTTACCCTTAAAAACAGTGGTTGGGGCAAGGTCTCAAGTTTTATCCCCGTTACTAAAAATAAAAAAGCGAAAAAACAGAACAGTGGTTGGTGCATTCACCTAGCAGTACACATACAGGCACATATGCACCTAAACTCAAGAATCTCTTAGAAACTACATGTCACTTCCTTGCAGATATGTACCTCTACCATAATTCCACTGAAAAACTTCTGTACAGTTTGACAAAATGCTTGTGTGACATGAAACCAGCAGGAGAATCTGTTCTCTAAGCCTTTCACTATCTGTTGTAGTCAAGGTTTGCAAAGAATAGATTTAATATAAGACACATAATTTATAGGAATATTTTATAATATTCACCAAAAAAGTTAAATGCAGAGGAGTGCAAGAGATCTGTCTATACACTAGAGACTCAAAGAATCTAGCTGAGGGGCCTGGTACCCACGGCAATGTCCCACAGAAGTCCAGCTAAAGGCCTAGAGCCCAAGGGAATGTCCTCCACAAGTCCACCCAGAGCCCTAAAGCCCAAAGCAATGTCTCATGCAAGTCTGTACTGAGGATCTGCACCAGGAAAGCCCAAAGGCCAGTGGTGGAAGCTAGAAAGTTTGCATCAGCGGAGTGAAGGATTTGTGCCACCAGGCTGAAGAATCTACCATGGAGCCAGGAAGTTACACTTAAGATGAAGATCAGAGCTCCCCTGAGGAGAACAGTAGCCATTCCCAGCAACAGCAAGGACCTGAACTCCTCTGACAATGAGAATAGTCAAATTCAAATCAGGAAAACCAACAAGCTTCTCCAAGGAAATCATCAGCAAATCATCTTCCCCTCCAATTCTCTTTGTATGCCATTGACAACAATTCTCAGGTGGGTCTTCCACATGCAGAACCACACTGATTCAACTCAGCTGGGCATTCCAACTTGACCATTAGTTAATCCACCACACTATCTTTAAGTTATTGCATAATATTTCTGCATTAAATGACTGGTATGGGAATGTTTCTACCTGTCTGGTTAGCTGGTAGGTTTTTTTTGTGCCACAGAGGGACTCATATTTCTATACCCCTATAGTTTCTCTTAGATGTGCATGTGGCATTTGACAAATCTTAAGTCAAAATACTCAAATTAGTTCATGGCCCTCAGCTTTAGTTAGTTGTTCTCTGTAGTCAATATTCCTTGAAATTAGCTGTTGGGTTTCGTGAATGTCTAGAAGAAATGCTGTGGATGTTTTGAGGGCACACTTCTTAATGCCCCTCAAAAAAAACCCAGATGAAAATAATGTGGACAATGTGCTACTTGGTAGCTCCACTGAATTATTGGAATCTTAGTAACCTACACAACAGTTATCAATTCTGATTGACATCTGTAGGAATCACATGCCATTATCCTAAGAAGGAATATAGTTCTGTAATTTAACCATGTGAACATGAAACTGTGTCTTTATGTTAAATTACTTTACAATTTAGGCAAATCTCTCTCATAGAATATAGTATTCAGGGAGAATAGCAGAGAATGAAAGAGATCGAATTATTATGTAAAAAATGCACACTATATAATCTGAGCATCAACTCTAGATTTGCCTGAAAATTAATGGCTCTGATGAGCTTTCTTAATACAAAGTTGCCGAAGAATCAACATCCATATGACAATCAGTTCAACCTTAATTAATATTTTTGTTGTGTAATTACTTCTGTCATATAGATTAGTTAGAATGAACTTTAATGATATCATATTGTGGCTATACTATCTTCTGAAAAGGTTTTCTTTTTTAGGTAGTATAATACCTTATATATTTATAATGGAATAGAGCCTAAGTTGTCATCTCAGAGTACTTCTTCATTTCATTCAAGAAGTTGATGTAAGGGTACTTAAAATGATCTCTCCATCTTTCCAGCCAACTAATATCTAAAGCAGACCTACAGCCTAGTTTTTTGTTTTCCAGTTAAAAACGCTTTATGCCACTAATATAGTCCAGATATTGGAAAATATCTTCCATGAAAGGCATGATTATAGATGTTGTAGACATTTGGACCACTGTCGGACAAGAGCAGCTCTAGAATCCATAAATGTATGGATGTAGCTTAGGTCAACAAAATTTTATGAGAACAAAAAGTAACTGGTTAGACTTGGTGCATGGGACATAGTTTATCAATGTCTAATACAGTTCCTATTTGTCAAAGCACAATTTCTAGAATTAACTGAATGATAAAATGCAGTACAATTCTTCTATTTCTTTTCTACAGTACCTAAACTTGTAGGAAAAACAGATAATGCATTGACAACAGAGGTCTTGGTTGTCTGATCAGTTATGTCATTACTTCTCAAAGAGTCACTTAATTGAATTTTATAGTTGCTCATTCAACCCATGAAGACAAATACAATAGGCAGAAGTTCATGTATTTAGCCAAATACAGATTAAAACATGGTTCTCATTGAAAATTTTCTGCTTGTTGTTGGCTACAGAGTTAGGTGTAATAACAGCCACATGTTCTTGAACATCTGTATTGTTTTGTCTCTGTTCCTGTTGATAAAACATGTTTCAAACATGTAGTCCTCTATTTCATATTAAAAAAAGGTTATAAAGTAAGAAGTTTAACAATTCTATGCAGCACTTTGTGCATTGAGTACTAACTCTAGGTATTTTTTAACTGTAGGCTACATGTAATAATCAACACTTTCAACTTTGTACCAAATAATTGTTAAAAGCATAAAAATGGGAGCTGGGCATGGTGGCACATGCCTGTAATCTCAGCACTCAGGAGGCTGAAGCAGGAGAATTGCTGTGAGTTCTAGACAAGAATGGGCTACATAGTGAGTTCCAGGCCAATACATAGTGAGGCCCTGTCTCAAACAACAAACAAACAAAAACAAATAAACAAAAAAAAACCCCATAAAAATGTACCTTGTTCAACATCCATCCAAACTTCTTTTGGTAAAAGACAATAAATTTTCTTTGAGAGGTTATTCCTTGACTACTCTTAGTTCCTATGATATGGGAATAGTTAGGGTATATCCTAATTGGCTTAGATCAATGTGTAAAGAGTGTTCTCCTAGTTGCAAGTATTGGTTTAGAGGTATATGAGTTCCAAATCAGAGAGACTAATATACAATTGAAAATTTATTGAGAAGTCTGGGAAAGAAGTGGTATCTTTCTTCCTGAAAGAATACAGGAGATAGGATTACTGTCATTATTTCCCTTCCATCTTATGCAGGAAGAGTAAAGGCCTTTGTTATCCACTCTAGGTCCTGGCAATAGAGTATGCATGGCATGTAGAGACTTAAAAAGCAACACAAAATCCTACAAAAGAGTACTTCCCATCATTCCAATTCACAGGCAATCCTAAACCATGTCAATGATAAATAATCATCCTGTGGTAAATGTTACTCCCACGTAGAGCCTGAGACTTCTTTATAAAATCTGAGAATAAAAATAATCTTGTCTTGATGGTATCACAGAGCTCTGATTCTGTCTGGCTTTGCAAACAAACAGCTCTGGCTCAAATCTTGTATTGCATAAGAATGAAAATCTCCTGTCTGCTTAATCCAGTTCACGTCTCCTTTGCTAACAATTTATATCCAAAAGTTTTGTGCTGTTGTTTTATTTTAAATCAAAAGCTTAAGGTGATGCATTTATCAATATGTTATACATTTTAATAATTGCCAACCACTTATAACCCCATTTGAGAATATTTATATGTAGCAATTCCTGGCAAGATGCTATTGGCAACATAAAACCATGATGAAATGTTTCATTAGAAATTTCTTCTTTAACTAGTGTCTGGTACAATCATATTTATTTATTTATTTATTTGTTAGTTATTGCACTGGTTTTTGTAGCCACTGTGTAAATCACACAGATTTACATCTATAATCTGATTTTTTTTTTTAATTTTGAGACAAATTGTGGTTAAGAAGCTAA
Organism: Heterocephalus glaber; assembly: GCF_053883595.1. Lineage (NCBI taxonomy): Eukaryota > Metazoa > Chordata > Mammalia > Rodentia > Bathyergidae > Heterocephalus > Heterocephalus glaber. The sequence continues at coordinate 1,629,226 of NW_028258143.1, forward strand.
GTTGTGAAGGTGGTGCTTGAACTTGTCATCCTCTTGCTTCAGCTCCCAGAGTTCTGTGAATTACACTTGAATTAAAGACATGGGCCACCATATCTTACTACACTTTTTTGTATATTGAAGTTCCTTTAGTTTTAAAATAGTAAATAAATATAAAAATTTTGATCCTCTTTGTTTTATTAAAAGCAAAGCATTTCAAAACAAATGAGGATAATGTAACTGAGAATGTTTTCCTATATGTGTGTATATGTTATATAAGTATACATACAACTATGCTTGCATATGCACACAGATACACCCATAAATCTATACATGTTAGTATATGTACATACACCTACCCACCCTATCCTGACTGTTAATCAGAGCCCTTAGACTTTGCTAAGACTACTACAAAGTGTTCTCTAGGTTGAACATAATATTATCTTTAAAATACAATTCTGTTAAATACTGGTTTCATTGAGGCAGCATGCACAAAATGTGTTTCATTTTTATTTTTGGCCTGAAATTTGTTGATATTATTAGGAAACGTCCTTATCCTAATTCTTTAAATCACAGCCTTCACACAATCTTTTATGCATACTCTTTGTCTTTTTTTCCTTTTTCTGCTATCAGGAATCAAACTCAGGAGCCTGCACTTTCCAGGCAGGCATGACACTGCTGAGCTACATCCCCGGCTCTCTTACACATACTCTTAGTGCCCAAGCAGAGTGAGAGATAGTCTGCTCTCTTATCCACATTTCAGTATTGGTTTTATGATTGTTACCTTGATCCTGAGAAAGTTTGGTTTTAACTTTCCCTTTGAATCCTGCCTGATACATGACTGTCAGTATATGCCCTTTTGCCCATTGCTCAACTTCCTCTGAAATATATACATCAACAATGGATAACCTCAAAGTGCTATGAACTTAGCTTTCTGATTATGTGATCTAATTGCTACAGTGGTAAGACTGGGACATTAGCACTGCATCTTTACAGAAAATCCTTAGATATTGTACTGAAGAATACAAGAGAAATTAGTGAATTAGAGAATAAAAGAGAAATTAGTGATCTAAACAAGAAAGTGAGAATCTGCATATTTAAAAAGTCTTGAAGTGATTACAGATAAAACCTAAGACTTTAAAAAAAAATCTAGTGAAAATCAGATTTACTAGAGTTTTATGATACAAATTTATTTTATATCCACTTTAGAAATAAGAACACGATTTACATTAGGAAATATACTTTGAAGATTTGTACAACAGGCTACACAGAAAGTCTCGTTAAATCATACGTTCCAGGCATACACATTGTGAAGTCCAGGACTTTTAAATGCTCCTCCCCACACATACACACCATTTCTAGAATTTAACAGAAGTTACTTTTTGGATTGTGTAATCAAGATATTAAGAAATTTTACTCTTATTTAAAACTATGACAGCAAAACTAATGTAGTGCTCCTGTGTGTCAACTGCTGTTAGAAGCAAGTACTTACGTTAATTAAAGAACTTAGTGGAAGGAAGATATTATTTATTAGCATTATTCTCTTTTAAAAGATGGGCTACAGCTAGTAAGTCTAAGTGTTAGCATTTGAAATAAGGCCATATGACTCAGAAAGTAATATTCATTAAAAATTTTCTGCTGACTTTAGCAAACATTTAAAGCTTGTGCAGTTATATTATTGCATTGAAAAAGCATCCATGAAAGTTCTTATTCCAGATAACATTGTGTAAGCATGGTCCATCAGATCACACAGAATGTAAATGGAAAACTTACATATAGCTTTAAATAGCTGTTGGATTATTCCAGAAAGGAACTAGTACTAGATAGATTTTTTTGGGGGGTGCTATTGTTTGGATGTGGCTTTAAGTGTGACCTCCAAGGTTCGTGTGCAGAAAACATGAGCTCCAGTGTGGTAGTGTTGAGGATTGATGAAACTTTTAAAAGATGAGGCTCAAGGTAATTAGATTATGAGGACATGGCACTCAGAAAGGATTAATGTTGGTCACATAGAGTGAGCTAATACTTGCAAAAGTAACTTGTAATAAAGTGAGACCACTACATGTTCTTGTTCTCTTCTGCATGCAGCCAGCTCTCTGTCATTTCAAAACTATGTTTTGAAGTAACCAATGAAGCCCTCACCAGAAGCCAAGAAAATGAGATTCTCAAACTTAGGCTTTTGGCCTCTAAAATTGTGAACTGCAAAGCCTATTTTCTTTCTCAACTCACTAGTATTTCATATTTATTTTTATTTCTTTAATTTTCAAATTTTATTAACACGTTGGGAGTACATAATAATTACATTTGACATGGACAGTTAGTACTTGGACAGAACACATCTTAAGGTTTTTTTCATTCCCTTTTCCTACTTTCTTTCCCCCACCCTTCTTCTATTGGTCCCCTTCCCATTTCCAAAAGATCTATCTTCCTATTGTCTATTATTCTTTATTTTGCTCTTTAATTTATTTGTATTTTGGGTCTCTCATATGAGAGAAACCATATGATATTTAAGCTTGTGTGTCTGATTAACTTCACTTAATATTATGTTCTCATTTAATATTATGGCTTCAAGTTGCACACATTTTCCAACAAATGTCTCAAATTTATTCTTATTTAAGGAAGAGTTGTACTCTCTTGCATACAAATACCACATTTTTTATCCATTCATCTATCGATGGACATTTACATTACTTTCAAGATTTAGCTATAGTGAGTTTTGCTGGTACAATCATGGGTATGAGTTTATCATTGTAATTTGATATCTTTAACTTTTTTGAAAAATACGTAGAAGGGTAAGAACTGGATCAAATGAAATATCTATTTTTAGTTTTATGAAAAATTTCCATATTGATTTCCATAGTAGTTGTACCAGTTTACATTGCCACCACCTATGTAGAAGAGTTTCTTTTTTATGCAGCCTCACAAGACCTGGTTATTATTTGAATTTTTTATTATAGCCATTCCTTCTGGATTAAGATGGAATATCACTGTTGTTTTAATTTGCATTTCTCTAATGGGCAGAAATGGAGACCATTTTTTAAATTTGTGCTTTGGACCATTTGTACTTTTGAGAAGTGTCTACTCATTTCAATTGCCCATGTTTTGACTACATCTTTTTTTGTGTTGGGGGAATAATTTTTTGCATTATTTATTCTAGATATTAGTTCTCTATCCGTAATGTAGCTGGCAAAAACTGTTTTCCCATTCTGTAGATTGTCTTTTCACTCTGTTGGTTGTTTCCTTTGCTGGACAGAAAGTTTATAATTTGATATGATTCCATTTTTAAATTTTTGATGTAATTTTTTTGCAATTGAGGTTCTGTTCAGAAAGTCCTTGCCTATGCCTATGTCTGCAAGAGTTTGACCTGTTTTATCTTCCGCAGATTCAGTGCTATTGTTGTAACATTTAGATCTTGATCAATTTTGATTTTAGCTTAATGATTCATGAAAGATATGGGTCTAAATTTAATCTTCTGCATGTTGATAGCCAGTTTTCCCAGTACTGTTTGGTAAGAGGCTATTGTTCATCCAGTGTATATTTTTGGCCTCTTTGTCAAAGACCAGAGAGATGACTATTCTTCAAATTATTTCTGCATCTTCAATTCTATTCTATAGATCTATATGTCTGGGTTTTTTTCTCTTTTTTGGACAGTACACAGCTTTTCTTTTAATCACTGTAGCTTTGTAGTATAACTTGCAACCCAAGATTATTATTCCTCTTGCTTTGCTTTTGTTGCCAGGGATTGCTTTTGCTATTCTGGGTCTCTTTATGTACCATATGAATTTTAGGATAATTTTACCTACTTTTGTAAGAAATTATATTGACATTTTGGTAGGATTGCATTAAATCTATACATTAATTTTGGAAACATGGCAATGTTGACAAAATTGATTATGCCTATCCAGGTTTTCTTTGCATTTTCTAATGTCCTCTTCTATCTCCTTTTCAGAGTACTGTGTAGTTTTTGTTGTATATGTCTTTCATCTCCATGGTTGAATTAATTTTTAGGTATTAAATTTTTCTTAATGCTATTGTGAATGATATTGTTTTTCTAATTTTATTCTGAGTGCCTTCAATATTGGTGTACAAGAATGCTATTGATTCATGTGATGAGTTTATGTCCTGCTACATTAATGAATTTGGTTGTTAATTCTAGTAGTCTTTTGGTAGACTTTTTTGGGTCTTCTTTGTAGAGGATTATGTAGTCAGCAAATGATGATAATTTCTCTTTTTCCTTTTGTTTACATTTCCCTTTTATTTATTTTTTCTTGCCTGATTGCTCAGGCTAGTATTTTGAGTAATCTACTGAATGGGAATATATTAGTGAACATCCTTGTCTTGTTCTTTATTTTTGAGAGAATATTTATAGCTAGTCTCCATTTTTTTTTTGCTTAAATTCTTTTATTGGTACATTTAGGTATACAATACAGTTACATTCACATTGGGAACTTGTACCTTTACATGATGTATCTTGGTTTGTATTTTTTTTCCCGTTCCCCTGCCCTCCCTGCACCCCCTGCACCCTTCCCTATTTACAGAGACTTTGTTTCCATTTTTTCCTTTCCCTTCCTTCCTTTCCCCTTCCCCTCCCACTTCCCTTACCTGTTTGGACCTTTTCTTCCTATTTCAAATTATCAATTATTTGTTTTAATCATATTTAATACAATGTTGGAAGTAGATTTGTCATGAATGGCTTTTATCAGATTAAGATAAGGTCCTTCCATACTTGTTTTCTTCTGGTTTTTGTTTTTATTGTGAATGGAAGTTGCATTTTGTCAGTCTTTTTCTGCATCCATTGATATGATCATGTGGTTTTTTAATCCTTGCTTCTATTTATCTGATGTGCTACATTTATTGACCCATGTATGTTGAATCATCCTATTCTCTTATAGCAACACAAAAATTTGCTAATGTGGATGAAAGGATTCATATGTCAGTAAGGTGGCACTGAACTTATCATTTTATTTTTCCTCTGCTATCCTCCAAACTTATCTCAGTGAAACATAAACACCAGAAAGAAGCACCAGGTATGGACAAACTTATAAGAGAAAACTTACAGTTCTGTCTTGAGAGGAAGAAAAAAGCAATCCTAACACTCTGAACACAGCAAATATTCATTTTTGTTTCCTTCCTTCCTTCCTTCCTTCCTTCCTTCCTTCTTTCCTTCCTTCCTTCTGTCATCTCTCCTTCCCTCCTGCTCTTTCTTCTCTCTTCTTACCTCTCTCTCACTCTACCTCTTTATTTTTTCCCTTCTCTCCCTCCCTACTTTTCTGCCTTCTTTTAAAATTTCTTTTTCTTTCTGTTGTTTGCCTGACCCCAAGCAATCTAGTGATGACATCAGTACTGCTAGCAATGGAGGAACAGTATGGCTACAACTCAGAAAGAAAAAAAAACACCTTTCTCTCTAATCAAAGGAGTTGTAATTCCCCCATGATGAACCAATCATATGCTGCCTTTGATGCCTCTCTCTCTCTCCTTTCTGCTCCCCTCCCCCATATTACCTCTTGGGCCCTAATGTTTGGTGAACTACAAAAGGAAATGTCAGGGAAAGGCAGTCAGATCCCCAGATTACTGGTCAGAAAACTGGTTTGTCTTCTACAGACAGAGAGAGTACTAGGAAATTATGAGAGGAACTCTGAAATTCAACCTTATGAAGTCATTCATAAATTTCTGAACACATCTTCGAACTGTATCCAAGTGAATTTGATTCCAGTCAGTATAGCAGAATGTTTTCAAGCATGATCTCTTCATATACCTCAATGAGTGAAGTCAATAAAAGTCCAAGTTATTGTCCCCAGAGGTATTAATAAAAATCCTGAGTTTTTGTGTGGTCTTAATTCTAGAGAATATTCTATGTTAGTTATCTTCATTCCATGATATGACAACATTTAAACAATAAATTTTAAATAATATTTTTAAAAGTCTGTGTATTCTCCAGTGCCTTATTTAAAATTCCTTATGCCTAAGAAATATAGAAATTTCATTTAATTAACAATAATTAGTAAAATCATCTACTGGCTGCTCATGATTACTTCTATATGACACTTTGAACAAATGAAATCCTTGCACTGAAAAATGAAATTAAAAATATCAAATATAACTTTTTAAGTTTGGCATATGAGGAAAATATCCTCCATAAAATTAAAGAAACTTTTCTAAATTAAGCCATGAGTTCAAATCTTTTTTAGTAAAATATCTTGATTTAGAGTCAAAAGTGTTCAATGATCTTTATTTTATTCTATCTTTTACTCCATAATTTATTCTAATCTATTTTCTCTTAAACACAATATTCTTTTTCCATGACATGCTTCACAGATCTGATTTCTCAAAGTCCAAACAACAAATATGCTTATTTTTATTTGCCTTTCTTGAGTTTAAAAATCTGCCACAAATCATTCAATAATAAATAAACCTCAACTTTTCCTAAAAATTTTTAAATATTTCCCTTCAAAAGAGACTATAAGCATCTTGATGACAGGAAGTATATGGCATTTAATTTGATCTTTTTCTACATAGCATCTGGCTTTATAGACACTGCATGCTGAAAGCACTGAAAAAAATCTTTCTTTTCCTTGGTGCTGATAAAATTTATCCTTCATTATTAAAGAATGAATACACAGAATGACATTCTCTAAAACGTGTATGATGTGAAAGTAAGCCTTGTAGGTAATGTGTTGTTAAATTTACCCTAAAATAAGCCTTAGGCATTCTCCCACAGTCTTCTCACCATTATCTACATCTGTAATAATAAAACACATCTTCTGATTGCAGTCATTTCTGTTACCTCAAGTCTGAATCTAATTTATTTGCTATTCAACCTTACTTTTCCTGTTATAAGGTTTGTTTTTCCTGTAATGCAATGCAAGGTTTTGATTTAAAAGGTAGAAAACACTTTTATCCAAAGATGCAATATTTTAAACTGAAAACACAAATAACTTCGAAGTATGTTGGGAGTATTTCACAATGAAAACATCAAACAAATTTTAATTTGAATCAATAATTCTTTCTATTTAAATATATTTTGGTGTAGATGAGCCCTATGTGTCACACAGAAATCTATACTGCCTAAGAATAGAAATCTAAAAAATGCTTTCCTAATAATAATTCTGAAATATGTATTTTCAGACAGCACAAAATTTCTTAGAAATCTTGTGGATTTCTAAAGTTGCACTGAATTTCTAAAGCTATGAAGTATGATATTCCTTCTGTGACTTCATCATTAAAATTGAAAAGCTAATTTAGAAACCACGAAACCATCAGCAGATTTTCTTAGAGACTTGTACTCCAGATACTATCATTTGCTGGTTTACTTATTAGCAAAAACATAAGTTTAATTTGTTATAAGCACATACATACTAATACCACATACATGGTAATAAATCATGCGGTTTCTCCACTTACATTTTACCCAAAGGACAATTTCTCAACTTCTACATTTCCCCAATATTTACATTGCTATTCCTTATCTTTTTACAATATAATACAGTTGCAGGCTTGTATCCTCTGGTGCAATAATTATAGCATGGAAACGATACCGTATACTATGAAATTTGAGGACTGATGACTGCATTAGAAGAAACTTTGTTATTGTTGTCCTTTAAATAAGATTGATTAAGTTGATTCTAAAAGTTAAATTAGGTGTCATTAAAGGCATTTAAAAACCAAGTCAATGTCCTAATTCAGATACTTCAGAATTAAATAGCCATGGCATTGTGTTATTTTTTAATCATCATGAGAAAGATTAATTTGATTCCTAGGCTTATACTGGGAAGCCAAGTAGGTAACATATTCATTTTATATTTTAGAAAACAATGAATTTTACTCATTTTTCTCTATATTTTTAAGTACAATAATCAGAAAGAAAGCAGTCATCTTCTACCCTTGAAAAGCTTTCCGTGCTTTTTAAAATTTCTTTGTCTTCATGGTTCTTAGGTACTTGGAAAGTGCTTTTTTTGACACTAATGCTGTGCTGAATTTGTTTATCCTGATACATTGTTAAATCACATAAGGGAATCAAATCTAAAATATTAGCAAGAAAACAATTTTTTTAAATCTTGAATTGCCAAGTGATCTGCCCTTACTGTGTTCCCTAGAGAGAGTAGGGTTGAACTTTTACCTTAAAAATCTGTTCTAAAACCTCAGTACACTCACTTAAAATAACTCTGAATCAGGAAAACAGCCAAAGGCACAAGAAAGTACTTTACAGACTTTGAGAATTAATCTTATTTAGCAAAAAAAAACCCACATTGACCAAAAAGAACTAAAGTGTGCACCCATATGAGCTACACTTTATGAAAATTCTCCCTTTTGTGTTACTTACATTAAAAAAAAATACCCAATCACCATTTTCTTCCTTTTCTCTTTTCCTTTTTTTTTTCTGATTTACTTGGTTTAAAGTGATACATTCTGTTCTATTACTATTCACTTTTCTCCATTTGACTTCAAATATTTCCCTATGCTGTTCTTGTTCCATAGCCTTTGAGACCAGATAGTCCCTTTCTATTCTTCAATTTACCATAAATCCTTTCACCAGAGAGTTTTCTGTTAAAATGAAGCTGAGATATAACTGCTTGAAAATCCTTGTAGAATGCAAGTCTATTTACACTCTTCTTGCAAGCTTATACTTTTTAATCAGGTCATATTTTCTAGACACGGAAATTTAATATTTATATAGTAAGATAACAAACCACAACAAAACAACTTAAAATTTCTGAATTATGTTATCAAACATTATCTTTACAAAAGTCCAAAATACATACACTTTCACAGTGAGGTCACATGCTCAACTTCATTCAACCAGTTAGTATTTAGAAAGTAGACTCCTCAGAGCCAGACACAACTCCTCTTTAGATCTTAAGTAACCAGTCACATTTGGAAATCTAAGGGAAACACAGATCTTGAAAAGCCAAACACTGGTATTATTCTTCACCTGAAAGAAAAAGCTACCTTACAATAGAATACCATCAAATAACCATGGTGAGTTATAAAAGTAATAAAACATTCCATAAAAGAGATAAGCTAGATACATAAGAATTACTAATGTTGAATGAAGAAGATATAAAAACTCTAAGCACTCCAATTACAATCAGTGAAATTGAAAACATAATTTGAAATTTACCAACAAAGAAAAGCCCAGGTCCTGATGGCTTCACTGCTGAATTCTACAAGACATTTTAGAGAAGAACAATCACCACTACTCTATAAATCTTCAATGAAATTGAAAGGGAAGCAATACTTTCAAATTCATTCCTGGAAACAAGTGTTACTTTGATTCCAAAACAGAGAAAAACCCAACCAAAAAAGAGAACTACAGGGCAATCTCCCTAAAGAACATAGATGAAAAAATCCTCAATAAAATACTGGTAAACAGAATAAAGAAGATAATACACCCTGACCAAGTCAGATTTATCCCAGGGATGCAAGGATGGTTCAACATATGAAAATCAATAAATGTAATACACCATATTAACAGAGCCAAGAACAAAAACCATATGATCATCTCAATAGATGCAGAAAAGGACTTCAACAAGATCCAACACCCATTGATGATTTAAAAAAACCCTGCAGAAAATTGGAATAGATGGTCTTTATCTCAACCTGATAAAGGCTACTTATGAAAAACCAACAGCCAACATCATACTAAATAATCAAAAATTGTAAACTTTCACAATAAAAGCAGGAGCAAAACAAGGATGTCCACTATCACCCCTCCTGTTCAATATAGTTCTGGAAATATTAACCACAGCAATTAGAAAAGAGAAATAAATAAAAAGAATAAAGATAGGGAAGGAAGAAGTTGAACTGTCATTATTTGATGACAATATGGCACTCTACATAGAATACCCAAAAAACTCAGTCAAAAGACTTCTATTCTTAATTTACAGATTCAATAGAGTAGCTGGCTACAAAGTGAGCAGTCAAAACTCAATAGCCTTCTTGTACTCAAATAACAGACTCACTGAGAGAGAAATTATGGAAACAATCTCTTTCACAATAGCATCCAAAAAAATGAAATATCTAGGAATCAATCTAACAAAGAAAGCAAAAGACCTCTACACTGAAAACTACAGCACTCTGAAAAAAGAGACTGAAGAGGATACAAGAAAATAGAAAGACATCCCCTGTTCCTGGTTAGGAAGAACAAATGTGGTGAAAATGGCCATAATTCCAAAGCTTCTATATAGATTCAATACAATCCCAATTGAAATTCCAATGGTATATTTTACAGATCTAGAGAAACTAATCAAAAAATTCATTTGAGACCAGAAGAGACCTAAAATAGCCAAAGCAATTCTAGGCAACAGAGACATGACGGCGGGTATTACAATCCCCAAATTGAAACTATACTACAAAGCTACTGTGATAAAAACAGCATGTTACCGGCAAAGAAATAGAGCCAAGGATCAGTGGCATAGATTAGAAGATGCAGAAACAACTCCAGACATACTCAGCCACCTCATCTTTGACAGAAGAGACAACCATCCTCACTGGAGGAAAGATAGCCTCTTTAATAAATGGTGTTGGAAAAACTGAATTTCAACTTGCCAAAGATTAAAACTGGACCCCTATCTTTCACCATGCACTAAACTACTATCCAAGTGGATTAAAGATCTAAATATTAAAACAGAAACACTACACTTGCTGGAAGATAAGTTAGGTAGAACTCTTGAAGACATTGGCATAGGAAAAGACTATATGACCAAAACCTCAGTAGCATGGGAACTAGCACAACAATCAACAACTGGGATCTCATCTTATTAAAAAAATTCTACACTGCAAGAGAAACCACCAACAGAGATATGAAACAAGCTACAAAGTGGGAAAAGATTTTTATCAGCTGTTTCTCAGAAAAAGGACTACTATCTAGAATATATAAAGAACTTTAAAGAATCAGACTCCCCAAATATAAAGACTCAATTCAGAAATGGGCATCTGAAATGTACAGACATTTCTTAGACAAAGAATTAAAAGCAGCAAACAAATTTATGAAAAAATGTTCAACATCACTGGTCATTGGAGAGATGCAGATGAAAACAGCACTGAGATTCCACCTAACCCCAGAAAGAATGGCTGCTATCAAGAAATCAACCAAATCAAATGCTGACGGGGTTGTGGGGAGAAAGCAACCCTTCTCCATTATTGGTGGAAGTGCAGACTGGTGCAACCACCATTGAAATCAATATGGAGATGCCTCAAAAACTAGGATTAGAGGTCGCATTTGACCCAGTTATTCCTCTGCTGTGTATCTTCCCAAAAGAATTAAAATCATACTACAGTGGTATATGCGACCCATGTTTATAGTGGCACAGTTTATAATAGCTAAATATTAGAATCAGCCCAATTTCCCATCAATTGAAGACTGGATAAAGAAGATGTGGTGTTTTTTTTTTTTTTAAATAAAATGGAGTACTACTCAGCCATAAAAAATGAGAAACTGGAGACATTTGTAGCTAAATGGATGCACATTGAAGCCATACTCTTAAGTGAAATAAATAGGACACACGTGTAAATACTGAATAGTTTCTCTGGTGTGAGAAACTGAAAGTGTAAATAAGGATCAAAATGTATAATTGATAATTTGAAATAGGAAGAAAAGGTCTACAGTGGTAGGGGAAATGGGAAGGGAGGGGAAAGGAAAGTAGGGAAAGGAAAATATATGAGAAAAGGAAAAAATGGAAAGAAAGTCTCTGTTAATAAGAAGGCATGGAGGGGTTGAAGTGAGAGCTGGGCAATGGTGAAAAAATAAGAACCAAGATACATCATGTAAAGGTACAAGTTCACCTAAAATGTACCAATATACTTAATGAAAAGAAAAGAGAGAGATTAGCTAGAATTCAACTAATTTAACAAACAACACATGTAAGTACTGTGGAAATGTAGATATCTAATTATATATCTAACATAATACCCCACTTTCATGGTTTTTCTTATGCAGTTTGTCACTTTTGCCAATATGGTCAGAAAAGATTGCATAGAAAATTCCATAAATAATCAGTTTCGAAATTTGAAGTTGTTCACCATTCTGTGTAGCATGATGAAACCTTGAGCTCTTCTGTTCCATCTCTCCAAGGATGTGAATCATTCTTTTACCTATAGTATTCACATTGTCTCTGTTATCTGCCCTTACATAGAAGCCTTTTTTTTAATCATTTTAACATCTGTAATATTACAATGCTTGTATTTAAATAACCTCACTTTATGGCTTAATGCTATGCCACCATACATACATCATTCACTTTATTTCATCATATAGACATGGTGTCCGCTCACATAATTACAATGAAGATGAGCACAGTATAATAAAATATTCTGAGGCAACATTCATGTAATTTTAATGTTTTGTAACTGTCTAGTTGTAATATAAATATTTGACTTATTATTACACTTTATTCTAGGTATGTATGTATATGAAGATAGTATACATAAAGTTCAGTTTTATCTTTAGTTTTGGTATTCACTGGAGCTCTTGGAACATATCCCCAAGGATAAAAAAGGATTACTGGAGATAGGTAGATGATAGAAAAAATAGAGAGATAGATAGATGAATATATTCAGATACATAATCACCTAAGGTCCACTTGGGAGAAATAAATTATATTAATTATTTTAATGAAAAAAATTATAAAAATAATTGTTAACTAGCTACAAAATTTTTTAACTGCATTAGAAAATCTCAATACTACAAGATGAAGGTACTGTAGTGGCAACAACAGGACTTAAGACATTATCTTAAGCCTAGAGAAATAGAGTCCCAAGGAAAATGTTGGACTTAAAAGGTTTTAGGGGTTTGGGGTAAATTGTAGAACTCCCCACTGACCACTGAGGAGAGGTCAGCAGCCTAGACCTGAGTCTCAGAATGGGAGAATATTCCCTGTTTTCTGAGAAACAGGAACTCCTCTGCAGTCATTGTCCAGTGTCTGTCCAGTGTCTGTAGCGCTGAGTTGGCATTGCCCCCCCCCCGCCCCCGCCCCCGCCGCCCCGGAGAAACAAAAATGTCTGCCAGGTACCCTTAGTTGTTGATAGGGGATGCACTGCCAGAGACAGAGACCGTGGTTAACATAAATGCTACTAGGGTCCTGCTCAGGAGCAGGAAGCAGAACAGAAACCACTCAGAAGCACAGCTCAAACTGAAGTCTCGTCCACTCAGCTAGTTTTTCATTCTTCCTTTATGAGCATATTTAATGTAGAACCAGCCGGCAAAGTGAAACATGATTTATTAATGCTGAGGATCACAAAGTGGAATGTAGAAGGGAGAAAATAACTTAATGATTAGTGTGTAAATGCCATTCAGTAGTCTTAGATATAATTGTTAAAGTTAAGGTGACTGACTGTACAGAGCTGCTATTTTTGAGATAATTAAGAAGAAAAAGTCATCAAAGGTAGTACAAAGGTAGTATTAGAGATAAGTGCATGAAACAAACAAACAAAAAGCACAGAAATGACACAAATGTAATCACAGAAGAAATGTATGCAAGGAAAGGCCTCCTTGATTTGGTGTAAATGAGGGGAAAAGCCAACTATGTAAACACTACTCGAGGAAGATAAATAATAACAGTTAAGGCTGAGACCCTGAGGCAGAATCTGTCAGACATTCTAGAAGCTTAGTGTGTATAGGACCAATATAGCTGTTGATGACTCAGCAAGGGAGAACAACTGTAGGAGATGTGGTTAGAGGCAAGGGGAAGAGACAGTCTCTGTGGGGACATGTTGGGCCTTGAAGGATATGGAAATGAGGTTGTTTTAGAATCAGATGAGGCAAAATATGGAACTCTGTAAGAAGAAAGCCATCTGAAGAAATTCACATTTTGATATTTAGGGTGAACCAGTGTATCTGTGCTTTTCCTTGGCTTTCTATGTTCATATATGACAGGCTAGTTTCATATATGATACATAGTATTATAGCACATGTATCAGGAAAAGTCTGGGACACCCTGTGTCATTATTCAAGGCTCTGTCCACTTTGGCCCATGCTCTCTGCCACAGAATGATACATTACGTCCTGTATATCTTGCTTGTTATCACACACATAGCAGGTTGTATTTAAGTGTTGAAACATGAGCATCTTATTTCCATGGTATATTGTAATACTGTACAGCTTAGGTGACATTCTCCAGTTAATATACTGAATATTTTTAGTTTGTTGTTTCTACCATGGCTAATTTTGAGCCATAGACCTCCTGCTCAAAGCATTCCATAGATAAAGATTGGTAAAAATGCCATTAATCTATTTACTTAGTTGTTCAGTTCATTTGGCTTCTTCTCCCATAAAGGGGATCATAGATTAATTATTTTAGCTTCTTCCTCATTCCAGTTAGAAAATAATGGTTTATAAAGGAAAGAAGAAAGAACAATCTGTACATATATTAGAAGAAAGCATTTAAAACTAACAAAGTTAAAGCACATAATTAACTTTTGAATAGGTAATAAAAGATGTCTGGTATTCAACTATGCTCCATTAACAGAAGGAAATTTTTGTTTCTTATGTTGGAAATGCTGTTTGTTATGTTCCCCAAAATCCCTTGTGTTTGAAAGTAAGAACTAGGCAGAAGAGGCAGGTCAGTGTAGGCATGCACTGGAAGGGTATATTCTTGTCCCAAGCTCTGCTTTTTTTACACTGTTTCCTGGTTATCATCAGATGACCAACTATTTTTGGCTAGGTCCTTTTGTTATGTTGTTTTTGCCTGATAACCAGCCAACTTTGGACTGAACTCACAGAAAACTATGAGCCAAATAAATCTCTCCTCCTGTCAGTCATAGGTGTCAAGTATTTTGTTCCAGCGATAGGAAAGTTGAATAATAAAGAAAATTGGTATCAGGAGAGGGATCATTGCTGTGACTCTATCTTACCATGTGGTTCAGAAGTCATTAGAATTGGTCTACAGGAGGAGTTACAAAAGGTTTGGACTTGTGGGCTGGAGAAGCCCTAGAATGCTGAAGCTGACATTGATGGCCAATTCAGGTCAGAAATCAGAAGACCAAAACGCTGATCAGAATGAAGAAAGTATACCAGATTCATGAAAGTATACCAAATGACAAGGAGGATTGTATTGGAAAACGTAGTGGGTGGTCAAGTATTTTTCATTCTGGCAAAGAATTGTCTGTATTTTGTACATATCCTAAGACTTTGTGTGAAGCTGAATTTGAAGGTAGCAGATTAATTAATCTGATGGAGGAAACTTTAAGGCAGGCCACCATTCAGGCTGTGGCATGATTACTGCTGACTGCTTTAAGCTAGGTCTATAGCAAGATTCAGAAGAAAAGAACAAAATTCAATGATTTTTAAAGTTAGAGGTTTCATCAGAAAGGAATCACCTGCCATGTTGGGGACCAGGAGTGCATGGTTGCTGAAAAGATTAGCATTAAAAAGAAGGCAACTACTTTGTGTCAGCATGAAAGATAACTTTAAGGCTCCTCAGGAGTAGTCTTGCCCTTAATCTCTAGAAGCTAGCACACGGAGTGTAAATCTTTTATTTTCAAAGAAATCTCCTGAGCCTTCTACTCACCTAGGGAATGAGATTCATTTTAACATGTTCAGCCATACAGGCACTCAGAGGCCACTGTAGCCATGCTGCAAAGGGTCTGATTACTGCTAAAACTGGTGGAAGATGTTGGCATCATCCACGTGATGCTAGTTTTCTAGGAGTGCTGAATACAAGAGTTATGCTGTCATGCCATAGTGCAATAAAATTGGAGGTCAATAACATAAGAAACCCCAAAGCCCCTACAAACACATGGAAACTGAATAACATCCTCTTAAACAACCAATGGGTCACAGAAGAAATTAAAAAAGAAATTAAACAGTTTATACAAATAAATGAAAATGCCACTACAACATACAGGAATCTATGGGACACAATGAAAGCAGTTCTATGTGGAAAATTCATAGCAGTGAACACCCATATTAGGAAAACAGAGAAAACTCAGATAAATAACCTAATGCAGAACCTCAAGCTGCTAGAAAAAGAAAAGTATAACAAATCCAAATCTCATACAAGAGAGGAAATTATAAAGATCAGAGCAGAAATCAATACAATGGAGACCAAGAGAACGATACAAAAAATCAATGAATCAGAGTTGGGTTTTTGAAAGAATAAATAAAATTGATAAACCTTTAGCCAATCTTATCAAAAAAAGGAAAGAAAAGGTGCAAATACATGCAATTAAAAATGAAAAAGGTGAGGTCACAACAGATCCAACAGAAATCCAGAGGATCATCAATACCTACTTTGAGAATCTGTACTCCAATAAAATGGAAAAGACAGAAGGAATGGGCAGATTCCCAGATACATACGATTTGCCAAGGTTAAATGAAGAAGATATAGAAATTCTAAACACCCTAATTACAATCAGTGAAATTGAAATGTAATAAAAAATTTACCAACCAAGAAAAGCCCAGGTCCTGATGGCTTCACTGCTGAATTCTACAAGACATTTAAAGAAGAACTATTGCCATTACTCTTCAAACTCATCAAGGAAATTGAAAGGGAAGCAATACTTCCAAATTCATTCCTGTAAGCAAGTGTTACTTTGATTCCAAAACCAGGAAAAGACACAACCCAAAAAGAGAAGTACAGACCAATCTCCCTCTTTAATGATCATAGATGAAAAAATCCTCAACAAGATACTGGCAAACAGAATACAGAGAGTCATCAAGAAGATCATACACCCTGACCAAGTTGGATTTATCCCAGGGATGCAAGGCTGGTTCAACACTCGTAAATCAATAAATGTAATACACCATATTAACAGAGGCAAGGACAAAAAATATATGATCATCTCAATAGATGCAGAAAAGGCATTCAACAAAATCCAACACCCATTCATGATAAAAACCCTGCAGAAATTTGGAATAGAAGGTCTTTATCTCAACCTGATTAAGGCTATCTATGAAAAACCAACAGCCAACATTATACTAAATGGTGAAAAACTAAAAACTTTCATGTTAAAATCAGGAACTAGACAAGGATGTCCACTATTACCACTCTTGTTCAATATAGTTCTGGAAACATTAGCAACAGCAATTAGAAAAGAGAAAGAAATAAAAGAAAAAAGACAGGAAAGGAAGAAGTTAAACTGTTATTATTTGCTGATGATATGATACTTTACATAGAAGACCAACAAAACTCTGCCAGAAGACTTCTAGACTTAATTGACAGATTCAGTAAAATAGCTGAATACAAGATCAATACTCAAAAAACAATAGCCTTCTTATACACAAAAAAAGAGACTCACTGAGAGAGAAATTAGGGAAACAATCCCTTTGACAATAGCATCCAAAAAAAATGAAATATCTAGGAATCAATCTAACAATGGAAGCAAAAGACAGCTACACTGAAAACTACAGCACTCTGAAAAAGGAGATTGAGAAGGATATAAGAAAATGGAAAGACATTTCTTTCCTGGGTAGGAAAAACTAATATAATGAAAATGGCCATACTTCCAAAACTACTATATAGATTCAATGCAATTCCGATTGAAATTCCAACAATATACTTCACAGAACTGGAGAAAACAATCCAAAAATTCATTTGGAACCTGAAGAGACCTAAAACAGCAAAAGCAATTCTAAGCAACAGAGACATGGTTGGAGGTATCAAAATCTCCAATTTGAAAATATACTACAAAGCTACTGTGATAAAAACAGCATGGTACTGGCAAAAGAGACCTGAGGATCAGTGGAATAGATTAGAAGATACAGAAGCAATTCCAGACACACTCAGCCATCTCAGCTTTGACAAAGGAGCCAACCACCATCATTGGAGGAAAGATAGCCTCTTTAATAAATGATGTTGGAAAAACTGGATTTCAACCTGCCACAGATTAAAACTAGACGCCTATCTTTCACCATGCACTAAACTACTATCCAAGTGGATTAAAGATCTAAATATTAAAACAGAAACACTAAACTTGCTGGAAGATAAGTTAGGTAGAACTCTTGAAGACATTGGCATAGGAAAAGACTTCATGAACAAAACCTCAGTAGCACGAGAACTAGCGCAAAGAATCAACAACTGGGATCTCATCTTATTAAAAAGCTTCTGCACTGCAAAAGAAACCACCAACAGAGCTAACAGACAACCTACAATGTGGGAAAAAAATTTTGGCAGCTGTACCTCAGACAAAGGACTACTATCTAGAATATATAAAGAACTGAAAAAGATCACACCCCCCAAATACAAAGACCCAATTCAAAAATGGACATCTGGAATGAACAGACATTTCTTAGACAAAGAAGTAAAAGCAGCAAACAAATTTATGAAAAAATGTTCAACATCACTGGTCACTCGAGAGATGCAGATGAAAACAACACTGAGATTCCACCTCACCCCAGAAAGAATGGCTGCTATCAAGAAATCAACCAATAGCAATGCTGACGGGGTTGTGAAGAGAGAGAAACCCTTCTCCATTGCTGGTGGGAGTGTAGACTGGTGCAACCACTGTGGAAATCAGTATGGAGATACCTCAAAGATCTAGGGCTGGAGGTCCCATTTGACCCAGCTATTCCCCTGCTGGGTATCTTCCCAAAAGAATTCAAAGAATCATACTACAGCGATATATGTGCACCCATGTTCATAGCAGCACAGTTTGTAATAGCTAAAGCTTTGGAAGCAGCCCAAGTGCCCATCAACTGGAAACTGGATAAAGAAAATTTTTTTTATATAAAATAGAGTACTACTCAGCCATAAAGAATGAAAACCTAGAGTCATTTATAGCTAAGTGGATGCATATAGAGGCCATACTCAAGTGAAATAAATAGGACACACATATGTAAATATCAAATAGTTTCACTATTGTGAGAAACTGATAGTGCAAACAAGGGTTAAAATAATTAAAATGAATAATTGATAATTTGAAATAGGAAAAAGGATCCAAAGACAAAGGAGTGAAGTGAGGGGAAGGGGAAAGGAAAGGAAGGAAAGAAAAACTATGAGAAAAGAAAAACAATGGAATTGATGCCTGTATAAATAGGGAAGGGTGGAAGGGGTAAAGGTTTCACAGGTAATGGGGAAAAACTAAGAACCAGGATACATCATGTACGGGTACAAACACCCAATGATAAATGTAAATGTATACCTAAAATGTACCAATAAAAGAACTTAGAAAAAAAAAAAAGTGTCATCTGGTCATGGAAGCTTCCACCTAGAATTCAAAGGAAGACCTGGAAAGCTAGGCAGTGTGCTACTAAGAAGGTAGTGCATCAAGCTATGAGAGTGAAACCAAAGTGAAGTGAAGATGCCAGGAAAGTGTAATTCTGCTGAGAAAAACCACAGGTAATGTGTGGCTCCAGCCCAAAAGACAGGCCATGTGCGTTGCAACTGGCAAGGCCATAGGGACAGTGCTACCCAAAGTTTTTGGAACTGAGGTCTAGCCGCAACTTGCCATGGTGGTAGACGGGAAACTGCCTACTTTTATGTTTGCCTTCCTAGGTTTACAGTCTTGTTTTGGTCGGATTTTTGTCTATTATCAGTTTTCTCCCTTTTAATTTGTGAATATTTACTCTGTCATTGTATGCTGGAAGCATTTAACTTTTCTTTTTGATTTTCACAGGAAAGTGTTTACCTTGAGTCTTAGAGAAAATTTTTGACTTGGACTTTCCAGCAATGAAGGAACTGTTCAGACTTTGATGATTCTTAGATATGGACTAAAAGCTTAATGAGGTATAAGTGAGCCTTTTGGTGGCCAGGGACAAAATGTTGTGCTTTACATAGAAAATGTCTTACAAAGTTCTCATGTGTTCAGAAGTAGGGCCTAGTCATGAGGGGCAAGTCACTGTGCATGAGAACTGGAAAGCTATATTCTTGTCTCCAACTTCTTCCTTCACCCTCTGCTTCCTGTCTACTATGAAGTGAGCACCTTTCCTTAGCTAGGCCATTCCACCAAGTGGTTTCTCTTTAAGGAGCCAACTGACTTTGTACTGAACCCCTTAGAAATTATGAGCCAAATAAATCTTTCCTCCTCTGAGGCTTTTTGTTCCAGTGATGGAAAAGTTGACTATTGGCACTGAACTATGAAGTGTATTCATTGTTGAAAATATTTTTACTTCTAGAAAATACAAATGGATCTTCTTCAGCAGATACATTTATAACTTTATGGGAAGAGACAAATTTTTACAGGGAAATCTTGTCATGCTACAAAAACTTTTGAAATTGAAAATAAGATAATTTAGAAAGTTGAAGATTAATATATTGGTCACCATTTTAATGAGGTCAATATATCATTCTTATTGAGTAGATAATTTTGTTAGGCTTTAATTGCATTTTAAAAAAATCTGTATTTTGAGGAAATTTTCATGATTCCTGTGAGATACATTTTTCTACTTTTGATATTTCTAACTATTTGAAATAAAAGAATATTTGGATAGTTGAAGTGAAAAGAATTGAGAAAATAATTTTGTAAATGATCTTATTTTCAAAATAATTAAAATATTGTTATCCTCATTTTATATCTGAATTAACAGAAGCTGAAAGTAGAGGTGTGCCAGTCATCATAAAATAAGTTATTAGAGGAAGGATGGACAGAGTTCAATTATAACTTGTTATGGAAGAAAATAAATGAATTTGTCTATCACTTAGTCATTGTCAATTAGTGACTGGGTGAGGTACATTGTTAGCTTTAAGTCTTTACTATCGTTACATTTTATGTACAGATTAAAAATCCTAGAACATAAAAGAAGTTAAATAAAAGGTCCACGGTCACATAAATGTTGTGTAGTTTAAATACTGTGTTAATTAACTTTT
The DNA here is from genome assembly GCF_053883595.1 of Heterocephalus glaber. Lineage (NCBI taxonomy): Eukaryota > Metazoa > Chordata > Mammalia > Rodentia > Bathyergidae > Heterocephalus > Heterocephalus glaber. Next base: position 1,649,937 of record NW_028258143.1, read on the forward strand.
AATTGCTATGAAAAAATACTTAAGCAAAATAACTTAAATGCCAAATTTTATTTGGGCTTATAGTTTGAGACAGTCCATGGTCATTGACCATGTAGTTTTTGGGCCTGTGGGGAGGCAGAGATCATAGCAGATCTCTGGGTGTGGCAGGGGAATTGCTCACCACATGGCAACCTGGAAGCAGAGAAAGTAAGATGGCAAAAGAAAGGGGGCATGGACTCAATAAGTTTCAAGAGCACACCTGCAATAACCTACTTTCTCCAAGTAGACCCCACCTGCTAAAGTTGCCATCATTTCCCAATTCTTCAACACATGTGCCTTGCAGGAGGTTCCAGACCCAACTAAAATAGATGCAGACTCATATTTGGAACCAAAGTAATACTCCTCACATCTCAGTCCCTACATTTTTTCTGTCCCTGAGTATTTATATGAACCTTACCGAAATCCAGCACTCAGAAGTTTTAATGCATTATCCAATAGGAATGTGAGGCAAGCCATATATACTAGTTAATAAATAACTTTGAATTTTCTTGTAAGCCATAGTCAAAAAGTAAACAGAAACTATTAAATTTAATCTAAAATAGTAATTATATAAACAAAAATATGTACAGTATTATCATTTCATATACAATAAAATTATTTATGAGATATTTCACAGACTTTTGCACGTAATTTTCTAAAGCAAGTGTGTATTTGATATTTACAGAAAAGTTCAATTCACACCACCAGATTTCAAGCATTACAAAAGTCCCCTGTCATTAGTGACTACCATTTTGGACAGTGCAGTGCTAAAGCTTGCTGAAATTTTTACATTCAATTTATAATTACTTTCTTTTTCTTTTTACTATTCTATCTGGCTTTGGTTTTTACATGGGTATTTGAAAAACCTCAAGCCAGAGGCCAGAAGATTAGAGAAGTCAAAGACTGCTCCAGCCTCACTCTGCAGCTCAACTTTTAAATCTCTTGCACTTTCCTGTTTAATGTGTTTCCATATATTTACAGTCTTCTGTAAGGCTGTGATTATATATTCCCATATCTTTCCTATTAAATAAGCAAGTACTTCTGGCTTCATACTCATACAGCCATGACAATGGAAAGTATTTAATTAGATCAGCTTCAAATAATTTTTCCTCAAGCATGAAAGAACTTCAAAAAAGCAAAATACTGTAAAATAGAATGGCTCACAATTTAACAAATGAAAATAAACCCTAATTCATCTTCTAGCTTCATATTTTAAATATTTTGTTTCTCTAAATACACCATGCTGTTCTCCATCTGTATGTTGAGGAGAAAATAATGGCAAAAGTTGACCTCTATATATATTTATTTTTCTTTAATGAGGAGCATGTGTGACTATCAATGTTTGTGGCCACACATGATTATTGGAGAAAAAGAAAAATAGCATTTCCAGCATGGTGCCCATGCTGTTATGCATAATGGTACGACCACCTCTGAAGGTATTGTTACTGTCCACAAAATGTAACATCAGGACTTAGACTCTTCTATTCCTTTCTAATGCCTGCTGCTCGGAAGTATCTAGCATTCTCATGTAGCAGCAGATATAGTTCATTGCAGCTGTTTGAATCTTGCAAGTGTTAAAATCCTTGCTTTGACCTTACTGTTACATCTACCAATTAAATTAACCTGCCCAATATCCCATGTGTTAAGGGAAAATTAGTTTTTCTCAATATCTCAGCAAATACTTTTAATAACTTCTTGTGATAGACAAACTAACATCCAAAGCTCTGACCATGGACTCCAAGCCCTGAAACGTTTTAGTTTCTAAGTAATTCATAACTTATTTCCTTCTATTTTTAATCACCACTTTCTTTTTCAACTACACATGGGTCTTCTTGATTCTCATGCAAGCAAACATACTCTGTCTTTGATGGCTTTGCACTGGCCTTTCTGTATGTCTTGCCAGCCGTTAGCATGAAGACCTGTACTTCTTTTAGGTCTCTAAACAAATACTCTATATAAAGATAGTTCCTTTCTATTCATCATAACAGAAATTGAATTTCCTACATCCTCCTTTTTTCTGCTTTTTATTTAAAGACAGTGTTATAATTACTTTTATTATATACTAGATATGCATTTGTTTTATTTTTATGTCTACTTTGCCAAGAACTCTCTAGGATGAAAGCAACATGCACAGTAATTACTTCAATATGTGCAATTCCTAATAATGTGTGATTATTTTACAATAATAAAGACAATATTACTCCTATGTATTCAGTGATTACAATGGAAAAGGCATTTATCTCACATATTAGATTTTTAACTAATATGTACTTCAAAAATATTGTGAAGCAGATACCATAATCTTTATTTTACAGATGAGGAAACTGAAGCCAGATCCAAACTTTCTGGTTACCCAATTCCAATACAATATAATGACATATGGAAATATGTTAGCCTCATTCAGAGTCATACAACCATAGAAGGCATTTCATGAACATAACACAGTGGAGGAGATTTTAAGTACTATAGTAACCATGCAAATAACATATTTTTGGACTGTTACGTCTTTGGTTAGCCAGTAGATAGAATGATTTAGATGACTCTTTACTTCGGGTCTAATGACCTGAAACTTTTCCTCCTGAAAATTGGTTATTATTTTAAATTTATTTTCCCTTCTTGATTCAAAGAATCCATGGCTTTCATTCCTGTGTTTGAATCTTGATTTTAGAATTATTTATCTTTCTTACTTAGGTTGTCATTCTCACCTCATGGTCTTGCATGACTTCAACCTTTCAAGAGGATGCTTGCATTGATCTGCCATGCTCATGGCTCATCTATCATATCATTTGTTCTCACTGTAGGAACACAGCCCCTTGACAGCAGCCTTCATCTACAAGTATATTTAGAAAGTGTCAAGGATGTCAAATATTTACTTCTTTTTAAAAATTTAATATGTTCTCTTGGGCCTGATTATGGAATATTTTAATGCTTACAAATTCTTCAGTGGCACAGAACTAGTTTGCTTCCTAGGAAACAAATGTCCTTGTACTGCTATGCACACATCCTTCATCATTAAGTTCTATAATCTCTTTGTTAATGGATATCTTCTAAAATTGTTTTTATAGGAGTTACCAGCTACAATATCACTGCAGGTAAACTTCTTAAAATTTTATGTGTGAAAGATTATTTCAATTTACCCTAAAATGTAAGAGATATGTTTTAAGAAACAATTTTAATGTGAAAAATGTTTATTTTATCATATCTATTACATGCATACATATGAAGTGAATTCAACATATTTATATACTTGCTTCTGTTGTCATCCTCAATCTTACTCTCTTTTACACAAAAACTGTAAGTTTGTTTGCCATTCAAGAGAGACTTTTGGTTTTAGATGACTTTCTTTCTTAAGGAAATATTAATTGAAATCTAATAGAAGCCCACAAAAAGGAAAATATATTTGTAAAATGATATTTTACATTCAAACCACTCATATTCTTCAATGTGAGTATAATTTTTATCTAAATGGTTTCAGAGGAAAATGGATTCATTTGACTACAGTGCTTCTAAGACCAGTGGGAAGCTCATCATCTGAATATTGAATCTGTAAATCCTTTCCACTAGGGATGATTAACAGCTTTGTCAAGTGTTTATTTTACTTTAAGAAGAATATGTAATTTCCTGATGTAAGGCAGACAGATCTCAGTCGATTTTTCCCTTCATATGTCATGTTCATAAGATGGGCTCATATGATATAGCTTACTTCTATAAAACTTCTATTTTGCATGGTAAGACGATAATCTAACAAGTTTTTATAGTTTAATGAGCATACATCAGTCCACTCAATGATTCGCTTACACTTGATAAAAAAGACTTCAGCAGTCCTGATAAGAAGCAATAATAATGAATTACTTCCAGATGGCCCTTTTCCTATACTACACGTGTGGTCTAAGATACCCCTGGGATAAAAACTTCTATTAGAGCAATGATGGGTTAGGCATATTACATTCTGTATTTAGGCATAATACATTCTGTATTTAAAGCCATAGTAAACTCTACTTAGGATAACTCTAGTTAGTAGGCACGTTGAATTAGTTAACTCTGTAAGGTCATTTACATATACAGTTTCCATATTTATTCCCAAATCAAACAATAAGCAAAATAAAAATGGAAGACAATTTATGTACATAGGATTATTGTCAAAATGTAATTTAGGTGACTCTTTAGAGTATTGAATCATTTACAGATCCATAAATTCTTGGAAAACTTCTTGTCTCCAACCTTTCTCTTCCTAAGTAAAAATGAAGCTAGCCACATCTTTTAAATTTTAAAAACTTATACTGAGAATCTCAGTGGTTATTAGTTTAACCATAATATATTCATTTTTTGTCTCTTTTGTAACTTTCCTTGGTTATCTCTTAAGTGAATTCCAATCAAAAGGAATCCTCAAATAATAAGATTCAAAGAAAAATTTGTCTATATTTTTATGAAATAAAAATCAATATTCAGAAAAAAAAGTAGATTCAGAAGTTTGTTTATAAAGCAGCTTCCTAAGTATGTCTTAGAGCCACTACTTTTAAACAGTATTTTTCATCTACCTTTTGGAAAAGTGTAATTTATGTTCAAAACGCTGACACTGAGGTACAATAAAAAATAATGAATTGCAGAAAAAAATGGTTGAATGAAGTTTGGTATGTTAAAATAGGAGAATAGAAAAACATATTTTAGATATAATTTTACAAATAAGATTCAATATTATCTTCCCTTAATTTGATCAAAAAATTAGTTAACTAGAATGTAACTCAGAACCTAAAATTTATGTTTATTGACATTTTTACTTCATGTCTTAAATCCTAGACTGAAGACAATAAATATATGCTCAAATTAAATTTCACTTTACATAAAACTAAGAGAAAACAAAAGCCAAAACTTTAGTCAAAGATCTTATTTTGCCGGGGATTTAGCTCAGTGGCACTGTACCTAACTGGCAAATACAAGGTCCTAGGTTTGTTTCCAGGTATGAAAACAAACAAACAAAAAACAAAAAAAGATCTCATTTTGCTTACACCCAAATGATCATATTAGACAAAAGAAACTTGCAAAGTTTTATGCACATGTGCAAAACTTACTTGGTTTCAAAATCTAACTTCCTCACAGAAATCTATAAACCACATTGTTCCAATACTTAGAAACGGCGAATATTTACTAAATTATAATTTTCAAACTATTATTTAATTAGTGAAAAAATACATGGTATTCTTATTCTTTAAACAAAAATCATAAAACCAAAAATGTTTTAACAAATCAAGTACCATGAATTTATTCCACTTTTCAAAGAATATAAATATTTGGAGAGAATTGTACATGTTATTTTTTTTAATATCTTGGTCAGAGTCTAAAATAAAAATTGCAAATTAGAAAATCCTTTGAGAATAGAATTCAGCCAGGGAACTGTTTCAAGGTAAGTTTTATATTAGTTTCACTCATTTTAATGAGCCTTTGTTAGAAACCAAGCAAGAAGCAAATACTAGACTGAAGAGTTACATGCAAGATATCTTTTAAAGAAGCCGTCATAAATCAGAACCTCTATCTGCTTATATTATCAGGTTGACACAACAAAGCATAGCCTCATAGCTAAGTGTGATACCTTTTATTGGGAAAGAAAATGAGACTTCAAATTTGAATATCAATTTAAATATGTGGTTTGAAATAGACTAGAGTCACCCGCAATTGAAAATGCATTTCTATTTAAATTAAAAATTGGCAAGATCCGGGGCCGGGGATTTAGCCCCCTGCTTCACGAGCTCAAGGACCTGAGTTCGATCCCTGGTACCAAAAAACAAAAACAAAACACAAATTGGCAAGCTCTACAATGTGTGGTGGAGAAAATGGGTTGAAGAGAAATGATTTTTAAAATATGTACATGAGTTGTTGAAAAGCATATGTATGCACTTACCTGGGTACACACACACACACTGAGGACAATGGTGGAAAATATCACATTAATCAGTAAGAATCAGATGAGTCACTTTAATCCCTCGGAGGCTTAGAGTTATTAAAAAAAAAATCTTTCATTCAAGGGACTGATTTTTCTCGGTACTTGCTAACCTTGAGCTGTCTGCTTATAACTACAAATTGTCCTTAGCTTGAAAAGAGCCTTTTAATATTTTAAATTATTGGTCTATGGGATCCATGTAATTTCTTCAGCCATAGGGCTTCATTTCCTTTGATGTGGATCAAGGTTCCAACTGACATTACTACTATTCCTGCTGTCTTTTAGCCCTGAGAAAGGTTTCTGCCTCTCTAATACTGATATCGATGATTGGTATCCAGCTCTGAGAGGGAATTTTATCCATATGTATAATGGCTCAGAGAGATATAGTACTGTCCTCAATGAATAATTCCACATTGAAATTTGATCAGAATTTCATCACTTTATTTTTTTTTCTCCATGACTAATGGTTTTTCAGTAACAAGTATTTCTATAAGTAAAATCACATTAGACTCAGAATGGATATGGGCAATTTAAGGGCCTTCCATATAACTATATATGTCTGTGCACATGAATAAGTTGAATACAAATATTTTCAAAGAACAGGAATAATTTATTCTCTATTACTCCAATATTTCTCCTCCAGAAAAACAGAACAAACTTTACATTCTCAAGCTTAACCAGGAAAAATAACATGAAAATGTAGTAATTTGATAGTATCACAAATGCTTACTTTCAACTGGATTTTAGGCGTGATACTAGAAATAATTGGGGTTTGACATGCATAGCCTTTTGTCTTAAGAAAAGTTTCCACAAAATTCTGACATAAGCAACGACCCTGCTTCCTTTGATATTTTTTCAAATATGAAATATTTTCAAGTTTCCACTCCTTAAAATTGCATTACAACATAAAAGCTTATTTTTCCCTTATAGATAAGTTTGTTTTTTAAAAAAATCATTTCTTCCTGATTGATCATTGGCAAGTGGAAAGGGTGTAACCAACATGTCTTACATAAGACACTTTCATGAAGACATTTTTAAACATGCTTGACATTCATCATGATCTTGAAAATGAAATATATCAAACTCTTCAAATTAAAAAAGATATGTTATAAAGAAAACTTAAAAGTGTTTTAAACAGTTTCAGATAAAGTATTAAAAGTAGAAGCAGATTGATCAATGGATTGTTGAATTTAGAACCCATAAAGTGAAAGCACTTTTGTTCCACATGATCACCATGTGAACTTTGAAAACCCTAGTAATGCTCTGCTTTAAAAATGAAGAATTGGTAGTAATTACTTTCATCAAACACAAAGAAACAAAGCCTTCAATCTTATAATCCAAATAAAACCCTGAAGAACTCGAAGATGCCTTGAAGTCAATCCTTCAGTTGACGAGAAATCAATGGGTGGATAAGATTGCTCTGATAACTATTGTGTGACTTCATTTTGAGTGATAAAAGGACTGAAATATTTTGCACCATCTAATGAGGTGATGTCTATCAGAGTCACCAGTGAAGATTTGCAATAATTACTGTTTAGGGGTCAAAAATGAATAACCCATTCTGTATATCATCTCAAGTTGTAACAGTATGACTAACATTCAAATGTTTAGATTACTTTACTAAAAATTAAAATGGACAATATGGGAGAACCTGTAAGTAGTGTATGTAAAAATCAATCATCAATTTATATTGTATTTGTAGTATAGCAAATAGGTATAGTGAAAAAATATTGATACCTCATAAACAATTTAGACCTTTTTGTATTCTATTATTAATTATAGCCCTTTGATATAAATTCTGGCATCAGTTTTGAACTCTAAATTGATGAATAGATTTTCCCTTTGTCAGATACTTTTGAAAGAAAATAAATTAGAAATATTATTTCTTTTTGTTTCATTGGGAAAATTATTATATGTACTTGGCTAGTAAATATATAGTAGCTGGCTTTTAGGAAGAAGTGAAAACCTGATATACAGAATGCCAATTTTCACCGTGTAAGTTCTCTGGCTACAATTAACTTCTAACTACTAATGGTTCAACAAATGTATTCCATAATTTCTGAAAATATAATGATTATCTCTTGATAATATCCACACACCACCAAATATTTTAAAAAAATTGTTTAAAATACATTTTCTTATAGATAGATATTCTTGTTTCTATCCCTCTACAACATACACATTAGTATTCCTTGCAGCCTTGAATTTATGTTTTCCATTTAATTTTGCTATAATATCCCCCACCATGACTGACAAAATATGTCTTAATATTGGCTAGATCAAACTACACTTGTGATTATCTAGGTCCAAGCTCCAATTGCATTAGAATATACCATTATTTTCAGCTGCATCATTCTTTGATACACTTCCTTTTTTCCTAACCCTCACATTTCAAAATCTGTACTGTTCAGATTATCCCATTCACATAACCATTGCCTTAATGTTTTATTCAGGAAACTTGGGAGATATCTGGTTAAAAAACAAACTAAATGCATAAGTTAGTATTTGAAAAATAAGGAGTTAATTAAAATAATTCTTAATAATCTGAATTTATAATTCTATGATTTAGTATTAAGATAAATGAACTTACAGTAAATAAAAGATTGTTGCACCATATTTTCCTGTAACATCTTTATTCAGATGTGATTTACATATCATAGCTATCACTTAAAATATATAAATTAGTGATTTTGGGGTATTCACAGAGTATATTCATTTCTATTTTCAGAAGATATCCTTGTATAAATATATATTTTTGCTTATTTATGCATCAGTTGATAAATATTTGTTTCTTTTTCATTTTGTGGGCTACTGTAAATAATATTACAAGTAATACCCATGTACCAGATTTTTGCAGGGACATAAAGATTTATTTCTCTTGACTAGACACCTAGAAGTACAAATTTGCATCATATACATTATGCTTCACATTTTAAAGTGCCAGAACAATATTTTCTGAAGTGTCTGCCTGAGTTTGCAATCATAATACCAGTGAAATAAGATTCCAAATTCTCTACATCCTCATCAATCTTTGTTATTGGCTGTCTTTTTAGTTTTAGTCACTCTAGTAAGTATAAAGCAACATCTCATCATAATTTTCTTTTGTAATTCATTAATGAACCATCATTTTGAGCATATTGCCATCTAACTAATAGCCTTATTTTTGAACCATTCATGTATACACTATGAGAACTGACAATTCAAAATCACTGTCCACTTTTAAGTTGGTTACTATTATTGTTTACCTGTACAAATTTTTTAGATATCTGAGTAAAATTTTCATAATAAGATATATGATTTCCAAGTATTACTTGCTTAAGTTTTGCCTTTTTTATTTTGGATACTTTCCCTGGGAAGACAAAAGTTCTAATTTTATTATATCTATTTACATTTATTTTTTTCAGTTGTCACTTGTGCTATTGGTAACATTTCTAAGAAACTATCACCTTCTGTGAAGTCATGAAAATTTAATTTTATCTTGTAGGATATTTATGATTTATCTATTAGATAACTGTAAGGTACATTTTAAATTACATTTTTGTATATTATGTGATATAGTCGTAGAAACTTATTCAACCACCTGCACATATAATTCCCAGTACTATTTATTTTAAAAAGACATTCTTGTCAAAGGTAAATTGACTATAAATGTGAGAGTTATTCCTGGATTTGCAATTCACTCGCTTCCACTAATCTATGTTGTATTTTTATGCCAATGTCACATTGTCTTTGTGGGGTGTCTTGAAATATTAAAATGTGGGTCTCTCAGCATTTCTTTCTTATTTAATTTTGTTGTTTGCTATTCTTGTGTTCTTGCATTTTTCTATGAGTTTTAGGATTAACTTGTCAATTTCCCCAAAAGAGTATGTCCAAATTTCAAAAAGAATTCCATTGCATTTATAAATAATTTCAAATATTTTTACTATCTTAACCATCTCAGTCACTTTCCAGTTTCTGGGACACAGTACCTGACAGTCACAACTTAAAGGAGAAGATTATTTTGCCTCACTGTTCATTGAGTTTTGGTCCATAGTAGACAAACTCCAAGCCAGAAAGGGTATAGGGAAGAACCCATGAGGAAAGTTGCTCATATCATGGTGGTCAGGAAGCAAAGAGAAGAGGGAGGAGATGGGAAGGGAGATAGGAGATATACTCTTCCAGGTCATACCCCAGTAACCCAACTCACTTCATCAGACCCCACCTCCTAACATCACTTTTAGCTATGATTCAAATGCCCTGCCTATGAGTTCAGGGAGCTTTGCAAGGATATCTAGATATACACTGTAACATTTTATCCCTGGGTTCGAAAAGGCTCATGTTTATGCCAAATATATTCAGTTCATCCTAGATTTTCCAAAGTTCTAACAGTTTCAGCATTGGTGAAAAACTTCAAATCCATACTTTCCTCTGGGACTCAAGGAAAACTCTTAGATATAAGTCCCTGTAGAAATCACAAAGAAAGTTAAACACTGACTAACAATGTCACAGGATAAACATTACTATTCCAGGGGCCGGGATTTAGCTCAATGGTTCCACCGCCTGCCTCCCAAGTGCAAGGTCTTGAGTTCTATCCCCGATAGCAACCCCCCCGTCCTGCCAAAGAAAATTTCTATTCCAAAGGAAGGAATAGGGAGATAGAAATCAATGAGGCAAAAGCAAGACTGAAACCCAGCAAGACAAACTTTAGATCCTGGAACTCCCTGCCCAGAATCCAGGGCAGAGATGTGAAATGCAAGAGGCATTGCTGGAGGTTGTGGCTTTCATGGATTCTTTCTTGGGATGACTTTTCTGTACGCAGCTTTCCTCAGATGCTCCACATTCTTGGTTTCCCCAATTTCCTGAGGTCTCCACTGCATTCTCGTCTTCACTCTCACAGCTTCACACACTTCTCCCTTAGGGGTGCACTGTCCAGCTTCTCAGGCCTTCATCTAAAAGGTGGGTTGAAGTTTCCCTAACCCCACAACTCTTGGACTCTGCATGACTATAAAATCAGGACTGTATGATTATACCAAGGTCTGTCACCAGCTCAAGCAGTAGCTGGGCATTTTCTAATCATGGCTGCAGAGGCCTCTGAGTGCCCAGGATACCAAGCTATTGGAAATTCTGTAGAAATTCTGTTCATTTGGCTCCAAATGAGTGGGGATTCCTCAGATTCTCTTTACAAAGCAGTCTTAATTTTAAGGGGTAAAAGCCAGGGTCTTGCTCTTTCCCTAGATAATCTCAAGGCACCCTTGCTACTGTCCCAATGCAAAGTATTTCATTTATGTTTAATCTTTTCAGTAACCTCCCTCTCCAATGCACCACCACTGCAGGTACTTCCTTTCCAACTAGACTGAAAATTTTTCAAATGGGCTTTTTGCTCTTGCTTTTCAGTATAATTCTGGATAAAAGCAGTGAATGGTACATATGACACATCCTGAATGTTGAGCTGCCTTGAAATTTCCTCCACCAGATTTGTTAGTCTGCTGTCCTTAATCTAGGTCTCCTGGTGATTCTCAGGACAAGAGGAAATTGTAAACAATTTTTCTCTAGAGTGTAACACATAAGGTCTCTATCCCAACTGCCAAAGGAAACCTCCTGAACCTGGTCTTTACTATGTCCATCAGCATTCCTGTCTTCTGAGTTTTGACCAGTATCTCCCATCAAGCTCAGTTTATAACATTCTAGCTCTGCTTCTCTAACTAAAGTGACCAAATCTTTCCAAATAATTCCTCCCATGAGCCAGTTGCATAGGCCTCTGGAATACACTGTCAATGGCATTACAGCAACAACCTGAATTCTTTGATACCATAATCTGTCTTAGTTACTTTCTTGTCACTAGGTCATAATACCTGACACCCACAACTTAAAGGAGGAGAGGTTTATTTTGACTCACAATTTGTAGAACTTTCAGTACATAGTCAGCTCCAAGACAGAAAGGGCATGAAGAAGGGCCCACAGAGAAAAGCTGCTCAAATCATGGTGGTCAGGAAGCAGAGAGGGAAGGGAAGAGCTGGGGGAGAGGAGGATAGGAGATATACCCTTTCAGGTCACCCCCTGTTTATCCCATGTTTTTTGATTAACAGCTACCTCCTAATAGCATATTTAGCTATAGTACCTACATGATTCAATCACCTTTCATAATCCTTACATATGGATGCAGGAGACTTTGGAGAGACATGAAAATATAAACCATAATATTAGGAGCCACATTCATCCAATTCCATAGACTATCTTTCCATTCTTATATTTATCTCAGCTACTTTTTGTAGTTTTCCAAATACAGGTTTCATAATTTTCTGTTTGAATTTATCCCTAAGCATTTTATTCTTTTTTATGTTATTGTAAACTGAATTATTTTCTTAATTTTCATTTGATGGGTTAATTTTTAGTATATAAAATATAATTGATTTTCTATGTTGGTTCTGTATATAACAAATCAGTTAAGCTCACTAGTACTCATAATTCTTTGTGTGGAGTACTTAGAATTTTATATACACAAAATTATACCATCTGCAACTAGAGTCAAGTTCACTTCTTCCCTTCAAATATCTATGCCAGTTATTTCTTTCTCTTGCATAACTCTTCCTGGTAGCATCTCCAGTAACATCTTCAACAGAAATTGGGAGAGTTAATTCCTTAGTACTAAGCTGTTGGATTTTTATAGGTGACTTTTAAAAAGTTTTAGAAGATACCTTTATATATATTATGTTGAATTTTTATCAGCAAAATGTTAATTATTTAAAATGCTTTTTCTGCATATATTAATATCATGTAATATTTATCTTCTAATAATATGATGTACTGAGTTCATTAACTTATTTATTTTATTAGTATATGTTTGCAGCACATAATGATTCATTTTTATGGGGAGTTGATATGTGTACATAACATGACTTCATTATGTTTTCATTCATTACCCTTTCCATTCTTTCCTGCTTCTTCCAACTCTTGGTCCTCTTCTCATTTTCAAAAGCTCTATTTATACCTTTTTCCTACAATTCTTTTTCACATCTCCTTTCCTTCCAGTCCTTCACCCTTCCCTCCCTCTCTTTTTCACATTCCAATTTGAAGAAGATCTCTGTACTTTCTATAATTTATTTTTATATATGTCAGGATCATATGATCTCATAGAATGAGTAGTTGATTATAGTCATCTACTATTTAAAAGAGAATTGGTGAAGAATTGGTATTAATTCTTCTTTAGAGCTTTGATAAAATTCTCAGGTGAAGCTATTTTCTGGATTTTTCTTCATGGGAAATTATAAAATTTGTTTTATTATTTTACTCCATTTAAAATATTCATGTTTATATTTCTTTTTGAGTTATTTCAAGTAGTGTACAGTTTTCTGAAAATGTATCTACTTTGTTGAGTCTATTTGATTTGGTACTATACAATTTTGAAAAATGTTTTTGTAATCTTTTTGTTAGTATAAAATCAAGGTTATTGAAATTTAACTTTTATTATTTAATTTTCTATTTCTCTTTTATTTCTGTTAACCTTTAGTTTTATCTCTTTGAAATAAATTATTGATTTATTGATTATTCACTCTTTTCAAATAACCTTCTTTACCTGAATGTGGTGGCACACAGCTGTCATAAGATCACTTGGGGAGGTCAAGAAAAGGAGGATCACAGGCTGAAGCTCAGCCTTGAGAATTTAGTGACTGAGTGAGATGCTGTGTTAATAAATGGGGGGTGGGCAGGGATATAATTGAATCCAAAAGCACTAAATTTGGTCCCCAATTCTGCCTTCCCTCCTCCAAAATATTCATTTAGTGAGGAATAATGCTAAATAGCAGAAGGAAGAATAATAAATTTCAATAAAGACATTTTTAATTGTTTGTTATATTTACCATCGCAGTTGCCTTTACACGGTGGTCTTATTCATGGGAATTCACATTATTATTTAATATTCTTTAATATTTCAGCACAAATATCTCCTTTAAGATTTCATGAAAGGATCTATGAGAAAGTTGGAGTTAAAGACTTTAATTTTTAAAATTGGAGGTGTCTTAATGCCTTCACTTTTTAAAAGATGCTTTTGCTGGATAAAGAATTCATGGTTGAAGGTCTTTTCTTTTACCATTTGAATATGTTATCCCATTGCCTACTGGCCTGAAAAGTTCCTGTTGAAAAGTCAGTGATTTAATTTGCAGATCCCTTTAATGCAGGGACTTGTGCTTTCCCAATGTGAAATTTCAATATTCTCTATTTGTCGATGTAGACAGTATGACTGTGTTCTGTTTATGTGTATATGTTTTGTCTTTTTGTACTATAAATTTTAAATTTCCCATCCAATTGGGGAAGTTATGAGCTATTTCCTTTTTCACGTTTTCCTTTTCTCTTTCTTCCTCTCTTGTTCTAAGACTCTTATTATGCTTCTGCCTTTTGACATCTTCTGTGGAAGCCCTTCAACTCTAGAATTTCCAATTCATTTTTCCAATTTCTTAATTTAGTGATATATTTAAGTTGATGATACAATTCTTATTCTTTTTCATCAGTTTTTGAAAATATTTATGATAACTGACTCATGTATTTGTGTAGTAAGACCATCATCATGGCTCCCTCAGAAAATTTTTATTGTCTATTTGTTTTTCTTGTGTAGAGGTCATACTGTGTTTCCACACACTTTTTCTCCATGAAAAGCTGGACATTTCAGCTAATGTAATTTGGCAAATCTAGAATGCAGGTTGGTTTTAGTCTCTAGGGTTTGTTGTCAATGTTGATCATTATTGCTGCTGTTTGTTTCTAAATATAACGACTCTACTTTTTTTTGTAAAATCTGTGTTCTTCAAAGTATATGGTCCCTGAAGTCTCTTTGTTAGTTTCATTGTCATCTAAGGATTTAGTCAATAGAGTTTTAAGTACATTGAATAATGATTGTTCAATATTTTCCAAGGGACTTAACGTATGATTTGGGGCATGTCTCCATTGTTCTGGTAGCTTATATCTCATCCTGGCCTTAGCTTTACTTTTGCCTTTACAGGCCCTCAAGTTTGAACAGAGAAGAGAGTTTAGATCCTCCATCAATTTGTCTTAAGCACAGAAGAAACTATGCATATGTAGATGCCCTCCTAAATTTCCAGCAATAGGACAGAAATTTTTAAAGTCTTCTATGGACATTTCATACCCTAAATTTTTAATAAGGTTTTTGCTATTTGGTTTCAGGCTCCAACTGATACTCTTGTTCAGCTAGTTGAAATGTTAATCAATTATGACTTCTTTCTTTCTTTTAACAAATAACTGTGGGACCAAGTGAATAACTGAAAGGTAATATAAAGTCTTAAATCAAAGTACGTATTTAAATAAACTTGAGATGACTTCCCACATGATAAAAGAATGGTTGAAACCACACTGGCATAGAAATATAATTTGAAAATGTATAACTGTTAAAACATATATGTATATGTTTTATATTTAAATACATACTTTTATAGACACATACAAAACAAATAGCAAATGTATGTATCTATCAATGTCATAAAAATACATGAGAGTTGAATAACTAAGAGTCAATATCTGCAACACCTTTCAGTTATAAGCTATGTATGCTAAACATGCAAAGATTTATTATAATTTAAAATCTACACAACAATAGAAAAGGGAATAAGACTGTGAAGAAGTAATGCACATACAAATATAAATAGCTATTGATAAAAGCAAAAGATATTTAATTTTCTTTTCTTAAATAAACACCAATTAGAAAAACCAAATTTTGTAGTTTAATTTTAGCACAATAATCATACAAAACAATACTAAACATTGTTGAGAATAACCGGACACGAAATTTTTCATATGTTGTTCTTAAGGCTCCTTTAGTGAAATTTTTATTGCAATTTAAGTTGAATGAACTAATTTTAAATAGAGAAAGTATAATGAAAATTCTTACCTGTAACAGATTGCTGTCTAGTAAGGAAAACAAGAATGATAAAGGATGTAAGAATCACAGATAAAATATATCTGTAATGTAACAGAATATAATATGTGAAGTTATACAAATAACAGATATATTATATCATATGTGATATATAATGGATATTATGTAATATATGATAGATATAATTTATAATGCATATAATATGTGTTAAAATAAAAATCCTCATGATACGATAACATGACTTTCCTCTTGGACTGAGGTGCAGAACTAATTCATGGGAAAGGGTATAGCTGTGATTCATTAGAAGGCAGAGAAGTAACTATGGTAATGACAATGTAGAATTTGTCAGAACTGAATTAGACATCCATTCTTTGGGGTGCTAGGAAAAGCTATTCAAATTCAATTGTCTCACCAGGAGCACTGGATAGAAACATCACCTGAAGGAAGCTGTGGGGGATGCTGCCAGGTGCCTCTGGCTGCCTCTCACCTGGAGAGTCAAATGCTGGGAGTGCTGCAGGAGCTGCTCAAGTCTGGACACAGATGTGGCTGCCCATGCAGAAGAAACGAAGTGTGCAGCAGGTGCCCAAAACATACACTGGAATGAGGGATCAAACCCCTTTCCATTTGCAATCATTTTCTACCACCCTGAACTGACAAAGCTTGACACCTTGTCTGCTGACAAAGGACACCTATTTAATGGGCCCAGATCCATGTTCGTAGTGAGCCAAAATGCTGATTTTGAATTTCCAGGCAATAGGCCAAACATCATTGTTTTACATGGCTTGGAATTATGTTTAAAGTGATAGAATCTACATAAGACCACATAATAGTAGAAAGACAGATAAATTAACGACAGAATTTTCCTGCTTTCCAGGTGTACCTGAACTCTACCCCTGTGGTGAGCCTGATGTAGTCTTGGTATCCAATTCTACCCCAGAGCTCACTGAAGTCATCTGAGATTCTTTTATTCACTTTTACATTATTTAAATTTAGCCTTACCACTCTAGCAATTTTTACAACTTAGAAGATGCTATTGAAATTGCCCTCTGTGGAGAGAAGGTTGCTTGAAATCCGGCAGTGCTCAACCATGTGGTCATGTACAGTTACCTTGCATCTTTCATACTTCCTCAATGAAGGAACGCACCTGCTTAGAGTATAACTTTTTCCTAGATGTTAGCAGTGTATCAAGCCAAATTACCTAAAATGCTGCAAGATTCTGTGCCAGTTCTTATTTATATCAAGGTCTTTCAATATTCTTTATAGTAATAAAAGTGCAGGACAGTCTGTAATCCTTCGTAAAAGTGCTACCTAGGGGCCAGGGATTTAGCTCAGTGGTTTTCTGCCTGCTGCGCAAACATAAGGACCCAAGTTTGATCCCCAATACAAAAAAAAAAAAAAAAAAGTGCTAGCTAAAAAAAATGAGGTAAACTCAAAAATCTACATATTAATTTCTTATGATGTAATCCCATCATCACAGAGGCAATTAGGATGCTTTTAAATTTTCCTGGAGACTGAAAAACTGCTTATTATTGGCGACAACCCAGACTCTTGTAACTCTTGTGAATTCAAAAATGATTCAGACAAGGCTACACCCACACTTCTGCATCACATGATCAGGTAATCCTTCTATCAGCGTTATGCCTGTTAAATTGGACAGTTTAATAACTTACCTAGTCGGGACATGGTGGTACATGCCTATAATCCCACCACTCAGGAGGCTGAAGTAGGGTGATTGCTGCAAGTTGGAAGCCAGCCTAGAGTTCAAGGAGTTCAAGTTCACAAGGAGTTCAAGTCCAGGCTGAATTACAGAGTGAGAACTTGTCTCAAAAAGCTAACAAACAAACAAAAATAATAACATTCAGAATTCTTTATATCAAGGCTGACTCTTGTTGAATGATTTCAGCAGCCATTAGCTATGCCATGGTGAAAGAAAATAAGGTTGACTTATTGTGACATTTCACAAGTGCGTCACATATTGGAAAAAGATATTCATAAATTTTTAAGGATTTTTCCACTGAAAACTTGAAAAAATGTAAACAACTGTGTATGTTTGTAGTCTAGACATGAAATGATATTTTATAATTCATGTGCTAACCTGAGAGAAAATATTTTTGTTTACTATTCTTTAATTTGCCTCTCTAACCTATCACAAAAGATTCATAAACATTTAGTTGCTCAATAAATTCAAAATATTTAATTTAGAACATTAATATTATGTTAAGTTCCGTACTCTTCCTACAAATTTCTAGCAACTACAAGTCGAATATATGTTAAAATAACATTGACATTTTCCCCATAAAATCATCTCCTAATCTTCCAAACATTCCTATCTCACATTACAGACATTTAAAATATTGGAAAAGTTATTATGCAAATGAAAACCATCTTATCAGCCACACTTATTTATTAATCTATTTAGTTAGCTAGATATTTAAAAGATGATTTTAGTTTTTACCTGCTATACTTCTAAGAAAACACTATGAAGGTTTTGTCACTATTCAAAACAGATTTTGTATGTAATCAAATAATTCTAGAAGTTTGAATACTGTGAAAGAGCTGGTTTGATATTTGCAGGCTTTATCATTTACACTTTTATACTGAATAAAACATGCATGTGCAAACATAAATGACCCATAGATGAAAAGTGTATACCTATGTAATTGATTTACCTTTCCATGACTATGGAGTTCTTTTTGCCTGCCTATGACCAGTCATGTCACCTTGCAATGCAAAGATACGCAGTTACACACAGAATTTCATGTTTCTGCAAGTGGGCTAGAGGCAACAAAAACAAATTTGTAGAGACAAATAGGAGAATCCCACCCTGTCAGAAGATGAATGAGCTGAGCTTGCATCATGTGAACCATGACTGACACAAGCAAGGTGGAATCAAAGGGTGAGCAAGTTTTGACAACCCATACTTCACAGTCCTGACCACTGTGGATGGCCGTGATTATCTCCAGACAAAATGATTGTGAGTAAAAGGCTTACGTACACTTAAATTAAACACAGCAGGGTTGTAGCAATCTCTGTTTGCATTTTACTTTCTGTTAAGAAGGAAATTGCTTGGACTTGGAACATTTCATTTAATGGCGTTTTTAGTTACCTTTTGTACTTCTAATGCCATAGTCTAAATTCACTCCAAATTGCCCAGTAAGACATAGGAAACTTTTGTCCTTTTTTGTTTATTTTTTTTAAATTGCAGTAGCTTCCTTACCAATTTTACTAAATTAAATGTGTTTTAAAGCATCTCAGTTCTTGAAACTTAATTATCCCGATCTCTGGGTGAAGTATAGCAAACAATGCAAGCCCCATTTATGTAATTTATTTTGCAAAAGAAAATAATGGAATGCAGTTGTGCTAATGATACACATGTTTCTGTTTTTTCTTTTTTCTTTTTCAACAACAACTTAGCAAAACCATGTCATTTTAAAACAAAAGCTTTAAGGATATTTTGAGGTTTGAGTTTGTCCATAATCTGCTTGCAGGAGAAGGAGGAAAAGTGAATAATAACATCACAAAAGACCTTCTTTTGTTCCTTTCATTTTATCTCTTCCATCAATGAGTATTATTGATAGTTGTCCGTACTAAACTGTGAATAAAGATCATGGCTTGTAATTGTAATGTGTAAACAAGAAGGAAACTATGTAACTACTTCAGTGGCTGAGGTAGCATTTATTACATTCCAGCAGAGTAAAATATAATTATTAGAGCACAGAAGGTTTAGAAAACTTTGTTTTATACTCAAATATCATAAAAAATGTTTACCTATTTCTTTTTTGTTTAAAGTAGATGAGTTTTGATATCCTAGGATCTATGACAATGTATTATCTCTTATTGAAAACTATTAATGCAGTTATGCATTTTCATTTGACACATTTCACCTGCTGCAACATTTAAATTAAAGGTGAATTAATGGGTGTGCTTTTGGAAGGTTGATGACTAGACCCCTACTCCAAGATTGGACAGTGAATAATGGAGGGGTGCTGAAAAGTAAAGCACTGACCCTTTCATTCAGTTCGATTCAAAACAAATAAGAACCACTTTGGTCATAAGCCAAACCCACAAACAGAAGCAAAGAAAACAGAAAAGAAATACTATCAGTTATATTAGCTTTGTAGGGTCCCGATGCAGACATGTATGTGCATCTTTAGAACACATGTAATTATCTCCATCTAAGAAGAAATATGTCCACACAGGTATGTAGATAGTTAATCGAAGAGTATTTTAAAGGCAGAGGTCTGACTGATTTATAGATTGAATTTAGGATGCAGCAGGACCAAGCTCAAAAACCTGCGCCCAGAAAACAGTGAATAAGAGGGAAGTGTCTGTTGGGGTTTTGAGTGCAAAATCTCCACAGGGCGCATGTGGTCCCAGGTTTCAAGGCTCTTTTTGACTTGTCCACGGGAGCCCTGAATACTGTCCTCCATGTTTCTATACCGACCTCCTCCCACCATCAGGACCCAGCTTCAGGGCTGGTCTATGTGGTCCCTCTCTGAGGCAGTGGTCCTCAAGGCCCCTCGCTAAGTGTTCGGGAAGCATAAACCCCCATGGATGAGGTATTACAAGTTCTTCACTGCTTCCCAAACACAACTGTTACAGTTTTGATTGTTGAAGATTGATAGTAGAATTATTTTAACATCTATGTGAGCACACTCTTTCATCCCTAAAATACCTGTTATTTTTTGATCCTGATCAATTCAATTAATTCTACTTGTGTTTTTACTTTTATCATGGCAATATAGATGCTCTATAAATTTCTGAGGTAGGTTTCTGATTCTCTCTTGTTGATTTCAGTAGAATAAGTCACTTGCTGGTGAGAAAGGGGATAATGTCTTGGGCCATGAGTCTCCTGTTCTATTAGTTACTTTATCTACAATATAATTATAAAAATAGAAATAGTCTATTCTTAAAATGTTATGATTATAAACTTGGATATTCAACATATCAGATATACATATATGTTCATTCTTCTCACCAGCCAATTCTCAGCTTCCTCCAGATGACTTACACCTTAGTGATATCTTCCTGGTAACAGTACCTCATCTGTCACTCACACACTGTTGCCATATTCTGGGATTTCACTTAAAACTTCATTTTCCTATTTTCACAACAGAAATTACAACTGAACTATCAGATTTAGTACATGTAATTTTATGGATTTGCCAAACAAAGAATCATACAAATGTGAAAGTTGAAATATGGTCATGATTATGCCCCCAAATGAAAATAGTAATATATAGTAGACATATAAATATGTGTATCCTATATACATATTTATGAAATATATCACACAATTAAAGATTATGTGTAGCATAATAAATTAAAATTAGTTTGCCCATTAGCTAGCACATGTTTATTTATGTAGAACTCAGAAGATCTCAATTTCTACTTATCCTCTCAGGTTTACAGACATTTAAGCACATTATTAAGATCTGTGATTATTCTGCACACCAACACTCAGGTATCACCCAACTTCATTACTACCTGATTAATTAACCTGTTTAAAGTGTGAAAGTTGGCACCTTGTCATTAGAATCCATGGGAATAACTAATGAGAAACTATGAAATAATTTGTTCCTCAATTAAAAAATCTGAACGAAGAGGTTTTATCTCATTATTCTTATTTCCTGTTATCACCTATGCAAACCCAAGAAGATTTTGTAAAACTTACTGTCTAAAGAAAGCAGCCTATATAACATCTCAGAGAACATTTCACAGATCTTTAATAATGTGTAGTGTTATTCAACAGCAAAGGGTAAGCCCAGAAGGTTTCTAGGATAATACACTCATTATGGAGCATCAATGTGAAAGCTGGGTACCTGGTTCAACCTTAAATGAGATTTCTGTATAACAAAAGAGAAAAAGAAATAATCAAGTTCAATTTAGGTCTGTGCAAAGCGGCTTCAGGAAAAAAATATCATGAGAGGTAATTAGTATTAGAGTATTATTAAATTATGGCATTTTCATCTATTTAAAAAGCAGCCTGAAGGCCAGATTTTTCTCAATGTGATTGATTTTATTTAGTGACCACATGATAGCATCACTCAAGTAGGAAAAAGGTAGTGATATTATTAATTTCACTTGTTTCCCCTTATCCACATTCATGAGGTCATACACATGATATAAAAATGCTTAAGAATCAAAAGTATTTCTCATTGGGAACTTGTACCTTTACATGATCTATCTTGGTTCTTACTTTTTTCCCCATTCCTCTGCCTTCCCTTCAACCCCTCCACCCCTCCCTATTTAAAGAGACTTTCTTTCCATTTTTTCTGTTTCTCATATTTTTTCTTTTCCCTTCTTTCCTTTCCCTTATGCCTCCCACTTCCCCTACCCCATTGGACCTTTTCTTCCTATTTCACATTACTTATTATGCATTTTGATCCTTATTTACACTTTCAATTTCTCACACCAGAGAAACTATTCAGTATTTACACATGTGTGTCCTATTTACTTCACTTAAGAGTATGGCCTTGATGTGCATTCATTTAGCTACAAATGTCTCTAGTTTCTTATTCATTATGATGAATGTCATCATATTGTATACCTAAAAGGTACCAAAAAGCTTAATGAATAAAAAGTATTTCAGTAACACATTTTTAAAATTTTTATAGATTTATCCTCATAGCTATAAATTGTTCATAGATTTCACAAGTGCCAATGGAATAAATGTCTATCATTTATCATTAAAGAAACCAAAAGTTTTCCTTTGAGGTAAAGTGAGAAGTCTTTCTTGCACTGATTATTTTACATACATCTTTATAGGTAGTAAGAGTTTCATGCTCTGAACCATAGCAGGATACTGAACCATGTAAAGCTAAGCATAAATGCCTGCAGATGTTAATTAATTGGACATCCCTATTTGAATTCCTTGAAATATATTATGGATCATGTCTCCTGCTTCCTTACATAAATCTTTAAGCTGAGGCCACCTGCATTTAGTAAAGGAAAGAGTCAAACATTTAAGAACCACAACCTTATTTTTCCAAATCAAGATTTCATGAAGATAGTGACAAAGTTTAAAATACCAAAATTTAATCAATCTCCTTTAAGGAAAGAGCTCCATACCTACTTCAGATTCTAAACTTTATAATTTCATTAAGTTTTGAAATATCCTGTTAAAAATAAAGACCAAGTTGTTGAAGATATATTCTATTTATCTTTGCTTTATTTTCTGAAAAAAATTCCACTGGAAAATAATGAAAAATTAAGGATTAAATTTAGTATAATAGCCACATTTGTTGAACATCAACATGATACCAAGGGATATAGTAGGCATTTCACTTGTTAACTTCACTTATGTCATACTACTCTCTAGGGGTGCATCTAATTAACAAATAATGTAATAAAAAGTATTTTCATATAATGAAATTCATTTACAAATACCTATCTCTAGTACAGCTTGTGATTATTTTTCAATATTTTGAACAGAAAAAACATAAAGCTAAATATAAAATTAAATCTCAGACATTCTTCAGATACTAAATCAATGGTAATTGAAAATCACTGACAGATAAATATAGCTAATGTTAAAGAAATTAAAATTGCCAAAAATATTTTAGCAAGAAAATAATTTGCCAGACATGGAGCTATCAGGGGGAACTACATAATTGTTTTAATAAGGTATATCCTGCTATGTAAAAAACAAAGACAAAA
The DNA here is from genome assembly GCF_053883595.1 of Heterocephalus glaber. Classification (NCBI taxonomy): domain Eukaryota; kingdom Metazoa; phylum Chordata; class Mammalia; order Rodentia; family Bathyergidae; genus Heterocephalus; species Heterocephalus glaber. Next base: position 1,673,408 of record NW_028258143.1, read on the forward strand.
AAAAAACAAGAGGAAATGAAGTAAGGGAGTTTTCTGTCAGGCAGTCTATTTATCTTATTTGTGTGAGATTAGACATTTAAGCATACAGTAGTCTGAAGTAAAAGGGGAAAATAAGCTAAAATTTTACAAGTATCAATATCATTTCAAAGTAAACAACAACTCCATTTAAAATAATTAGAAGGTTGTACTTTTGGGATCAAAATTTAAACTACTAAAATAATTAAGTGATTTTTAAAAGAAAATTTATCAAGAACAAATACTTAGAATACTGTAATTGAAGATATTAAAAATAAAATTGAAATTGAATGACGATCTTTAAGTCTAATAATGTATCATGGAATAGAAAAAATAACAAATACAAATAAAACTAAACAGTCTCTAAAGATGAAACAAAATTAAAGACTAGAGAAATATCAATAACTACATAATAAAAATAGTGTGCATGAAATATTAATGTATCCCCAACTTTTATATATATATGTATGATAGTAATAGTTCTATCTTCCATGTATTATGTGTCAATATATTTTATGAAAACTTTCAAAGTTATATAAATTTTCTCCTATTGTGGCCAATGATGTATTTAGCACAACATAGTACTCAAATGCATAGTGTATTTGGCCATATCAAGAAACTTATCTCCATTACTAATTTTAAAGAGCCTCTATTATTAATTAATACAAAACTTTGAAGTAACTAAAAATATTTTGTATTTGTCATCAACAATTTCATGTGTAAGTTACTAGTCTGCTAGCTTTGGTCTATTTTCTGCTTGTCATTCCATAGGCTAATAGTTACCTCCCTGGATTTTGACTCTTTCTTTGCCCATCTCCAGAGGGCCTGGAAATGGGTGTCTCCATTAGGAAAGTGATTGGGAAGCTCTGAATCGGTGGCCTTCCTGGTAATGTTTTAATTTATTTTTATGTCATTAGAGAGAAGCATTACTATTGTTTGATCTTATCTACGCTCCAGAACTAAAGAGAGTACATTATTTGACTTCCTTCCTTTGTTGTCCCCCAAAAGCAAGGGTCAGGTTCTACTTTATCCAGTATGCACTGGAAAGGAACACAAGCAAGAGTAAATCAAGCTAAAAATAGGCATTGCCTCCTCACTTCATTGCTTCTGATCCAACCTTGTCTAAGTGTTAATTGAATCCTGAACTCCCCATAGGCAGCTATACCATCATCCTAGAGCTCCTAACATGGCCTTCCATCTGTACCAAACCCAAATTCTGAGGTGTGACTTTCATCTTAGCTTCTATTGTGATGTAAATGAGACTAACATGTGAAGCTCTCTTAAACCTATCACTCCTTCTCCATTACCAATTCACATGGGAAACCCACAGAATTGCTCAGGTAAGGAAGACATAAAGATCATAATCAGAACACCATGATCACATCTAAATAATAATAATTTTTAATATAAAAACAAAGCCAATGTTCAAATTAATTTGCCAATTTTATATAACTTACTTTTGCATAATATTTCCTGGACATAATTATATTTAGCTTGAAGCTACTTTTTCCTGAATCTCTAAAGTGTACAGACATTTTTTGAGCACACTTGTGGAGTCCATTTGGACTTGGCAATGATCGATCAGCCATAAAGATTTACTTTCGTCCAATTGGGTTTCTCTTGAATTATCTAAATAATACCCATTCTGTGGTGGTTCAAGTCTCAGTACTTTCATAGAGGTTTCCCTAAACACTCCTTTGATTTCCTTGGCATTTCTTGTCTCTCCTACTCCTGTGACACTTGGCTGCATTATAGTGAATATATACTACAAGGAATGGTTAAGCTAGACCTTTAAATGACACCATAAATTCTTATAAATAAGGTCTTTTCAAGGAGACTTTACTTCATCAAACAAGCTATAATAATATTTAAATGAAGCAGGAAACATGCTCAGGTTCCTGCAAGTTTTTAGTAATGAATGATATTAAGTTTATAACATCTTCCCTTACAGCTGATTAACAGGTCAATTTCTAATTTTTACCGAAATGTCTTCATTTTCCTTAATGAAAAATGTATTATTCCTCATGAAAATAGTGATACTACTCAAAAGTTGGTAGCTTCCTAGACTGTCTTAATGACAGCAGGTCAGATATGATAAATGTCTCAATAATTACTGTAGGTGACGGCCATCTGCAACTATGCATGTGTTGCAACCATGCAGTTGCAAAGAGTGGGAACACATTTGGACCAACCTAAGTGGCTTAATGTATCCCAAATGAATTATGCACTTCATTTATTTTCCACAATTTGAATACTATAAAATATCATTCTAGTACACAGGTGAAGATTCAAAGTAGAGGGAAAGTAACCATCTAATTCAGGTACATAGAGATATTAATGGACACCGGTGGTATTTGAACTCTCCAGTTGCCCACTCTAGATATCATGTGTGTTTGGTTGGTTGATTGGGAATTTGTCTTCTCACTTTCCACCCTGATGTTCCTATCAGTAGCATGTAAATACCACCCTACTTTAAGAGGAACTCTCTCAATCAGGCCTAGAGAGTGCAAATGGCAAGTTTGACAAGATAGAGTAACAGCACTCATCAGTGCTTTACCAGGTGCTGGACAGAATAACAGGGAGGTAGGAGTACAATTAACTACTCCAAAAAGCTTTCTGCCTTTGCCACTGTGATAGTTAAGGTTTGGGACAACTTGTTACCTTTCTTGTCTCCCCTTGAAAGGCTGTTTACAAAAGGAATGGAGTCGTAGGGTCTAATTCATACTCTATTTATAAAGCAATCATGGACTTGTTACTAAGATATCAATTTGAGTTGAGAAACAAATTAAGCTGTTTAACTTTTGATGTCTACATCTTCAGCCATGGACAGATAACTCATCTGTTGACAAAAATGCTATGTTCAAAGCTTCAAATATTTTCACTTTTTCTGAAAACAAAACATAAGGTGTAATGTTTAACTTTCCAACAATATTTACGCTGTTTTTGAACCCTTCTTTTATTTATAATCATTAAGATTATATCTTTTTAAAAATCTGTACTTGTGCGTGTCATTTGGTAAAATGGCACACCTTCATTTTAAGTAGTGGAATTTCAAAATAAATTGAAAAACAAATCAATCTACAATAGATAAATGAAAAATGTGCAATGAAGCTAAAAATACCCTTCACAAAGGTGCTAGTTGGCTGTGTTGCTTAGTTACCCATGACCACACAGGCTGACAGCACCATGAACTCCCAGGCTGATCTGAGTATAATTACCAACCAGATTTCCATTTCATTAAGTTGCACTTACAAATCTCAAGAATTTTGAAATATGCATATTTAGAAGATTTCTCCACTGTAAATTAAGACAAAATTTACTTCTTTTAAAAAACTGATATTCTACACTGTGTCTATGAATAACTTAACTAAAAATTCCAAAGGCTGAAAATCTGACATTTTTGAAGGCAAAATTCTATTTTTAAAGCAAATAATTAACTTCAAAGAGCGAAGGCCAAAGAATATTCTTTCTTCCTTTATTTTAATCAAGAAGGTGCTTTTCATTTTTGCTTTCTAAGCAAATAAACTGATGACTGGAATATTTAGGCCTGCTTTGTCTGGCTGAAAAACTACAAAACGTAGGGTTTTCTTTGCCACCAGAAGTAACCCTTTCATGCTTTTGTCCCCAGTTGGAATGTTCAAATGGAGGTGAATTTTTCAAATATCGTAGATGATTTAGCAGAGTCTTATTCAGAGAACACAAGAATTCAGTTCATCAAACAACAAAGCCCATTAGCAGATATTACCAAGTCACTCCTAAAAGGAAGGATAAAGGAAATGTAGAGGTTCATATCCTGTTGTAATTAACATACAAAGCTTTGAGTGCAGATTACGGTAGGATTATGGTGAATTAAAGAAGTACATTTGAGGCTCATTTTATAGATTTCTTATTGTTTATTATACTTATCTGTAATATATATGCATTCATTTAATTCTATAACTATATAATTGAAACAAATAGCTAAAATCTGTTTATATCTGCTGAAAGTAAAAAGATTATGTTCTAAGCATATTTGCATCCATGTACAACCTAATCAGCTGGACATTTTACTGTGCCATTTCCTCTATTCTCTATGGAGACAATTTTTTTTTCTAGTGATCCAGGCTGAATTTGTGTCATTTCCAAAAAAAACTTTATGTATCAACAAATTCAAACTTCATATAACACATTTTACAATACATATTAATTCTCGGTGGAGATTAACAATTTGGTTTGTTCCCTAACACCCTCTGTTAAAATCAACTTTTTCTCTTTGGTAGTTATATTACTCTTACTGAAGTAAAATTTACATAACATAAAATTAACCACTTTAAAGTGAACAATTTACTAGCATTTATTACATTCACAGAATTGTACAACCAGCACCTATCTAATTCCAAAGAAATTTCTATTGCAAAGAGAAGACTCATAACTTTTAAGGAGTTACTCCACATCGACCCTTGGCCCTGCCTCTACCTCTGGAAACCTGTAGTTTCTGCATCTGTGTGGAGTTTCATGGATTTACTTACTGTGAATATTTCATATAAATGCAATCACAGAGTACTTCGCATTTTATCTGACTCCTTTCATTTACAATCGTATATTAATTATGATTTTAACTTTTGTGGAAGATATTTTCATAATTTTTAATAAGATATTTATATCTTTGCTCCAGAAATTGTCTATTGACTTCATGATTGAAATGAGGATTTGTCATGTATGCACAATTTAACCTCTTCAGGCCATTGTTTGCATTACTTTACTTACTTTTAATTTTCCCTCAAGTCATGATTTCAATTTAGATTCATAATTATGTTTCTTTCAATAGTTATCATTTTCCACCATGTATTGGAAATTGAGGTTATTTAAACCACACGTTTTCTTTATTTTCTGATATTATATTTTATCATGTCTTAGTTTTACATGCACCTTTCCATTATCAAAACACATGCACCTATTTATTCTTCGAATATTTACTGAGGACCTATATTTATTATGTACACTGTTTATAATACAAAGGTAGAAATTGTAACATGATTTTCATACAATAATGAAAGTCAGGTCTTCCATACCTTGATAGTACCCTGACTCTAAAATGGAGACATACTGTTTACAATAATAAGAAGTAGCAAACATTACCAGCAACATAGCAAACAGTTTACTAAAGTGATTTCTCATTTGTTGTATGTACAGTGTGATATCCTAGATCAAATTTAATACAAATTATTTTATATTCAGCATTACAATACATTCTCAGTACTTTGACTTCCCCAATTACTTAATACCTCATTTTAATCTGCTTTGCATTTGGCCATAATATTTGTTTCCCTTTTGTGTTTGTTTCTCTGCACTTTCACATTTTGTTTTCATCTGCCTATTTGACTTCATTAGGTCCAAGTGTTCCCAATATTTTATTCAGAATTTCTCACTCTTTGAGGCCTGCTGTTTTTCTGAGCAACCCTTTCTTTTTTTCCTTTTTTTTTTTAACCTAATGGCTCTATTCCTGCTCCTTCAATCTGTACCCATTGCCTTTTAACCTGTTATAGAGTTTGTCACTTTGACACTATCATCCACAAATCTGTAGAATTATACTTGTTTCCTAGATAACTTGTGTTCTTCCTTTTGGATTTATTCCTTCATTTTGCTGTGTCTTCAAACATTTCTCTTACGAAAAAATTACTGTAAGGTATATTTTCTGTGGAATTGTACTTGAGATACTTTGTACTTTTATTTACAAAATGACAGTTTCTTTGGGTATAAATTTTGAAAGCATTATATTTTTTTCATCTATAGCTGATGGTTTTGAATAAAGTTATGATGCTAGTATGACTTTGGGTTCTAATAGACAAATTTTGCTTCTGTAAAATTTGCAAGACCTGGCCGGGGATGTAGCTCAGTGGCACTGTCCCTGCCTGTCAAGCGTAAGGTCCTGAATTTGAGCCCTGATACCAAAGAACATCAACCAACCAAACAAACAAACAAATGAAAAAACCCTTCAAGATCTTGTTTACTTTAATGTTATGAAAATCTACAATATACATATTGATAAATGCTTTTATTCTCCTGAGCAGCATAATCAGGGAGACTTATACATTTTTGATGCAAAACATTGTCTCACACCTCTTTTTTATTTTCTGTTTGAAGAACCAATTGGATTTTGTGTTCTTGTCTTTCATGTTTTCCAATTCTGCTTTTGAAATACATGTGGATTTCTATTTACTAATTTTACTGAGGATTTTTTTTCACACTTTTTCCTCAAGATATGTAACCATTTTATCTTTTTGTCTGATAACATTTTATCTAATCTCATATTTGTGTTTTCTTGATATAATATAACCTCAATTTTTGTCAGTCCCTTGGATTCTTTTTGGGTCTCTTCATGTAGTGGAGATTCTGAATAAGAATCTTGAATTGATTCACTCTCTCCTTTCTGCTATATGTTGGACAGTAGGTACTCTTTTGTGCAGATCTTTGGGCTGCTGCCCAACACATGCAAAAAACAAACCACTGTATTTTTAGGACATCAAACTGCAGTAAAGAAAAATTGGCTATCTTGACTTGTCTAATTTTATTAAAAAACAGGTATTCCATAGATGGCCTCAGTATACATTGTAGCCTGTGGGCCCCAGTGATTTCATTGACTTGGCTTCCAGACGTTCTTTGAGATTTATTCAGAAGAATTTCCCCCAAAACCAGAGGATGCATTTTCACTTCTCTATCAAGATGATATTCTAGCCATACTATTTAAATTTACAGTTCATACTCTTTGCTAACAGTCTACACTGTTCTTACTCTGCTCAAAGTTTATATTTTATGCTCAATCACATGCTATCGAATGGAAGTGATCATGTTTACATATTTGAATTAATATGCATTGTAATAGGCATATGGAGAATATCTTGGCTATCAGTTTTATTACTAGAAAGTTTTAATGAAAAAACGTGAGTTTATTTACTCCCAATTTAGCAGAACAAGAAAGCATGACAAGACTTTTTCTCAGTAGCACGTTTTTTCTCAGTAGTACATTTTTTTTTTTTTTTTTTTTTTTTTTGGAGACAGGGTCTCACTATGTAGTTCAGGCTGGCCTTGACCTCATTATTTATTCCAGACTGACTTTGAACTCACTCCGTGATCCTCCTTGCTCAGCCTCCTGAGTGCTAGGATTATAGAAGTGCACTGCCACACCTAGCCCTCAGTAGTACATTCTAACTACAAGAAAAGTGGATCACCTTGGAAGTTCGCTACAAAGAGAACAGTAACTCGTCACGTTCATTACATACCACTTGAATCTCTGTTGGTTTATGACTTTTCCATAATTGCTTTTTAAAGTGAACTTTTAAGGTGACCATATCTTCAGGTTTCTACCTTGTTTTTTATTTATAGAATTACCATAATGCATCTTGCAAAGAAATATTGAGCTTGAATCTGTTTAGTATTTTTTTAATTGTATGAAGAGGAGTTGGATAATATGCTGATGGGATTACATGGTAAATCCCAAAGTGTTCATATATTTTAAGCCAGCATAAAGAAAGCTCTCAGTGTGTCAGCTCCAATAACCTAACTGGGAAAGTGAGGCCAGGTTCTCCACATTTCCATGCCCCTGTGGGAAAAATGAATTATTTACCATCCTTCAGTTAGAATCAAAGAAATTGAATTTCTGCTAAAATATTGGAAAATGTTAACAAAATGTGCAAGGCTATCAGTCGTTTCCAGTGGTTAATTACTTTTTGGTGTTTACATTAGATATTTTGTAAAATAGAATCATGTACGAAAGGATATACGTTGATGGTTTTTAATCCATATAAATTATTTCTAGGGATGCATACTAAACGTTATTTATGTTTTTAAAAAGGTTTATTCTGAGAAATAAAATGTCTTAATAATTTGAATGTTTGTGTATGTCCATCAATTCTTTAAGGAATTTTTCTTAACTTTGAAAACAGTCTTTTTTTTTTCAATTGAGGAAAATATATGCATTCTCCCAAATATAAGAATTGATTGTATATATCTAAATGAATTTTTAAATACATAAGTTTCTATTGCATTATCTAATTTGCTTCAAAGAAATTTTAGCAGCTACTATGCAAGTTAATATGACTCAAGTCATTTTCATACCGTTTATTCATTCACCTCCAAATCCTTTGCATGAAAGGATTTATTGTGTATGTACTGTGTATGTTTTAAGCAACATGAGTGAAGTTAGCAACTATTTCATTAGGTTTTCTTTGAAAATATATGTGCACATAATAGTAACAGGAAGGAGAAGTAAAGAGACAAGAAGAAGAATTTTGTCACAATAAAATGAATTTACTCTGGGATATTTTCCGAAATGAGAAATTAAGGAAATGAATAATAATAATTTTATAAAGGATCAGCAAAAATTTAGTTACTTAAAAACTGTGAAGAAAATGATACCTCAAAAGTACTCATTTCTCAAGAGAACAACAGTAATGAATATATGAAAATGGTAGTGAAGCAGTTCTTATACACCTTTGCATCTTAATCATGTGATCTTCTTTGGATGCCCAAATCCAGGCTTGCAAATCTGGAACAAGCACTTTTTGTGAGAAAATATATTAACTGTAGCTTTTGGGCTTAACTATTTCTTCAAAATGAAGCAATTTCAGGAAGCTAAGAACATATTAACTTAATAATTACTTATATCATGCAACAGATCTGCATTACAGATTTTTATGCATTTGGAAAAACTCAATGATTTATATATTTATGATCTAGTATTTTGTGTCTGCCTTTCATATGAAAAGAAGAATAGTCAAATACTGAATACTACCTAACGATATGCCAAAATATTTAATAGGATAAGAGTAATATCTGGAGTTGACTTGGACATGTAAAAATGATATGATAGATACATGGGAGAGAGCTGATTCAATAGGTGATTAAGGAAGTATTGCAACATGTTCATTTTATATGCTGCGTAGTGAATACATAAAAAATGTTGAATTGCAGATGGGATATACCTTATCCAAAGTGTTTGGAACAAGTATTTAGGATTTTGGATTTGTTCAGATGTCTCTGTATTTGCATAGACATGGGGGATGGAATATAAGTCTGAACATGAAACATAAGTCTGAACATCAGTCTGAGCATGCCATTCATTTATATTTTATGTACACTTTATACACATATGTTGACAGGAATTTTAAACAATGTTTTTATTCCACTTGTGTTTTAACTATGATCTATCCCATGAAATCATTTTGGAGTTTTTCACTTGTTGCATCATAGTAGTCTCATAACATTTTGGATATGGAACATTCCAAATTTCAAATCTTCAAATTAGCTACACTCAACCTCTGTATGAAAATCCTTTCAACTTTGCAATATGTTTGACACATTCTACAATAAATTTTTAAAAATAAAATCAGCCTAAACACTCATTAGTAAGCAAATTTAAATTTTTCATATTTACATATCTTCAGATTTTGAAAATTCTATCCATTTTCCAAGTACAAATTCTTTAGATATAAAAAATTTATGCAGCAATATACCTAATGATTTGATTGCAGATTGTAGGCTTAAAATATAAATATTTTATTAATGCATCCATTTGTTTCATTGTTATGTAACATCTTCCCCAAACAATTCATTAAATTTACAAGTCATTGTGGGCTACATATGGTGTTAGGCAACACTAGATGGAATGGTGAAGTTGAGAAAAAGTGGGGAAGAAAGCATGGCGCTTTCCCTGGGAAGAAGCCCCACATTAACCCTGCATCCAGAATCAACAGGGTCAGGTGTGTTGACATCCTCATAAACCAGTTATGACTTCACAAAGAACTGAGTTTGTTCCAACTAAAAGTAGCTGAAGAAAATAAAAATAAATACAATTTTTAAAAGTATGATTTCCTTTTGAAATGGGCAAGTTCACTATTTTGAGCTGGTAAGTCTTTGAATGCTTGTTTAATTGCTTATCTCTGTAAAGGAAATTGTACAAGAATTGACATTTACATATTATAACAACTCTATTTATAGAGCTATTAATCCCAAAGTAGGTCTCAAATCACATATAACACCCTTAAGAAAGACACTTGCTCATGTTTCTATAAGAAAGATCCTCAAGATATCTGCTTATTTTCTTATGTTACATAAGGTAGGTAATACTGTACCCAGATGGGACTAGGAAAATTCATGAGTTTGATCAATGAACTCAATTATGGCCCCATTCCAAGGATTTCTAGCATTTCTTTACAATGATTCATGGCCCTACACACCTGACACTTCTCTTCAAATCTTTTCAATAAACAAGAAAGATACTGCAGAGCATATGAGATCTCTCTCGCTCTGTTTCTCTTTCTCTCCCTCTCTTCCTCTCTCCTTCTCTCCCCCTCTCCTTCTCTCTCCCTCTGGGTCCCCAGTTGATTTCTTTGCAAGGTTAGTTGCTAATACATTCCTAGCACCAATGCATTATTAATGCTCATGGTGCTCCAAGGTGGCAGTGACAAATAGGAAGCAAATTCTACTGACTAGTGGGGAATGTATTTTTTAGTCATGCTTGAATTTTTCAATCCATTCTGTTGTTGAGGATCTTTCAGTTGATTCTGAGTCTGAATGTGGTTTTATATCCTTCTTTTCTGTTCATATTTTCCCACCTTTTGTTTTAGTTTTTCAAAAGGAGTAAATATTCAAATAACAGAGGCAAGATTCATTCTCTCTCTCTCTCTCTGTAGAAGGCAGCAATTTTTACTCCAAAAGGGTTATGTGTGTAGTTATGTAAGTTATACTGTTTTAACAAGGTTATGCCAGCTTTAGTATTCCTAGAAATAATACAAGTATCATGAAAAACATCAATTTTCAATGTGAAGAATTGTTCCTTCAGATAAAAATTGTATTAAATTTGTATTATCAAAAGCAATCAAGTTATGAATTATTACAGTATTTGTGGTTTTGAATTATTAGTAAATATTCCACTCAACAGATCATGATCGAGATACTAATAATTGATTAAGTTAAAGGCTAGTCAAATCAAAAAACAAAACACCACAAATTTGTTACAGAAATGTTTGGCTTTTATTTGTGATTCTTGTAACATTGTAGCTTCTACTCTACAAAACAGAATGAGTGTTTCCACTGAGCAATGGCAGAACACAGAATTTTGGGGAGCAAAAATATAGAACAGTAGGAAATAAATTGGGGAGCAAGAATATAGAACAGTAGGCAAAAAAGACACGAGTAGGTTAACATCATATTGCTGCAGGTTACTTATTTCATATGAACTAAAGCAGAGAGGACTTCTTATTTCTGACCTAGGTACGCTTGTACTACAGTCTCCTGTTTTCAGAAAAAAACTGGTTTGTTTGTCAATTTAACTACTTCCTTAGAGTTTCAGTTTGTTTGTATCAGAACTTAGCAGGAGTGTTTCTATTTTGGTTTTCCTGTTCCTTCAGGTCTACTGCAGGAGTGTAGTCCAAATCAATAGCCTTCTGTAATTCTGCTTAACAGAACTGGAAAAGGGACTGTAGCAGTATGTCTTTGTTAAGCAATTTTAATATTTCCTAAGAGGAAAAAAAGTACAAAATCTTATTGAATGTATATTGTCTATCTAGCATTGTGTTAGGTGTTTTCAATATATTATCTCATTTAAATGGGACAAATAAGCCGAATATGATGGTGCCCACCTCTTCAGAGCTTTCTGGGAGACTGAGGAAGGAGGATTGCAAGTTAAAGTTGAACCTGGGCTACACAGCAACTTAGTGAGATATTGTTTCAAAACAAAGATTAAAAGATTTTTTAAAATAGATAAAGGTACAATCAGTGATGTTGAACATTTTTTTCATATATTTATTTGCTGCTTTTACTTCTTTGAGAAATGTCTGTTCATTTCAGATGCGCATTTTTGAATTGGGTCTTTGAATTTGGGGGTCTGATTTTTTTCAGTTCTTTATATATTTTAGATAGTAGTCCTTTGTTTAAGGTACAGCTGCTGAAAATTTTTTCCCACATTGTAGGTTGTCTCTTAGCTCTGTTGGTGGCTTGTCTTGCAGTGCAGAAGCTTTTTAATAAGATAAGATCCCAGTTGTTGATTCTTAGTGCTAGTTCCAGTGCCACTAAGGTTTTGTTCATAAAGTCTTTTCCTATACCATACTATATATGAAAAAATGTTCAGCATCACTGGTTATTCGGGAGATGCAGACGAAAACAACACTGACATTCCACCTCACCCCAGAAAGAATGGCTGCTATTAAGAAATCATCTAATAACAAATGCTGGCAGGGGTGTGGGGAGAAAGGAACCCTTCTCCATTGTTGGTGGGAGTGCAAACTGGTGCAACCACTGTGGAAATTAGTATGGAGATACCTCAAAGAACTAGGCTTAGAGGTCCCATTCGACCCAGCTATCCCTCTGCTAGGTGCCTTCCCAAAAGAATTAAAAGAAGCATACCACAGAGATATATGTGCACCCATGTTTATAGCGGCACAGTCTGTAACGGCTAAAGCTTGGAAACAGCCCAAGTGCCCATCAACAGGAAACTGGATAAAGAAGATGTGTTTTTTTTTATAAAATGGAGTACTGCTCAGCCATAAAGAACAAGAAACTAGAGACATTTAAAGCTAAATGGATGCATATTGAGGCCATCCTCTTAAGTTAAATAGGACACATATGTCTAAATACCAAATAGTTTCTCTAGTGTGAGAGAAAAAAACTGTAATTAAGGATACACATGGATGAAATGGCCTAAGAACATATTTCTCGGATTGTGTTTCCATCGTGTGTCATATGATCACAAATACTCATCCTGAGAAGGTAAACTTCTAGAACAGATTGGGATAATTTGGGAAAGAATGGCATACCTTAGCTCTGAAGCGAAGAAAGAACAAAAGGAAGGAAAGTCACTTAGTAGTCAACAGAAAAAAATAGATCAGAGAATCAGAAGATTCACTGATTTAGTAAGTAGACTTTATTAAGGAAATTATTTGTATCGCTAAAGGAAAGTTCAGCTTAACTAAGAAGCCTAGTAAACTATTGATATCCCAACCCCCTTTCATATTCCACCCATTATTCCACTCCCATAACTCTAGCACATTTAAAGATGAACAACAATAAAATGGCAAGAAGAACTAATCCACCAGTTATTAGATGAAAAAATAAACAGAAAGTGATAATCAGTTCTAGTCAACTGATCAAAGTATTGATGAAAACTTGAACTTGGAACAGAGTAAAACCATAAGTCAATACTATAACATAAATAAAAGAGATGATTTAGCATATATGAGTGTACATACCAATCAGAATAGAAATAGTTACAAAACTAAAGGATATAAAACCACAGTAGACTCAAAACATGAAAAAATTCCAAGGAAAATACAAAATTATCTCAGAAAAAAGATCTAATTATATTTAGTTTGCAAATAGACTGAAAATATTTTATATTAAAGGCTCTGAATTTCTCCCAAAAGAATTTCTACATCTTATTTTAAACAATGCTATTTAAAAGTGATAAGGACTAGGATTTAATTTTCCACTCCTCTTTGAATATATACACGTCATACATTTTTTTTAAACTCTGCCCAATTAACATCGCCCTTTATTTGAACTAAGTAAACTATTGGGTAGATCCTTTACCCAAAATATCCTTGCCTTTCTACAGACCTTCCCAAATCAACAGCTGAAGTAAACATCTATGTGTTTTCATATCACTGTGTGGTTTCAAGCCTCTAAAGGTTTCCAGTGAAGAGCTATGTGAGTGTGTCCCGGCCCCCAGCAGCAGTCTTGTTCTTTCCAGGGTCGGGTAACACCTTTTCAGACACACAGCCTCCTTGCTATTCTTTGAACCTGGCAAGCTCCATCTGACCTGAGTGCCATACCCTGACTCCTCGTGCTGCTTGGAAGGCATTTTCCCCAGATCTTTACACAGTGGCCATTTGATCTTTCGCTATCATTAACACAAAGTATCTCTACAGAGAGCCCTTTCTTATTCATTTTATCTAAAGTACTGCCACTTCTTTTCATTTCTTCCCTACTGATCCACAGAATCCTGTGACTCTTGGCATTATTTTATTGTTTTCATAGTGCCTGCTGCAAATATATTTGTTTGTTTCTTGTTTGTCTCCACACTCACGAACTGTAAAATTAATCTTGATCACTGCTATATCTGCATATATATCTATACATAGCATATAAAGATTTGAGAATGAGAGACTACAAGTATAAGTGAAGGAATGAACGAAGATAGTAAAATTAGGTTCTTTGCATCCAGACTTCTCCCTTCCTGATGGTTATAATACAACAGTTGCCTCCATATGGGAAAGGAAGAAAGGTCTCAGATGATCCTCCATACTGTTCAGAGCATTATGAGAATTGAGAGGGAGACTAAGAAAATTAATTTAAAATATGTGATGAAATAAATTGCCCAATATTTATTATTTTGTCAGTGGATGGCTATGTTCTTCAATCCCACTTCTAAAGTAAATGAACATGTTAAACGTGAAAGAGAAAAAATACATGAAAACCATGTCCATACAGTTTCACATTTATTGATAAGTAAAAATACCTACTGTTCTGCAACTGGCAAAGTGAAACTGGACGGATGAGAGGATATAGGAGGTATTTGAGAGTAAAATGACAGCTGACAGATATTTCCTTAAAATGAGTGTTTTTTGAATCATTTAAAGCTATCTTATTCTTTTTTCAACTTTCAGAGGCTCGAATTTTCTTCCACTCATAGCAAAGACTTTATAGATAAGACAGTTGTCAAATATAAGGGAAACAAAAAATCAAATTATAGAATGGCAAATAGAGAAATGAATATTTTTCTATTTCCTTTTGTGATTAGATTTTATTATTACATTCTTAAGACATTAAGTAAGAGAGGAAAGTATCACTAGCAAGGTATCAATAAAAATTGGAAACAAAAGATCTGAGCAGAATGAAGCTTTGTTCTTTTCAGTCTTCAACTGCTTTATTTATTTAAAATTTCCAAGTACAATTTAAGAATATTACTTCTTTGGCCAGTATGGTAAAAAGTACTCAGTAAAGGCCATCATAACAAAAGGGAAAATGATTTAATGTTTTAAAAGTTTTAGGAGTAATAATTGCTAAAGAAAAAAAGTAATGTGTTCATTTCCTTCGCTAATTCTTGTTTTTTCTTTAGCTATAGGTAAAAGGATGTCTGGTCCAGAGTTATGACACTATAAAGCCCCTTCATGGTGCCTCTCCTGGGAAAACCAGCAATAAAGAAGTATGGTGAGAATAAAAATGCATGTGAGTAGATAAAATACTGATATGATAACTTACCTATAAGCTATAATCATCTGCATATATTCTTCCAAAGACAGCATTCATTTAATTCTGGTCAACGTTTTGTTTTTCATTTTTGTTTTTGTTTTGTTTTGTTTTGTTTTTTGGTACTGGGGATGGAACTTGGGACCTTGCACTTGCGAGGGAGACAGTGGCACCACTCAGCTAAATCCCCCAGCCCCTCTGGTGAATGTTTCTTCTGAAAGCACAAATGTGTTCTAGCATCTCCTTTCATTGCCAAAAGATATTATTGTTCATGAAGAATATTTAGTTATACCATGCCCAGGCATTGATATTTATTTTTTCACATAGATTCATTTAATAACTGTATAAGGGGTGAGGTTGAGGTTAGAAAGGGCTAAAAATAACCATTTAATAAAGAAGTATCTTGATATACATTTATGCACAAATTTTCATTTCTATTGTGGAATTGTCTACTGTATATAAATCTTTGGAAATATCATAAATCATTGACTTGATAGGTCTTTCATAGCCCAGAATGTAGAGATTTTTATTTTTAAAGAAAGGCAATATCATATTACTTATAAGAAATATGACAAATCCATGCAGTAAACATCATATAGTGTATCTTATTTCTTTTGTAAGAAAATTTTACTAATTATAATAAAAAATATTCATTTGGGTGGGTGATAAATTTAGGAAAGAAATTACCTGAGGAAATACATATTTAAATATAAAAAATAACATCTACCATGTGACTTCTCTTATTCTTTTGCCTTTATGATATAATCCTGGGATTCACTACTACTACCAGATAACAGCATTAAGTAGCATATGCCCAGAGCCTAACTCCGTTAGGAATACCTAGACTCTGTGTCACTTTAAGTCAGCTGTAAACCTCAGAAGGCTCAGTTGCAGAGAGGTCAAGGAACTCTGATCTCCCTATGTAAAAGATGCAACACCATTTTTACCATGCATTTTAACCCAATGATTTTGTCATAATCTTTAGAGAGTTTCTCATTTACTTAATAAATTATTTATTGGTTATAGTATCTAAAGCACAATAAGAATTTGTTTATACACCAGCCATTTCCAAGTAACCTTTAGGTAAGGTGTTTCATAAATTTATTAGATTTTTTTCTGAGGCCTGTCAGACAAAATTCTTAAATAGCAGTGAAAAACTGGTATAATGAGGTTATTTGACTTTGACTAATATGAGTGACTACAATATAATAGGGATTGGTTTTCAATGTTTGAGCCTCTGTTCAAAGTCTGATCCTCACATTCAATGCACATACTATATTAAGGGTAATCATAAACTACATTTATGCTACAGTCTACAATATTTTGGGCAGTAGAAAAGGGCATTATTAATAGATCAAGAAAAAAGGCACTAAACTGGGGGTGTCTCAGGAAGATTGGAAAAATGCTCACTTAAATATTTCCTGACACCATAAAAGAAAATATCATGATTTCAGCTAAAATCTACTATAATTGCTGAAAAAATTATACAATTCAGATAAAAATGCAGGTATGTTAGCACATACCTAAGTTCTCTAGGTTCTAGTGGATAGACAAAAATGAAAAGAAGACATGCAAATTTATGCTTTTTTATTTAAAATTTGTCTTTTCATTAAATATGACAATAACAGTGAATATTTTTGGAAAATTGTTTTGTTATATTGTTTTATTTGTTTTAAATTGTACTTTTCTAGTAAAAAGAATTTTTATGCTGTAATTTAGAACATTCATTTATTCAACGCTTTATGTAATCATTGATCAAAATCTTTAATCCTGTAGTCTGTCCAGGAAGAGTTTCAGGTGCAAGGGCTCCAAAAGTGATTAAAGTAAATTGTTTGCTCCCAGGAGGTGACAGAAGAACAGGGAACCATTATTCTGTAGCAAACACTGTGATAGGTACATGATAATACTGTTAGAAACTCATGCCACCTTTTATGGAGGTTTCCTTGCAAAGGCAGTGGCTGGCAGAACTTGTGGATTCTCTTAGACCTAGTGTTCTCATAAGGAGGATAATGACCAACTTCCAACTTATACCAAGTTGAAGAGAGGACAGAAACCACAAAGAACTAACTATGTATGGAACATATGACAAATTTTACAGAGCAATCAGTGATAAAGATTTTATTTTACCATGTATCTTATAGTTTTCAAAAAATGGACATAGAATTTTTTTCCCTTCTCCATCTATGTGTTTCTCAACAGCTTGAATCTGAACTGCGCTAGTGACTCTCTATGACAAACAGAAAGTTGGAGGAATCAAAGGTTACATGTTTTAAATGAGGCTTTTAAGTGCCTTGTACTCTTCCTCTGGCTCTGAGGACACATGATATTACACTCATAAGAACAAGCCAGGAATAGCATCTTGGATGATGAAAGACTCGGTAGAGAAGAGGCAGCTTGCCCTCAGTCACCCAGTGTCTGACCACAGAGGCAAATAAGCCCCAAAGAGACCGGGAAATTACCCAGGGATCCCACAAGAAATAGCTAAAATGTCATAAAGTTTTAAAAAATGGACTATTCTTTTAAACCATGAAGTTTTTCAATAGTTTGTCACCAGCCAAAGGTGATTATACATAAACATAAGCATATTTTATGTTTAATCACATAATTATGTGTCACATGGGTTTGTTATAAGATTTGTATATGAATTGTATATATCTAAAAATATTTATATAGACATATATATACACACATACCAACAAAATGAGTTAGCGTTTTAAATTGTTTATTCACAAATCACTCACCAAAATGATATATTGTGATTATTTTCCAATTACAAACTATATGAGGAATTATCAATTTGCTATTTGATTACATGATTACATGGCACTTTCAAACTCCTTTTTAAGTTTGAAAAAGGATGATTGATTCTTAAAAAATGTGAAGTTTAACATCACCCCAAAATCCTCTGTTCACTTCCTTTAAACCAACTTACCAGGAAGAAGTTCCACCAAACACCCCCAACCCCCAATAGGATAGATTCCCTATTTTGTCTGCATGGACCGACTAATGAAGGTGTTGATATCTGGTGAATGACTGCTTTAAAGAGGTGCCCAGATACTGACCACTACTGCTCTGCAAGTACCAGATGATACAAAAGAGTGCTTCATGGCTACAAAAGGATAGGAAAAAGTGCAGTGGGAGGACATGTTTATGTAATGGTAGAAGGAAGATCCTTGGAAATCTTCAGGTTTTCATTTGCATTTCTATAAATTTCGTGGGAAGAATGTGTTTCCATATATTTAACTAATCTCAGATGATTTGGGATTAACAAATACATTTCTTTTAAAAACTGTTACATATCTCTCTGTAAATGCATTTTACTAGAAAATGTAAACTTCAATTTGAAGGAATTGAAAGTTTGGAAGTTTAGAGAGAGCTAAGGAGAGAAATTGTACAGAAACTGTATATATGTGTGTGTGTGTATATATATATATGCAAAGAAAGGTGCATGTTTAAAAACTTCCTAGTACTTCTAATTTGGGAAAAAATGAGTCACAGTAAATAGAGCTCATAATATGTCATCTAAATTGAGCTGAAATGTCCTAAAGACAAAGAATAATTACAAAATTAAATCAATAAAGAAAATAAATCAAACCTTGGAATTATGAATGATTCAATTCTAGGCCTCTTCCCTTCTTACATTTTGTCCTCTCACTCTATGAAACTACATTCTTAGCCATTAGCTTTCTCTTCTGATCTCAATGCTTACATGCCCATTTGACTATGTCACTTTTAAACATCACAAAGGTAACCACCAACTGATGGAGACAATAACTGAAATTATCAAATTTACCCCCAAAGTGAAATAACGTCCAGTTTTATTCCTTGGTCAATGATCCATCCACCCATTCAGTCCTATGAACTGAGTCAGAAATCCAGGCATTATGTGTGAAATTTTCCTTTATCCAGACCCAGTTTTATTATACTCTAACAGGTTTATTCTTTAAAAGCTCTCAAAACAGGGACCAGGGATTTAGCTCAGTGGTTTCGCTGGCACCTCCACAAGCGTAAGGACCGGAGTTCGATCCCTGGTACCCCCCCCCCCCAAAAAAGCTCTCAAAACTTCTCTCGCTCTCTTTTCCAGTGCCATTTCCTCAGTCTAGCTACCGTCCTGTCTTGACAGGACTACTTCTGTAGCCACCTACTTTTTGTTGCCCCATCCATTTTATTCACCCTGTCCTCCCTCCAATTGCAGCTAGAAAGACTTTGAATAAGCACATATTTCTACTTTAAAATTTTCAATATTTTTCCTCTGTTTAATTGCAGTCGAGAAGGTTTTTTATTAACTAAACACTTCTGACATCTCTAACTTATTTCTCTCCCATCCACATTCAGAGGTTGAGGTGATTCAGAAGTGGAGAGTGCAACAAGCCTGCAGCTGACTCAGTGTTGCCTTAGATATTATGTAGAGAACATTTTTCTCTTCTCGTTGGTCTGCATCTGTTGCTTTCTTTGCCTACACTCATTTTTCTTTGGTAATTCCTGCTTGCTCATTCGATATTAGCTGAATAATGATATCCTCAAAATCGCTCCTGCCAGTCCCTTCTCAAGATATTAAAGCCCCTTAAATTTGTGGTTCACATTACTTTAGCTTTAGAACAGTTGTCATAATTAGCAATTGTATATTTTCTTGGTTGTTAGATTAATTTTTTTGGTTTATGCTGGCCAATATGGTAGTTATTAAGTACATATGGCTATATAAATTTAATTAATAACAATTTTAAAACTAATTTTTAGTTAAAGTAGCCACATTTCACATGCTTAATAGCCACATGTGGTTACTTACTGTTGTATTGGACAATGACAATAAAACCATTTCCATCACTGCAAAAAGTTCCATTGGGCATCATGCACCTTGACTGTAAGTTCTGTGAAAGTAGAGTCAATTTCTCTTTGCACAGAATCAACATTTTGTTCCTACTAAGTAGAAAATAAGCATTATTTTCCTGTGGAAGGTAAATAGTTTCCAGGCTCTATTTCAAGTTTTAAAATTATATATTATAAGGTGACTTTAAAGTTCTTAGTAGGAGTAAAGAAAGGATCAAGATGAGATATTTATATGTACCAACCTCCCATGATGAATGTATTTATTATCACCAAAAGATACTAATTTAAAAAGAGAGAGAGAAAGAAAGAAAAGGATGCAAGTCAGAACTGTGGAAGAACAGAAATGTGACCTTCTCTCAGTGAAAAACATTCTTAAGGGCTCCAGGTGTGACAATGCCTTCCTATAGTCCCAGCCATTGGGAGGATGCTTAGAGATGGAGCTAGAAATAAGCATGGGCAACACAGTGAGACTCTGAAGGAAAAAAAAAGTTTTGGAAGATTAATAAATTTGCTCATATGTTCATGTCCTCATCACTTAATGTAGCTCACATTGATGACCTCATTTTCAATTCAGTATTATCCTATGGATCATAGTTAGAATGTTGTTAAATCTGACTCTAGGTAATAATGATTTAGTGACATCTCAAGATTAAGAATGTCTGTGGTTTAAGGGCAAATAATTTCCTTCAAGTGCTCCTAAATCACATCTGACTCTCCTTTTAAATTGCAATATAACCGTGTGTGTGTGTGTGTGTGTGTGTGTGTGTGTGTGTGTGTAGATTCACTGTGGGCCAGTTGGCTCCCATTCATATCTCTAAATCAAGCATGCTCCCTTAGGGCTGGCTGGTTGCAGGAAAAATCAGAAACAAGGCCGGTGAAACTCATCTCAAGTCACTCCATTATAACTTTGAGTCTAGATACCTGCAAGTCTGTCACAACTGCAAGAGGGACTGAGGGGAGGAGGGTGCACTGTCTGGGATGCTCGTTTCTCCTTGATTTTACTTCTACTTTTACACCACATCAAATGGTTCCACTAAGATGTTGACAATTTTTTAAATGAAAAGACGATTATTTGTGTAAGCATGGGATCTGAATTCCTGACCACTTTGAAATAACAGAATTGTCTAAGAGGCCTTGGAAGGTTTATTTCTGCTCTACCACTTAGAGATAATCAGACTTGGGCATTGTCCATAGGTTTACACTAGAGCTTCATAAACGTTCGGAATGACCTTCAGAGAGTCTCTGTGATGTTACAGAAATCTAAGCAATTGGAGTCTATATGATATTGTTTAAAAGAGATTAACTTTGAAGAATAGAATTGTATATGCTAGCGTGGTCATTTGGAGTAAAAGCTCACAAAAGAAAGTTTGGATCATCTGTCACTCATGTATAACATAGCAGCTCTTTGTGGATCAGGTGAAGTAGAGTGACTGATCCACATCACATTCTAAATCAACCTACAGAGGTTCTCCTGATACTGCCACAGGGAAAAAATAAAAATGAACCAGTGAACAGAGAGACGTAGGAAATATCAAGTCACCTGAGTGCATTGGATGGGAAAAGGCCAGCATTAATACATGTTTTTACATAGTCAACAACTCAGGGGAAGAACTTTGGGAGCTAAGTAAATGAGTACTTTTAAGCAATCACAATTCAAGAAATACATAATCTCTCCAATTATCATTGACAATCCTGATTTAAGAAAATTATCATCAAGACACAGTTATCACCAGGATCAGGATTTTTGCAGGGTGGAAGATTAGCAGATCTTCCATTTTCAGAATTCTATTTAAACAGAGATAACTAGTTGGGCTTTTGTTTGTATTTTGTTTTTATTATTTCTTTCGCAGGAAGAATTAAAAGTTATTCTCAAAAGTTAACTCATTTATATTTGTAGATTTCTATGCAGAATCGTGCAAATGACAAATGCATACTTATTCTATATAGATGTTATTCTGTATAGATGTTATTCTATAGGGTTAGTTCATTCATTGACAATTAACTTTAAAGTCCAAATTAACCAATACTGACAACAAAATAAATTTATAACTATCTTAAGTATTTTAAGTATTAAATATGTTAACCAATATTTATTTCAACACCAGATTAAAGAAAAGAAGAAAATAAAGGGCTATAACATGGGCTGAGTTTAGTACATTCAGGTAACCACTATTATCCAACATATCATAAGAAAGTTAGTTCTTTATTAATATTGCATCTAATCCTATAATATTATTTATGAAATGGGAATGTGAACTTTCAAACTACCAAAGCTAAATTTAATTTTTCATTTTTCAGCTAACTAGAAATGTGATTCAGTATTTCTCATACTTCATATTTGTAACATGAGATAGTTTAGTTTTCAACATTCAACTTCCAGTTTCCATTCGTTAAGACTTAAATTAGTTGAAATGCCTAAAAATACCTATTGCATTGGAACTTTATAACAAGTACCTGATAAATCAAAACATTATATCTGAGAAATAAGCTTATGCTTTCTTATTGGAAATTTATTAAATAATACGAGTATAGCATGATCAGATAGCTGCTGCAGGAACATAGTATATGTTCTTTATTCGTGTTATTATTATTAATTATTATTTAGTATTATTTATTAGTATTTAATAATTTGCATAAATTACTTAGTGGCATGGATATGGTACATCAAACATGAGTAACAGTATAAATTTAAAACTGAGGATTATTTTTCACTTCTAAAAGAAAATATTTCAGGCCTCAGTGTACATTGCAAAGCTTGAAATCACTATTTCTGACTAAAATTTAGGAAGTTCCAGAGATAAATTAAGGAAAAGATATTATAAAGGCTATCTTGCTTAGCTTTTTAAAATTACTGGGAAGTAAGTATAATGTCATCTTTTGGGCTACCCAACATTTTATGTACTCAGAGAAAATATAATAATGAATATTTAACAAAAGATGAGAATAGTTTCAATATGAATTTATATGGTTAAAATGGTTTTTAAAAATATACTATAGGGCTGGAGATTTAGCTCAGTGGTTCCACCGCCGGCCTCGGGAGCACAAGGTCTCAAGTTCGATCCCCAGGACCAAAAATATATATACACTATAAATGCAATTCATCTTTGTCATAGTCCTGGTATATATGGTAAATATACCTGTTTGGGGAAAATTTCTTTGTCAAAGAATATTCTGTTTTTGAAAATTCAGAACTCAAAATTCATAGTAATCCCAGGTACCTCGGTACTCTGGCAGCACAGGCAGTAAGATCACAAGTTCTAGGCCATCCTATGCCACTTAGCAAGACACTGTCTCAGAATAAAATAAAATTTTAAAAAGTTCTGGGCTTGTATCTCAGTGGTAGATCATTTTGTTAGCATGCACAATGCCTTGAGTTTTATCCCCAGTAACCTCCCCAACAATAGAATTACAATGGATTTTATTTCTGCTGAAAGATATTCAGCACCATCATCCAATTTCATAAGAAACATATTGTGTACTATACTGTTGGAAATACGGTTTTACATGGAGTACAGAAAATAATACTAGTATCAGAAAATGGCTTCATAAGAACTTTCCCCTTTCCATGGCCTAAACTCAAATAGGACAAAATTTTGGCAGAATAATAATTTGTGTTTCCTAAATGAACCCAGTTTGTGTCAAGTGCATTAACCTTTCTTCTTGTTCTGAAGAAAGCAAAGTACATTTTATGGTTTAAAAAATAAACATTTCTACTGGCTTGAGACCAAGCCCACCACCAATTTGCTTGTAGTTATTTCCATTTGCCAGTCACTGGAATACTCGGAAAAGGAAGGAATGTTTAGTGATGGGAATGCTGACATACAGATTTTGTGATGCAATCCTAATGTACCTACTTAACAATGTACTTTTTGATCAATTAGATTTAAAACCATTTAAATTTGTTTACTTCTGCCTGTTAGTCCCACACACTCACTTTTGATGACAAAAGTGTCACTCATTTATGACTGTTCTTTTTATATATATATATTTTGCTCAGTCTAATTTGTAGAGACAATTTTCCACTTTTCCAAAGACTCACACCAAGCACTCTGCCATTAACTGTGGATGTGGAACTCTGTCAAAACTCCTGTCATGCTGTCCCACCACTCCCGGACCAGAGCAAGGGGCTTCTGAGTAGCTATCCCATCTCTCCCAGCTCAGAGGAGTTGAGCCAGGTGGGCGCCAACAGCACCGCGATACACCCTGCCCCCCAGGTCGAAATGAGAAGACACGTAAACAAGTCTCCAAACTAGACTTCCAGATCACCTACAGCAACCCCAAAGGGAAATGAGATGGAACACTCTGATACTCAACCACCTGGACTCTCTGAACTGGCAACAAAAGAGGATCTGGAAAATATGAAATCAGAAATAATTTCTCAGATAACAGCAGAGATTGTGCTTATAGTGCAAGACATGATTAATAAATCTAGAGAGGAGCTGAGGAACATGATGGAATCCAAACATAGGAAACAAATGGAATCCATAAAACAGATGCAAACAGATTTCCAGGACATGAAAAACTCCACCGAAAGTCTACACAGCAGAATGAGCCAATGTGAGGACAGAACTTCAGATACAGAAGATAAGATTGCAATTAGTGACCAGGAAAAAAAAATGCTTCAAAATTGTAAGGGAACATGAGACATCAATCCAGCAGGTGCTACAATGCAAAGAAGAATAACATAAGATTGATTGGAGTCAAAGAAGAAACAGGAGAGACTGCAGACAACATAAAAAAAATCTCTTCACAGAAGTATTGGCAAAAAACTTCCCAAGCACGGGAAAATAACTTGACATACAGATATGAGAGGCATATAGGACTCCAAATAGCCTTGATCAAAAAAAATCTACACATAGGCATATAATTGTTAAGATTCTAGAAACCCAACAAAAGAACAAAGTTCTACAAGCAATTAGAGAAAAGAAACAAATCACATACAAGGAAAAGCCCATCAGAATCACAGCAGACTACTCAACACAAATCATCAAGGCAAAAAGAGCTTGGAGTGACATATTCCAAGCCCTAAAAGAAAACAGCCTCCAATCCAGATTGATGTACCCTGCAAAACTATCTTTCAAAATTGATGGAGAAATAAGATACTTTCATGACAAAGAGCACCTTAGGAACTTCATGAATACCAAACCAGCACTCCAAAAAATTTTACACAATATCCTAGGAACAGACACTTAGAATCACAAACACAGGAAGCAAAACAGAATGAACTCATCTGGCATAATAAGAAATTAAATATAAAGGGGGAGAACCCAAACAAAAAGAAAAAGTCATGACAATGATAAGTCAAAACATTTCAGTTAATACAATCAATGTGAATGGTTCCAATTCACCATTCACCAATCAAAAGAAATAGACTAGCAGAATGGGTCAACAAGCAAAATCCAACAATATGGTGCATACAAGAAACACACTTAATTCAAAATGAAACACATAGACTGAAAGTTAAAGGGTAGAAAACAATACTCCATGCGACAGGAACCAGAAAAAAAGCAGGAGTAGCTATCCTCTTTGCAGATCAAGTAGATTTCAAACCAACACTGATTAAGAGAGACAAAGAAGGACACTACATCCTTGTAAAGGGAACAATCCAACAGGAAGAGATAACAATCATAAATATCTATGCACCAAACACTAGTGCACCTAACAATATGAAACAAATATTAATGGACATGAAAAGACATAAATGTACTAAAACAATTGTAGTGGGGGACCACAATACCAGACTGTCACAAATAGATAGATCAAGTAGACAAAAAAATAGTAATGAAATACTAGAACGCAAGCAAGCTCTTGAACAAATGAACTTAACAGATGTTTACAGAGTGTTCCACCCCACAAAATTAGAATACACATTCTTCTCAGCTGCACATGGGTCATTCTCCAAAATAGATCACATACTCATGCATAGAACATGTTTAAGTAAGTGCAAAGGAATTGAAGTTATTCCCTGTATATTATCAGACCACAGTGTGATAAAATTGGAGATCCATAGCAAAAGAAACTGAAAAAATTTCATAAACACGTGGAAATTGAACAACATGCTTCTGAATAACAAATGAATCATACTGGAAATTAAAAAAGAAATCAGACAATTTCTTCAATTAAATGACAATGACATTACAACATGTGGGAATCTATGGGACACATGGAAAGCAGTCTTACGAGGGAAATAAATAGCAGAGAATATGCATATTAGGAAAACAGAGCGAGCCCAATTAAACAACCTGATGCTGAACCTCAAGCTTCTAGAAAAAGAAGAGCAGCACAAACCCAAAGCTCATACAAGGGAGGAAATTATAAAGATTAGAGGAGAAATCAATGCAATGGACACTAAGAGAACAATACAAAAAAGCCAAGAGTTGGTTCTTCAAAAAAGTCAACAATATTGACAAACCCTTAGCCAACCTTGTCAGAAAAAGGAAAGAAAAGGCCCAAATCCATGTAATTAGAATGAAAAGGGTGAAATTACAACAGACCCAGCAGAAATCCAGAGGATCATTAATACCTACTTCCAGAACCTATACACAATAAGATGGAAAACATAGAAGAAATGGACAGATTCCTATATATATATGAATTACCAAAGTTGAATGAAGGAGACCTAAATATTCTAAACAACCCAATATCAACCAATGAAATTGAAAATATAATTTAAAAATTATCAACTAAGAAAAGCCTGGATCTGATGGTTTCACTGCTGAATTCTACATGACATTTAGAGAGGACCTACTGCCACTACTGTTTAAGCTCTTCAATGAAATTGAAAGGGAAACAATACTCCCAAATTCATTCCTGGAAGCAAGCATCACCTTGATCCCCAAAGCACAGAAAGACCCAACCAAAAAGGAGAACTATAGGCCAATCTCACTAATGAACATAGATGCAAAAATCCTTAATAAGATACTGGCAAAGAGAATGCAGAAGATCATCAAGAAGATCATACACCCTGATCAAGTGGGATTCATCCCAGGGATGCAGGGATGGTTCAACATATGCAAATCAATCAATGTAATACACTATATCAATAGAGCCAAGGACAAAACCATATGATTATCTCAATAGATGCCGAGAAAGCATTTGACAACATCCAACATGCATTTATGATAAAAACCCTACAAAAAATTGTAATAGATGGTCTCTACCTCAAACTGATAAAAGCCATCTATGTAAAACCAACAGCTAGTATCATACCAAATGGTCAAAAACTGAAATTCTTCACACAAAATCAGGAACAAGACAAGGATGTCCACTATCACCACTCTTGTTCAATATAGTTTTGGAAACATTAGCCACAGCAATTAGATAAGAGAAAGAAATAAAAGGAATAAAGATAGAAAATGAAGAAGTCAAATTGTCATTATTTGCAGATGACATGATACTGTATATAGAAGACCCCAAGAACTTCACCAAAAGTCTTCTAGACTTAATATCCAAATTCCGTCAAGTAGCTGGTTACAAGGTCAACACACAAAAATCAATAGCTTTCCTCTACATGAATAACAGACTCACTGAGAGAGAAATAGGGTAAATAATTCCTTTCACAATAGCATCCAAAAAACTGAAATACCTAGGAATCAACCTAACAAAAGAAATCAAAGACCTCTTCTCCGAAAAGTATAGCACTCTGGAAAGAGAGATTGAAGATGATATCAGAAAATGGACAGACATCCCCTGCTCCTGGGTAGGAAGGATTAATGTAGTGAAAAGGGCCATACTTCCAAATCTTCTATATAGATTCAATGCAATTCCAATTGGGATCCCAGCATCATGCTTCATGGATCTTGAGAAAACAATCCAAAAATTCATTTGGAACAAGAAGAGACCCAGAATAGCAAAAGCAATTCTAGATAATAGAGACATGGCAGGGGATATCACAATCCCTAACCTGCAACTATACTACAAAGTTACTTTGATAAAAACAGCATGGTACTGGCAAAGAAACAGACCTGAGGACCAGTGGAACAAATTAGAAGATGCAGAAACAACTCCAGACACACTCAGCCATCTCCTCTTCGATAAAGGAGCCAAACACCCTGAGTGGAGGAAAGATAGCCTCTTTAATAAATGGTGCTGGAAAAATTGGGTTTTAACTTGCCAAAGATTAAAACTAGACCTATATCTCTTGCCATGCACTAAACTAAAATCAAAATGGATTAAAGATCTAAATATTAAAATAGAAATGCTGGACCAGATGGAACAGAGGTTAGGTAGAACTCTTGAAGACATTGGTGTAGGAAAACATTTTATTAACAAAACCTCTGTTGCCTGTGAACTAGCACAAACAATCAATAAGTGGGATCTCTTCTTTAAAAAGCTTCTGCACAGCAAGAGAAGCCACCACCAGTGTGAAGAGACAATCCACAATGTGGGAAAAAATCTTCACCTGTTTTTCCTCAGACAAAGGTCTATTATCTCGAATCTATAATGAACTTAAAAAGATCAGAACTTCCAAATTTAAAGATCCAATTTGAAAATGGGCATCTGAAATGAAGAGACATTTCTCAGACAAAGAAGTAGAAATAGCACATAAATACATGAAAAAATGTTCAACATCACTGGTCATTTGAGAGATGCAAATGAAAACAACGCTGAGATTCCACCTCACTCCAAAAGAAGGGCTGCTATCATGAAATCAACCAATAACAAATGCTGGCGGGGCTGTGGGGAAAGAGAAACCCTGTTCCACTGCTGGTGGGAGTGTAGACTGGTGCAAGCACTATGGAAATAAGTATGGAGATACCTCAAAGAACTAGGACTGGAAGTCCCATTTGACCCCACTACTTCCCTGCTGGATATCTTCCCCAAAGAATTAAAAATATTATACCACAGTGATATATGCACACCCATGTTCATAGCAGCACAATTTGTAATAGCTAAAACTTGGAAACAGCCCAAAATGCCCATCAGCTGGAGAGAGGATAAAGAAAAAATTTTTTTAATAAAATGGAGTACTACTCAGCCATAAAAAATGAGAAACTAGAGACATTTATAGCTAAATCTATGTATATTGAGGTGATACTCTTAAGTGAAATAAATAAGACACACATGTATAAATACCGAATAGTTTCTCTAGTGTGAAAAACTGAAAGTTTCAATAAGGACTGAAAGGTATAATAGATAATGTGAAATAGGAAGAAAAGGAGCAAAAGGGAAGGGGAAGTGGGAGGAGTAGGAGAATAGAAAGAAGGGAGTGGAATTAATATCAGAAAATGGAAAAAATGGAAACCAAGTCTCTGTTAATAGTGAGGGATGGAGGGTTTGAAGGGAGGGCTGCACAAGGGTGAAAAATAAGAATCAAGAGAGATTATGTAAAGGTGCAAATTTCCAATGATGAATGTCATTATATTGTATATCGAAAATGTACCAATGATTAGAATGAATAAGCGATAATGCAAAATAGGAAGAAATGGTCCAAAGGGGTATGGGTAGTGGGAGGGTCAGGGGAAAGGAAAGATGAGAAAGGAAAAATGATGAGAAATGGAAAAAATGGAAATAAAGTCTTTGTAAATAGGGAAGGGTGGAGGGGGTGAAGGGCGGGCTAAGAATGGGAAAAAATAAGAACCAAGATGCATCATGTAAAGGTACAAGTTCCCAATGATAAATGTAAATGTGTTGTATACCTAGAATGTACCAATAAAAGAATTTAAGTAACAAAAAAAAAAACTCATTTCAAAATGTGTTTCATAAGAAATTTTGTAGTCTGTTACAGAAACATTTATATATTTTAGCAGCAATATAATCATTTTTTATCTTCACCTAGAAATATAGATTTTGAAGGTGAATGCATAAGCATGTACTCTATTTTACATAAGCAAAGTAAATATAAGGTCTAGAGATTAGATCCTCACATAAAAAAATAACAATTGAATATTTTTCTTCTTTAGATAGTATAATGAGAAAACATATTTTAAGAATTATCATAAAATAAGACCCCATTAGTTAAAAAAGGAATTGGAAAAGTTGGGATTTAATCAATTTCCCTGTACAGAAGAAAGATATCTTACTGTTTCTTATATTTAGATATAAAATGTACCCCCAAATTCTCATGTGTGTGGGAGGTGGTTGGATCAAAGGGCTCTCTACTCATCAGTAGATTAAACCAAGGATGACTCCCAAGCTAAACACACTATGAGAAGGTGGGGCCTGTCGGAAGAGCTAGATCATTGGGCACATGCTTTGGAAGACTGCATGCTTGTCCCTGGTTCCTTACTTTTTGATATACTTCTTGGCTGCCTTAGCTTGAGCTTTTTTTTTTTTCTCTGCCATGCTCCTTCAGCATGCTATTTCCACCTTGGAGCCAGACAACCCTGACAAAAACTGTGAGCCACAATAAACCACTCCTTTAAATTGTCAGTTTTGGGTCTTTTATCCCAGTGAAAATAAAGTGACTAAGATATTATTTTTTATTAATACTACCAAGGAAAAGATTTTGTAAGTTAAATGCTCAAAGAACTTCAGGAAGAAAACATATTCTTAAGAAGAGGTGATTATAGAGATGTTAATCTGAAAACAAAAGAAGGATATAAGAATTAAAATTACTTTAAGTTAAATTGATTTATTTTTAAACATGATGAAATATTTGGCAAGGCAACATTTAGACAGGACATTGAAGATGATAATCATTTAAGGGTACACGCAATTACTAAAGAGTTCCAAATAGCTCTTTTCTCCTTGAAACATTAACTGGAACAAAATGTCCTGAAAAGGTAAATAAAACAAAAACATTGGAAAAATAATGAAATAAGATAAAATGAGTAGGATGTTAAAAATAAATCAAAATACAATTTTATTTATCTTCTCTTTTACCCATTATTACCTGAAAAAGTGTTTTCTAAATGCTATTTCTAAGAATAGTGAAAGATGTGATCTATGCTAGCCCAATAGCTCAGGGGTAGATCCCTGGCCTTGCATGAAGAAACCCTTGATTTTGATCCTCAGCATCAAAAAGCGAAGGAAGGAAGAAAGAGAAAGAGAGAGAGAGGAGAAGGAGAGGGGGAGTGGTTGAGAGAGAGAGAGAGAGAGAAGCCAGGGAGAAATCTATCCATTAAAAAAGGCTACCACATGCAGTAAGATAGGAACTTCAGTGAAATATATCCCTATTTTTAACATGCGGAGTAGGGAACAAACATAAACATATTTAATTATCTTTACAAGGATATTGACCACAGAAGCATTTGATGAAATTTCTCATAACATTTTATGATCACTTGCAAAGAATTCATATTAGCAACTCTTTTAGGCCTAAATCTTCTTTTAAAATGTAACTTGTGACTAATTTTTAATTTTAATTAAATTTTCTTTTTCATCTCTTCTGAGTGCCGGGCAACAACAGTTTCCCAGGAATTTGTTTGTTTCAAAAGGTGAAATTAAAGGACTGACAGAAAATAGAAATAGCAAAATATTAGGAAATGTTTATTTTTCCCTAAAAGCTGTATAGACTTTTTCTTATTGCCTTTTCATAGAAATATTCTGTGCCAATATTTTCTATAATTATTTGTAATGTTTAAACAAACCATATTATGAAAAGACAAAGTATGAATATTGAGTCTGTGCAGGTGATTTACTGTTTAAATCAAATAAAGCTTATAATGAATTTAATTTGAAAATAAGTGATGTATAATTTTTATTATTCTTCATTGTTCAGCATAAATCACAAGCAGTTGAAATAAATTACTGTGATTACAATTACTATTATATATACTGAGAAATTTTGAAGTTTTCTGATTACTTTAAAATATTACTAATATATTTAAAAACTCATTATTACAGTTTAACCTTTTGCATTCATATGTTTTGCAACATTTTTGGAAAGAAAATAATATGTGTTCATTGATCACAGATTACTAAGCATTCATTTCTTATTTGTTAGAATCCTGGTACACTGTGAGTATTTCAGGGAGGACCCACTGTATAGTATTCCCCTTTAGAGGAAGGATACAGGACTAAGGAAGAAAACTACTGTCTAGAGGCCAGAGGATATTGTTTATTATTAAATTTTTGTGATGAAAAGCTGCTGACTCCTTTTTGTCTTTAATGAGATAATTTATTTATTTTTTAATAGAGAGCTAATAAAAAGCTCTACTAGAATCTATGGACTCACAAAGAGTACCCATTCCATTCAAAGCTCTGTGCTTGAAACTTACAAATCAATGAGTTCCAAGCAATCTACCTTCTCCCTATTACCAGTCTAGGCCCATGTTTTATTGATACTTCTCAGAGTTATAACTTACCTGAGATGACAAGATTACTGACCTCTCATGACTGTCTCACATCTATCCCTAAACGCTGACCTTCTGAGTGTCTACACCTTATATAAACATGAACCATCTTGGTTTTCTTTAAGTGGAGAAGTAAAAAATAAAACAGAAGTGTATATGGAAAGATTTTCTTTTTACTTCTTTTATTACTTATGTGCTAATTTTAATCTAGTGAGTTTTAGAAACATGATATAAATTTAACATTTTATTGTTGCACCGTTATTGGAATAAAGGTACTAAACCTTTAATCTTGCTGGCTGGGAAATAAAATTATTTTGTAGAAGCTTTTTAAGCACAGCACTATAACTCTCTTTCATACAAAATTATGAGGCAGCAGAAAAGATCAAAGATTTACAGGAAAGTTCTTTTTCCTCTTTTTGAAAGTGGATGCCCATGGCTTGCACTAATTGAAGTTTTTCTTTACAAAAACAGACCTGTAGGCAGTCTATTTGCTGCCACCCACATTAACTGCACATCGCTGTAACTTCTGCTTTCAAAAACTGACTAAAAGATCAATGGAACTTAATGCTGACAACTTGAGGTAGACTTCACTAATTTGTAATGACATGGGTGTGCAGAAAAACAAGTAATTACCTAGCCATTATCTTTCATAGTTTTAAGTGATATAACTAACACTATCATTATCAGTGAATAAGATAAGGAAAAATACTTGGTGGTCAATTCACACTGAAAACAGTTATGGTTCATTTTTCTTAAGCTCTTTTCAATGTAGGAACTTTCACAAAATAACTGCAGGTGTGTGTGCGCATATTTGTAATCATTTGTCAAAAATATCAAAAATGCAGCTAGATTACACTTTTAGTAACTTCGCCTCAAAATATATTATACATTTTCGTGAGTCTGCCTAGACATCAGCAATAGGAAAATTAAAAAAGCTGTATCATTATGTAAGTTGTGTACAGGGAAAGCCTTATGTTTCTTACTTTTTATTTTCTCATCTGACTTACAGCTTTAAATTTTGGGAATGTTCTAGGTAGAAAGCAGATGAATTGTTTATAAATAATTTTTAGTTTTAGATTATTGGTATATTTCTATACCTTTGGAGTAAAATTGTGTAGGTACCTTTTATTTTTGATAGTATAGGCTGATTGATTTTTTTGTTGCTGTTATGTCCAAACTATCCTTTTTAATTATATTCAATTGACTTTGGTTTACAGATCCAGGTCTGGATTTGTGTCTGAGGAACAAAAGTGTGGATAAGGGGAATAGATTTTTACTTTCTTCAGCTGTCAAGTGAATTACAATCTTGGATAAGATATAATTTTATTAAATTTACGTTTAATTAAAAAAGAACTTGTTCTTCCATCAATTTCTTTTTCCCTTCATATCATAAAGTTTTAAATATTATTTTCATTTAAAATAGTAGTGCATGCCAGTAAAAAATGAGATTCAGAAAAGTAATATTAAAACAAAAGAAACAAAATGTCTCATCACTCAAAATTTGCAATAAATTGTTTTGGTGCAGTTCCTTCCAGTGTGTGCAGAAGTAGGCATCTGTAGCCTCCGTGACAGCTGGAAAATTTCATGTACCATATTGAAGCTCATGAGTCACTTCCCCCTCGGGAACCTGCACTGGAGGTCAGTCGCACTCACAGCAATATTCTGTGGGATCTCCCAAAGCTAGTAACTTAAATGACTACTAGATCTCTGACTCAGGTACTCTTACAGACTTGTGTAATTATCTACTGATAATCCCAGAAATGAGCCCATTGTTTCTTTACTCTATGACTTTCAAAACTCTACATTCACATCATATAGGATAACCAAACATTTACCAGTTTTATATCTGAAAGTCCCCTATTCCAGCAATACCCTTAGCTCTTAGCAGGAAGGTCCAATAATAAGGGTGTTAATAAGCCTCTTAAGTGTAGTCATTTCAAATAATAATTGCTCTTAAAAGTCCATGAAGTTGTGTATCAAGTATGATTTCTTGATGTTATATTTTTCCTACTGATATTGTCATTTGTATTAACAAAAACAAAACAAATGATGAATCTTAAGACCAGTTTTTGATTACCTGTACTCTTTCATTAATCTAAGTCCCTATATTAACACAAGATCAGAATTTTATGTTACTGTGCTTTCACATTATGCAATAATATGCAGGAATAAAAGTGTTTCTCCCACTGTTTTTATTTCCAATGTTACACTTGTTCATTTATTTTTAAGATAAATTTCAGATTTTGACAAGTTATTAAAAATTCACCTTGAAATATAAACTCTATAGAACATACAAATTGAGAAAAATGGCTTCAGTTATAACACTGAATTTTTCCATTCAGAATCATAAACATAATTCTCATTTTTCAAATTATTTTTATGATTTTAATAATATATTAAGGACTACTTTTAATAGGTACTGAGAATTATAAATTGAAATTAGTTTAATTAATTTACCATTGACCATTTTAAGTCGTTTTACCAGGTTATTTTAAATAAGATATTTTATTTCCAGTATTTTTATTTCTTATTTATTTCTTTGAATGGAATTCCATAGTTATGCTATTAATTAATGACTATAAGGACTAACCTAGTTAAGTTTCCCTTTCTTACTGTAAGTAATGTGAAACTAAAACTCCTACTACGACTAAGGAAGTTGAACAATTGTGACTTTCTTCTGAGTTACTATGACTTTTACTTTTTAGTTATCTGTTTCAAGAATTTTTTAAAAAATTTATGCGTTGTATTTTCCCATAAGCCAAAACATATATTTAATTAGCCTACTGAGAAATCCTACACAGGTAGAGGCTTTTGCTGGAATTAAGAAAGTTTCTATCAACTCAGGTGAGCACCCTGCTGAGTCTGGGCATGGTGGCACACATCCATTGTTAGCACTCTGGAAGACTGAGTCAGGAGAATCAAAAGTCTGAGCTAAACCTGGGCAACTGAGAGATTTAGCAAGACCCTGCCTCAAAATAAAAGGAATGGAGGGGGTACTGAGGATATAGCTCACCATAAAAGCTCTAGGTTCAATATTCAGGGCTTGAACGAAAAAAGAAAAATGCCCTGCTAATTGCCATATCTGAAAGTCATCCTTAAATTCTGATTATTTTCCCTAGGAATGGTTCTATTTGTGAAAGGAGAGAACAGCCTTGCTCCCTTGGAAGAAAAGCTCCTCTGTTTATTGCTAGTCCTTTCATCACCAGCTCCACTGATTATCCATTTATGCCATGGGATCCTGAAACATCTGCCTTTAAGTTCCACATGGACGTCTAAGGGAAAAAATATCTTCTACAAATGCTCCCTCAATAAATATTTGGAACTTCTAATCCCAGCTTTGTGTCTGTTTCTTGGAAAATCCAGACTCATATAAGTGGTGTCAGAGGGTTTCGCGGTGAAGATATATTGCAATAGGGCTCTGAGATGGGCTCACACAAGAGCAAGCTGGCAAAGAACGCTGCCCATTCTCAATGTGTATAATATACAGCAAGGTTCCAGTCACTCAATATTTTTATCTGAAGTTACCTGGACAAAAACATCCCAGTAAAGGATAAAGCTCTGCAGGGTAATGCTCCAGGTACTTGTGAGTTATGAAGGCCCAATCCCTACAAAAACAGAATAATTGCCATAAAGAAGAACAATGAGAAATTGAAGAGTGTTAACACACAGCTAATGCCTAAATGTAAAATCAAATAAAGGCAACCAGAGTCCCAAAGACATTTTAATATAATCAAAGCAGATCTATGTTACTGTCAGGTCCACGACTGAGAAAACCTAGGAACAAGGACAATGAGTTACAGATAGCTGCGTAATGCTTGTGAGGACAGTGGCTTCTGAGATTCCTCAGAAGCCTTGGCAATTGCAAAAATGATTCATATTTCCCCAGGCAGTACTAGCAATAATCATTAGCAGGAGAAGGCTCTAAAGTCCCTTCTCTACTAGGTGCTCTGATGCTTCCTCAACCTCTCTCTTTGATGCTACACTGAAAATGGAATTAAATTTCATCTTTAGAATGTATTGGGTTTCACAAAGGAGATAATAGATATACACTGAAGTAATTACAAAATTTAGCTAGCATGATCTGGAAGGAGCTAGAGGAGTCACACTGGGGTTGGTTTTAAGGTTTATTAATGAAAACAACTGGAATATTGAACTTGAAAGCATGCCTTCAATTACAGGAACACTATTTCCAGAGATAATTTAATATTCATGGAGTATTACTTAGCCATAAAGAATGAGAAACTAGAGAACTTCATAGCTAAATGGATCCACATTGAAGAGATACTCTTAAGTGAAATAAATAGGACACACGTGTAAATACCGAATAGTTTCTCTGGTGTGAGAAACTGAAAGGGTAAATAAGGACTAAAAGGTATAATAGATAATGTGAAATAGGAAGGAAAGGAGCAAAGGGGAAGCAAAAGTGGTAGCGGTAGGGGAAAAGAAAGAAGGGAATGGAATTAATATGAGAAAGAAAAAGTGGAAACAAAGTCTTTGTAGATAGGGAGGTGTGGAGCGCTTGAAAGGAGGGCAGGGGAAGGGGGGGAAAAAAAAAGAACCAAGACGGATTATGTAAAGGTGCAAATTTTCAATGATGAATGTCATTATATTGTATACCTTAAATGTATCAATATAATTAATAAAAAAAGAAAATCGTGTTCTAGAAAAACAATATTCTCACAAGGAATTCAAAGGATAGAGGAAGTTCTATTAAGTAGTGTTTAGAGACATGGAAAAAGTGATGGTCAATGATGTATAAAATAGAAATGTCTAAACTGTCCTAGTAGATGTTAGAAGAATGAATAAAGCAGCTAAATAAAATGGAGTTACTTTTTATGTAAGGCCAAAAAACCCAGCAGATGATTTTCTTCCACAGAAAGACAGATCATTAACCAAGGCTGACAAGAAAGCATTGGTGAGAGGTCTGGCAGAATTTCATTGGTGGTTTGTTCTGCAAGCCAAGCCTTGAGTATGGGAAAGGCAGTCACAAGACTGAGCTCATTAATATCATAGCTGTGATGGGGTCCATCTTAAGAAGGCCAGGTGTTTAGATCTTAACAGACAAGGGATATAACTACTATAACAGTTGACAAAAGAAGGTCTGGCCAATACTTGCAGGAAGTTCTGTGGATGAGTGATAGAACATAGTATCCCTAGGACCAAAATTGTCAATTATAAGTGATTGGTTCCCCTCAGTCAAAAGACAAGTTCCATTATTTAATTTCTAGGCCAGAGCTATTTTTCAGATTCAGAATGCACTTAAATAAGTACCTTTGAACACCTTTGACAGGTATTTACTAACTATCCTCAGTTCTTTCTAAAGGGACCTAGAGGACTTTACTTTGGTGACTACACATTAGGGACAGGAAATACACAGACTTTAGGAGATGCATTAGGCAAGGTGTCTATGTTGATATGGATACCAAGAGACATAAACCATTATCACGACTCACCCTGTTGGGTACAGTCTTAAGGGGCCCAAGAAAAACTGGAGTCTTGGCTAACATTCAGGTCACAGTGCCTCTCAAGGGTCTTTTTCCCCATAAGAGTAAAATTAATATTCCTATCAATTAGAAAGAAAAATCTTACATCATTTCTATAATGAAGGGTAAGTAGAAACCCCTGAAATTTCTTCCCAATACTATCCATTGCATCTCTGGCACAGTGGGTAAGGAATGGCAGTGATTAGAAGAGCTGGTCCTGTCTTATTTCCATTCAGTTTTCTGATCTGGCCGTTGTAGAAACTGGAGATTATAGACAGTCTCACTACTGAGCAAGTAGAAGATCATCAAATCTACTTAGTTAGATGGGAGAATCTTTGCAAGAACCAATTAGTAATGTATCTGGCATGAGGCGTTTGGTCTGGTAAATGCATCCTTTTCTATCTCAATTCAAAAGGAGGATCGGAACAGTTGACATTCATATGTAATTGATAAAAATATTCAGATATCTTGGGGATGCCTCAATTCTCTTCCTTCTGTCATAATATAGTCTGGAGAATCTATTTCCTTGAATGTCTGGTCAGACTTTTGAATATCACACTGATCCATTAGATTCATTGGGTCATACTCATTGGACAAGACAAGGAAGAAATGGCTGGGAAATGACTTGGATGGCTTGGTAAGACACATTCACCCAAGAAGAGAGGATGACTTCTAAGTAGATTCGGGATCCTGTAGATTCAGTAATGTTTTTTAAGTCCTCGTAGTCAGTACCCTTCGAGTAAAAGAACACTTGCTTCATTTTGCATTTTCAACTACAAAGGACGAAGTATTATGCTTATTTAGAGCTCTTGAGGTTCTGGTGGCAATGCATTCTACCAAGCACGTAGCACTCCGTGAAATTATCTCCTTTGTTTGATTAGTTATTATTAGGTGAGTATCTCACTTAAATCTAAGCACTATGAGAGAAGAAAATTGCTTTAGATCCAATATATTAAATCATGTCTAATTACACAACATACTAAGGATAGACTGGTAGGAGCCATAAGTCCTGAGTACAAGCAAAGAAAGGAAATTTTCAGAGAATTAAAAAACCAAAATAAAAAAATCTACGAATTGATGCTTTTCATTTTCATCATGCGCCAGAATATTAAACAATATGTGTGATAAAATCTATCATCCTCTAAAATTATTTAGTGTAAAGTTGGAAGTATAGTTACTATTAAGTATTATGTATATCTATAAATTTACTTCAATTTCAGTTTTAAATTAGTTTTCCTCTAATAAACAGTATTTCACAAGGAAGGTAATTCTCAAAATTCTTGGTTACAATTGGATCATGACTCAAAAGAAAAGGTCAGCTATGTGTATTTATTAAGATGATAATCTTATTAAGTTTAGAATTACTCAAGGTTTCTTCAGATCCAAATCCTGGTTCTAACAGCATTGCTAACATATACTCCTACACTTATGCAATGGTTATAAAAGACAAAGGAAGGAGAACCTGAGTTACTTAAATTCTGTTATTGTGGTCACTTGGAATTTTTATCTGTGTTCAATATTTAAGAGAGTAAGACAGTATGAAATATAAGGTTTAATTATTTTCACTTGTTAAGTGAAGTTTTTAATTCATACAGGCAATAGATAAATGAAATTTCAGTAATGCTAATATAACATTTCTTTTTCATTTTAGAAGAAGTTTTTATTTTCAAAACAACAGCAAAGTCAGTGCTGAACTGATAAATGCCCTACATACAATTTACTTTATTATTAATATCTTCTATTATTAATATGTTACATTTGTCACAATTAATTAACCAATATTAATAAATCATTATTACTTATGGAGCACTGTTTGTTCAGATTCCCTAGTTGTTATTCTGTTCTAGAATCCCATCAAAACCACTATATTTAATAGTTATGTTTCCTTGTCTGTAACAGAAATTTGTCTACTAAAAAATTATCACACATGTGCAATATGGGCTACGTTGTTCAATTGCTGACCAAAAGATATTTGAAACTATCTCCAGGAGTGTTGAAAAAATTTTAAAAATATATTTTTAATATAGGAAATTTGAAACATATACAAAAGTAGAGAATGTTATAGTAAAGTTCTATGTACTAATCAAAGAAAATTTTTTTTAAATTTTTAAATTGAAAAGTAAATATATTAAGTGTACTATATTTGTTCAAAGTCTGTTTGAAAGTTAAAAGATTATCAAACACTCAAACAATCCAGTTCCCCAATCGTTCTTTTTTCCCTCCTGCCATAAAGTTTACACCTTTAATTTACTTTTCTTTTATAATTTATTTTCTTTGCTAGCATTCAAAGTTAGGATCTACTCTGCATGAAAGTTAGACATTTTGATTTGAAAAAAAGGGTAATTATGGCCTATCAAATTGACTGTGTCATTGTCAATAATAATTATTAAGTCCATATTACAGGGGAAAGAGGTTATTGATTGATGTAAACACAGTATAAAAACTGTACACAGTGATGACAAGTGGGTAAATGTGTGCTATATGTGAATGTATACTAAGCATAGGAAAGCGGGCAAAAAACAAATCAATATTTGAGTCAGATGGGATGTTTGATTATTTTTAAAATTAAGCATTTTTGCTTTGAGATAATTGTAGATGCATAGGCCCTAAGTAACAAAACAAAGAAATGCTGCATTTACTTCACTAAGTTCCCTCAGTGACAACATCTTGCAAAACTGTACACTACCAAAACCAGGACACATTTGATACTATGGATCCGCTTTTAAATACCAATTCTGTCAAAACTAAAGATGAAAATGAAGTAATGACCATTATTTCCTATTTTCCATAAGATAATTGAAATAAATTCTGTTACAGGGATGAGGGAGATGCATCCACTAGACAGGAGATATGCTGTGGATGCAACGGTCTGGCTTTTTTAGCAGTTAGAGAAACATTACATGAGGGCACTATGCTAATAGGTAAATCACAATGCATACATACTGCTTTTGTTCAAGTTAACAGTTCTTCATTTCCCATGAAAACTGTTGTTTGATGCTAATTCTCTGTTTGGCAGTGTTCTTTCCCTTGGACTTTTTTTCTTAGTGGTGAATACTCTACCTGACCCATGGCATTCTTATATTGACAATAGAGTGATTGACCTGTATCTGACTCTCTCCATCCCTATCTCACTCCATTTCTCTTTAACCTTGAACAAGAAAATGAAATCAATCAGTTCTCTAAGCAAAACTGAAAGACAACTTGCCTCTTATGTACATTTAAAGAATCGTTTGAAGATTCAATTAATTTGATTCTTAACAATCTGAAAACAGATGGGCACTAAATAACAACAAGATATTGCTATAGTGTCAATCATATCAATGAAACTTGAAGTTGTTGATTTGCTTCCCACTTGAAAATGAGTACAAATTAAAATGCAAATGAAATGATAAATGCAAGTCCATTTGTAA
Source organism: Heterocephalus glaber (assembly GCF_053883595.1). NCBI lineage: Eukaryota > Metazoa > Chordata > Mammalia > Rodentia > Bathyergidae > Heterocephalus > Heterocephalus glaber. Next base: position 1,714,601 of record NW_028258143.1, read on the forward strand.
ATTAAAATACTTCCCATAAGAAGAGTGAAATTAGACAATGAGTCTGTCCTAGGGGAGAAAAGACATCAATCAGTAGTTGGTTTGGGCTAGTTTTGTCTTCAACCTAATGATCAAGGTAATAGGGCTTGAGTGCCTCAGTTGAACACTGTAACATATTTTTTAACATTTTTCAGAAAAAAAAACAGTATAATGACAAGCATTATCATCTTGCACATTGGGTGAGTTACATGCAAATGAATCAACAATTATAGTTGACTAAGAATTATATTTAACAATTGAATGTCATTTTATACATGAATTATTATAAAGCAATTGAAAAGTAGTACCATAAGGCAATTGAGAAGTAGTAAGATAAAGCAATTAAAAAGTAGTAAAGTAGTCATATTTAGAGGGGTCAATTCTAGAAATGCAAATTTGAAGTCAAAGTGAATTACCTTTTGAATTAAAAACAGAGCCAAAGTCCATTCTGTTGCTAGGATGAATAGATTCATTTATTGCATCATGGACAGTGTTTGGAGGACAGAGGCAAAAGGAAAAATAAAAAATATTAGGACTTTATCAAATTAAAACATGTTTTCTCAAAACCTTCATAGGTACTTGTATTATTTCATAACACTCTAAAGAGTACAATTTGTAGATACAGTTGTATCTTTGCAAGTGTATTTCCTGACCTAAACAATCTAAAATTAGTCTTAGATTTGTAATTATTTTTTATCATTGGACTTTATGGCTAGATACATTATGATTCATATTCTACCATGTTTAGCATCTTATATTCCTAATCAAACCTTACTTTTGAAGAGAATCACCTGTCATTTCCAATATTTACCTGATATTTTCTGCTTTTCATTAATGAAACTTGGAGATAGTATTTTTCCTTCTCTTTTAGATATATTGCATAGTTAATACCATTGAAAACATGTGTCAGCCTCTATCATAAAAAAGAATCTTTCTGATTTTAAACTCCATAGTTATCCCATGTATGCCCTGAAGGTCAGTCCTGCGAATTGTCAGTAATGCCTTATCAAAAGAGATATGATTTCATGAATAAACATATTCATGTAATCAGGAATTTATTCTACACGAAATATAAATATCTTTGTTTTCTGAAAGGCATTTCCAAATCCAAATACATATCTTCAATTATGATTGAAAAATCTCAGTGTTCTCATCTGTTCAAAAATGTCTTATCAATAAGCTTTCTGTGAGCCCATATCCCTAAATTGTTATGATTTTAGCTAATCAAACCTATCAATATTAAATAATTTCTGAAAATCTATTCCAAAGTGTTGGTTTGTCATATTACTTGACCTCATCAAGTTAAGGTCAGACATAAGTGAATGAGGCCCAAGCCTGTAATCCCTTGCTATGGGAAGAATACAGGTTATTGGGAACTAGGAGCCTCCTGGTAATACCAACTCAGTGGACTTTGGCATTCATAGGAAATTATGAGTACTTTCCAGTCATAGATTTGGAGTCAGGAGAGTAGACCGTGAAACAAGATGATAATCTTGATGCATCTAATGCCAGTACTCATTGTGAACATATTTTAGACAAGAAGGGAACTCTGTTGTGCCCACAATCAGAATGATTCCATTCCTGAATGCCAAATAAAACCTGAATCAGATGAGAGAATTCTAACCCATCTTTGAGCTCAACCCCAGTATGAGATGTGAGAAAATCCGTCCATATCATAAAATAGTAAGTTCTATAAAACATGTCCCTTTTCCTTATTAAACAGAGAAAAAGATAGAAAGGAGCAAAGAAGAGAGGGAGAGAAGGATGGAGTAAGATATATGTTGGACTATCTCACATAAGGTTGGAAATTCTTTCAAGCAGAGACTGAATTTTTATATTTATATTTCCAATGTTTAGTAAACTATGAAGCAAAGAGAGTATATCTAATCATATCTGATGTAAAATTAATAATAGACAAATGAGAACTTTATTTCATAAGGGCAAGAGTCAAATTATGTACGAGATTGAGTTAGAATTATAGTACCTAAGTATATAGTATATAGTACCTAAGGTGAATTTTTCTCTTGGGTTATAAGTTACTGATACAAAATTTAAAGTAGTTTAAGTTCAAGATGATTTATCATTAAGATATTCAGATATTTCAAAAAATGTTTTATAGTAGCAGAGGAATTTTACTAGGATTTGCTAACAACTATAACACAGCTTTCTTTCCCTTGCACTTTGTTTTCTGCTCCCTACCCTTTCTAACCATATGGTGGTGGAAGGACATGAACCAATTTTCTCCATATTCAAGAATGAGAGATGGGCCGGGGATTTAGTGCAGTGGTTCCACCACCTGCCTTGCAAACGCAAGAACCCGAGTTCAATCCCTAGTACCCAAAAAAACAAAATAAGAATGAGAGACATACTGCTCTTTCTCTTTCTGAAAATCATTGGGAAGAGATGTATTAACCAATATTGGACAGTGTTCTCAGCCCTGTTTCTGGAAAGCAACGACACCCCTGAGGTATGGAAAACAATGGAATTGAGATCTTAGAGGATAATTAATATAAAATAGGGTTCTGGATAGACAAGTTGAAGATGATCAATACATTATCATTATTATCAATTCTTACAATTTTTGAGTAGAAAAATTAAAAATTAAATAGAAAAGTGTTTAAGAATGAGAAACTAGATACATTTATAGCTAAATTGATGCATATTGAGGCCATACTCTTAAGTGAAATAAATAGGACACACGTGTTAATATCGAATAGTTTCTCTAGTGTGAGAAACTGAAAGTGTAAATAAGAATTAAAATGATTAAAATGAATAATTGATAATTTGAAATAGGAAGAAAATTTCCAAAGTGGAGGGGAAGTGGGAAGGGAAGGGGAAAGGAAAGAAGGGAAAGGAAAAATTATGAGAAAAGGAAAAAATGGAAACAAAGTCTTTGTAAATAGGGAAGGATGGAGGGGTGAAGGGAGCACAGGAAATGAGTAAAAAATAAGAACCAGGATACATCATGTACAGGTACAAGCACCCAATGATAAATGTAAATGTATTGTATACCTAAAATGCATCAGTAAAAGAATTTAAGCAAAAAAAAATTAGAAAATTGTTTGAACAAGTAATGTAGAATTTGAGTAATAATTACTAGAGAAGTGGTGTAGTCCCAGAGAACAGAATGACATATTTGTACATCCATGCTCAACTCCTATTAATCATGTATCTCAGGAAGTAGCTTACTTTCTCTCTCTAAGGCCTTCTCTATTTCATACACTAAATAAGGACACAAATCACAGGTACACACCAGTGTAAATTTCATAAACATGCATATGTCTTGAATGTACAAACATTTTTAAATGGTAACTACACAGAGTCTTTATTATTATTGTAATATTTGTGAAAAGGCTGCAGGACATCACTTCCATGTTCCCATCTCTTAATCAAACAGCCATCATTTTAGCGCACAAGTTGCCTTCTGTATTCAAAGTTTCCCCTGAAAATATTACACCTCAGGAGCAAAGATTCTTTATTTCATAGTGCCCTAAGAATATTTAAGAAGAGCATAATTCTCTGTGTCTTTGACATATATATATATATAATATATATATATATATATATATATATATATATATATATATATTTAAAAATACTTTGGCACACCATTGAGGAACACATATTTTTATATCTATAAGCACACATGGAAACAAAATGGACTAATCTGACTGTTTCTTCTAATAAAGTAGATTGTATATTTCTTCTTTTCTTGTGTGTCACTGTGCTTCTGATATCTACTCCAGATTTAAGTGAGAGGGGCTAGAATAAAATAAAGGAAGAGAAAAAGGGGGAAATTCAATTTAGATTACAATAAAGTTGTCAGATCACACTCATAACATATCTTCAAAATTTAATTTGTACTGCCACTTCAAACATGCATCAAAATCTAATTGCTATTGTCATTTTATATTAAATCATAATAAAATATCTGATAACTGATTATTTTAATTTATTCTTAACTACAATGCTTAAAATATGTCTTTCCTATTCTTTGTTTTTTTTTCATAACTTTTCTTGGCCTCTGACCTGTAAACAATTATGGAGAAGGTGCAACTACTATGATTTAGTAATACTCAAGACAGCGCCTTCAGAATGAATGGATGCAGAGCAGCTGCTAACCTTAGGAGGAAGCCAATGATAAAGTGAGAAAGAATACAGAGCAAGAAGTACTTGAGGAGACAAAGCACAAAAGTGAAATAGTTGTGTATACATGAAGATGGGGAGAAGGTTCCTAGCACATCTTTACAACTTTTATGTAAGTCAAAGTGTCCAAATTACTTACAATCTCAAGGGATCATTTCATTTTGAAAGAATAGATTTGGCCCTAACAATCTCTTCTTTTTAATCCGTATCTAGTATGTCAAGTACCTATACTCTAACTTTAGAAGAGTAGCTTCACATATGATCTCTAAAGAAATTCATTCATTTAATCATTGGATACTTTATGCTAAGTCCAAGGACATGAAAGAGTAACAAGTCTTAAGTTCATAAAGTCTCCCAGTAATAGGTGATGGGTGAATCTTTTACTAACTCTGAGTAGGAGTGTTTGAATTTGTTCTAGAAAATTCAAGGAAAAATTCATACAAGAAATGAGATTTAAGATGGGAGTGAATGATAAATATTTGCTTCTATGAATGGCCTTACTACTTGCACAAATCAGAAATCCTGAAATTATCCTTCATGTCAACCTCTTCTGTTATTATGCTTGGGTTCGAACTCAGGGCGGGCTAGGTAGGCATTCTACTTAGGAGTCACATCCTTAGCCCTCCTCTTACCTTGTTTATGTTTTCCCATATGTTTGGGAAATAAACATATGATAATTCTCCTCCTTTATTTCTCACGCTGCTTTCAAAGTTCAAGTTCCCACCCTCTCATGTTGGACTAGGGAAACAGCTTCTTTCTGGTTGTCTTGCTTTCACTCTGACCTTTTCTCTTCTTTCTGCCAACCATTAAAGTGACAAAGTAAACTCACCCTCCCACCTTCTACAGACAAAAACATTGCATAAATATTTAGAAAAGGTAAAACAGTCCAACCGATGCCCTTAATACCTTTTACAATCTAATGTCTTTTTTGTTCTCTTTATTTCAACCTTGTACTTATTCTCTTTTTTGCTGTTTTTGTTATCTTGAATTCTTCCCTTTCAGCTCTGTGCTCTTTTGTTTTCTATTTATCTCAAATATATAATATTGTTTACCTAATAAATTTTTGTTCATACATTCTCTCTGTCTACACAGTTTTCTTTCCTCTTTCCCTTTTAGCCAAGTTATTACTGCTTCCTCTTCATATCTCATCTTCAGCATCATTTTCTCAGGAGATAATTCCTTTCTGGGCATCTCCTCTCTATCACCAGCAAAGTCAAATTGCCTTTTAAGTACTCTCAGGGACAGTTTCTTTCATTTATAATAAAACATGTCGGGAGCAATGCTATATAATTTTAGGGAAAAATCATTTGGTTAGCCTAGTTCTCCTGCCTACAACCCAGCTATGGAATTCTGAGACATAATTCCACTTTGGCCTCTGGTCACAACTGAGACCTCAATGATCCGGTGATGCTGTGATTTTCCAGGACAAGATTACACCAGCTGAAAACATCCTGGGAGGAACAAACATCTACCCAGTTCCTCATTGTTCTTGGATTGTTATATCTTGTTTACCCAGGATGTACTGAACTCTCTGCAAGTCTTTTGTTACATTTGTTTCTCCCAATGTGCTGAATAAAAGGTACAGTAAGCTGGGGGCTTTCATCTTTGCTTCCCAAAGCAGCACTGGTCAGAACCAAAGCTCAGCTTCTTCTCAGTCTCATTTTTCTACCTTTCCTGTAATTCGCCTTGTGCTGCCATGGCTAGCAGGAGACTAGGACTTACTGCAGAGGTTCTAGTAATGTCCCCTTTCCCTGTTCCCTACAAAAACAGAGCTTTGTTTGTAATTACACTTGTAAAATTTCTTAATAACTTTCTATCTCTTTCAACTAGATCAATCCTCATGTTGGAAAGGGCTATCTAGCTCTGTGCAGCATTGAATCTCTGGCCCCTAGAAGATACACTGCCCTCAAATATAGGTTAATTAATACTGAAATTTAAAGAATAATTTACGCAACAGGATACTAGATGGATAAAAGCTAAATAGTTGGATTGAGGAGGTGGATAAACAGATGAAGTTTGTCAATGGGATAAAAGAAAGAAGGAGCATCTAGGTACATCATGACCACAGGAAGAAGGAAAGAGATCCTGTAGCCATGTTTTGGGTGGGCATAGAGTGCATGGGATGCAATGTGGGAACAGATGAGGTGAGAGGAGTGAGTTGGAAGGAGACTGCAAATTAGTCATGTGCCAAGTAAGAAGCTTGCCTTTTTTCATCCTGTGGGCATCAGAAGCCCAGAGCAGCCTATTAGGAGGACAACAAGTATAATAATATTCCCTTTTAAATTAAGATAATGCTGGTAGTATTAGGGAGATACAATACTAAATATAGGTACACTATTTACAGAAAAACTAATTATATATCAGTTTTGAATACAATGAATTGGCATTCAAGCTGATCCAATCAAAGGGAGGAAAAGCACAGAACACATATCACATAGGTTTTGTTCAGGATGAGCTCAGGGTGGCTGACATAGAATGTGTGAAGAATACTAAAAGATGAAAGTAGAATGAAAGGCTAGAGGTTGAGCTCTACTAGAATTGGCAGATTAAGTCATTTCATGATTGTTTTTCAAACTTTCCTACCATGAGTTTTGCTTATCACAAAAATTTCACAGATATCATCAACTAAACTATGGGTATGACAACACTTAAACTGATAATTGATCACAAAAAATTTGTAAATGCTAATTGGAAGAAAGATAAACAGTTTCTATCCATAATTTTAATGAGATAATAAATTTTCTATTGGCTTTAGGTTTTATTTCAAAGTTGTTTATACTTTGGACATATGTTAGACATAATAAAGTAAAACTTATAAAAACAACATGAAGTTAAACACTACACATTTAAAGAAAATTTGTCCTATTATATATTAAGTTCATTTGTTTGGAAGAAATTTTAAAAATACACTTAAAGATTGGGATGATTACATGTGGAAATATTACATTTTTAAGTGGTTTGTTCGATATCTTATTGGGCATTGTCTTTCCTTTGCATGGTGAATTATATCACAGAAATGGACTTTTGCAGGTAAAGGCTGAACTTCCACTGAATGCTGGGAAAGTCTCACTAAGCAGATTACCAATTGGTTTTGCTTGTTCCTCTCTCCTTCCTTCTGCCATCATGTGTTCTCAGCCCTTCTTTGGCCTGTTCTAAGACCAGAAATATGGACCATTGGTAATATATCACTCAAGTTCCTTGTCAACAGGCTTCTCATTGGGACAGTCACTGGTGAACATAGGCAGGAATTTGGAGGATGAAAAAAAGAGAGGTCTTGTTACAACATTTCTGTCTTTGTTGTAGATATTACTGGATGCTTCTCCTCGAAGCTTCATTTCTGCAGTTGTTAGAGTTTTTTCAACTTGGTTGGCTTTAGGATATGCCCTGCCCCCAGGGACTGGTGGGGCCCACTTCTAGGTTTTTCTGGGTGGGTCATGGAGACTTGGCCTTGGAGTCTGTGTCTAGTCCCACTCTTCTTCCTCTTTAGCGCTGTTCTCTTCTGACTCTTGGCTGTCATGACCTAAGCCTCTTTTCCCACCATAACCTTCTGCCATGATATTTCTGTCTTGGAGAGAGCAGATGAAAATTAGAAGTCAAATTGAACCCCTGTTGTTTTAAACTGCAAATGTTAGATATTGTACTTCAGGGTCTGGAAAGATGACTAGTGCAGAAAAACGGTACTGGAGAAGTAGATTGTTGTTGTGAATGCACCCAAATGTGGGGTTTAGAAGACTTTGGAATTGGTTTGTAGGAGGAGTTTGGAAAGGTTTGGAGATGTAGGCTAGAGATGCTTTATAATGCTGTGGAGCCCAATGGGTGATTCTGGTCAGAACACATAAAACCAGAACGCTGAGATGAATGTAGACAGTAAATGCCAGGTTCAGGAAATTTCAGTTGGGTACCTGAACTTGACGGGTCGTTGGAGTAGAATCCACATGTGCTACACTCTGGCGGAAAATTTGCCCTTATTTCACCCATGTTCAGAGACTACAGGAGACTGAGATTAAAGACAGAGGACTAATAAATCTGGCAGAGGAAATATCAAGACAGCCCAATATTTGGGTTGTGACATGAGTAAATACTGGCTGCTTTTAGCCAGATTTATAGAAAGAATCAGGGACAGATGGAAGAGAAGAAATATTTGAAGAACTTAAATTTTGGCCCAAGGGGATCTACATGTAAAATTGGAGCCAAATGAATATAGTTACTGAAGAAATAATTGCCACTGAAAATAAACTACATTGTACAAGGACCAGAAGTAAGATATATTGTAAGTTATAAAAAAAGACCCAGAATAATTAACTTCCTAGTGGAGACCACTCATCTGAAATGAAATGCAGCAATATTGCCTAAAAATAGATGACATTTATAGAAAAAAGAGGGTTAGAAATACAAATATGTGCATTCTGCAAGGATCAAAGTTTGTAGATGACCACAAAGTCTGAGGAAGACTACATTATGTGGTTGCCAGAAAGGCAAGGGAAAGAAAGTGCCCTAAGGAATGTATCAGTTCCTCTCAAGCTGTCCATCTACAGTGGATCAATAGCTCTTCCAACCATGGGGCATTCAAGCTTTCAGCTTGAGAAATTGAAATTCTCAAAGTAAGTCAGGGTTGCAACACAAGTCCATCATGGTGTGTCACAGAAATGAAATGAGTTGTCTCCTGCTCGATTGATGACTGACATCAAACCAAGAGGAAAAAGGAGGAAAATAAATGAGACAAGATTTCTGATAAGTTCTTTTGGGAACTTCAGTATATAAAAGTTTACATAAACGGGTCTGTTCTCTGTTTAAAGCACTTGCGAAAGTGCCATCACAATAATGAGAATTCCACAGGATGCCCCAAAAATACTGGGAAGAGATTTCCCATGAGCATTCTCTATTGCAATGACGATTTTATGAAATTTCTACACAAGAAACTCAGAACTTATCAGACTAGGGTGTTTTCGAACCAGCAAACACCCAAAGATTGACAGAATGAGAAAAGGCAAGGGTGAAAATGCGTGAGTTTTAAATACAAAGTAATAGTTTGGATCTTATATAATGAGCAGAGAAACACACGCTGGCAATGGCCTATCCTGTAAAACTAACTTGTAAGAAAAAAAATCAAAGGCTGTTCAGCATATGTCTGTGTTGTACAGCTAAAAAGACCCCTGTAGAGCCTACACACAGGCCAGTAAAATCAATGTTTGCTGCAATTGCTAACTGAGCTTCTTGTTGATAAAAGAAGAAAAAACCCCGCAACTTTGTTGTCCATGCAACAAGTTCTCTTGCTCCTGTGCTATCCAGGCCTTCAAAGTGAAAATACTTTCTATCAATGTAAACAGATGCTCTGGATATGTTAGAGAATTGTGAACTGCAATGCTTTAGATGCATTGGGTATTTTTTTCTTTAACTTTTGCCTGGAGCCAAGAAAATAGAGTAGGAAGCAATGAGTACCCCTGGCCTCAAAGGTGCAAGATATCAGGTTCAGAGGTCAGGTGGCTACATTGCCTCAGGTAGGCTGTCACTCTGTCTCCATTAGCAGACACTTTCTCTAGGACACTAGAGACGCTTGCTGGGAGGCCTAGGTGATTGGATGTTATCTTAATAAATCCTTTTTAGTTTTTAATTACCTCAGTCAGTTCATCTTTAGAATGGGCCTTTCTCCCCTTACACATGATGGCAAGGGACTCTGGATCTTCTCCAATTGGTAAAATGATTGACAGGAAATTTGAGGATTTGACTTGAAAATATTAATGTATAGGAATTCCTCTCCTCCATGTGCCTGCTGAGCAAAAATCATAGGCACAACAGTGGATGCTGTGCAGCTATGTAATGTTTACTGAATTAGCATTCAGTCTGTTATCAAATATATAATTTTGTACAGAATACCTGAAACATATACAGTATTTACTTCAGTGTAGCTTGAAGTACAGCTGTAAATTAGTATTCAGAAAATTGCAGTTGGACTATAATGGAACACACTTGGAAACATATGCTAGTAACTTTATCCCCCTAATGTGTCCGCAGATGTAATTACATACATGACAATATCATTTTAAGAAAACATATAAGAAACTTTTAAAATATTTTGTTTATTAATGGTATTGAAGTCAAGAAGTTTTTGTTATTCTTTTGATTGACATAAAGTGGATGGGTAACTATCTCGTTCTTAGCAATGACTTCCTCTCTGCCTCTCTCTCCCTCTCTCTCTCCCTCTCCCTCTCTCCTCCTTTTGTCTTCTTCATAACAGACAGAAGCAAATGTTGTTATCCTCACATTTCCCCACAGATAAGTATAATGCTAACATTACAGAGAACTTGAGATCGTATTTCAGATACTAAACTGGTAGCTATAAATTTATAAATTTGAGCATTCTATTTAAAAAATAAATGTTCATTATTGATATTTGGGTCCCTCTATCCACTTATTAACTCATTTATTATTTTATACCTTATTTATATACCCATTACTCTGTAATATTTAAAATATTAATTTTAAAACACTAGCTGGTGATATTTAAAATTTTACTATTTAATTTCTTGATTGGCTAGCATGTTGGACATGCCTTTTTTTCAAGGAAATAGTCTAAGTTCATGAAGGAAATTCAATACTGTGATCTAAGTTCAGTTTCTTCGCATTTCATTTGGTCATTGCCAGGTGTAGCTAGGAAAGAATTGCATCAAACTAAATGTTAATATTTGTCATTTGGTAAGATAAGAAGGGAGAGCTGGTACTGGGAGGTGAGTCAGTGCTTGTGAGTAGTGTTTTTGACTTTACCTCTAAGCAAGAGAGAGCAGCCTTAAAGTTGAGAAGATAAACCAGTTTGAGGAATGTGAATTAATTTTTGCTATTTTAATTTACTTACCAGAATCATCTCTCTCTAATATTAAATACTAGAGATTTGTCATCACAGTGAAACATAACACATTTTGTATCTAAATCTGTGCTGTCTGAAAAAAAGTTCTGCACTTTCTGGATGCTCTTTGAATCTTCTCAGAATCTTGGTTTGTGGAACTCAGAGTATTCTTTGGAATTATTCTTTTGATTCCCTTGGCAGATCTGATTACATACAGAGAAACTTCAACATCCAATTATGATTTGTATCTGAAAAATGTTACTGAGAGTGAATTAGTTTAAAAGGAAGAACAAAATTTCACAAGTGAAATTCATGATTTTATTTTATAATAGCTTTGTGAAAAATGTATTTCTCAGAGTGGATCTAATATTTTTACGGATAGGAATTTTTAAGGTATAGCAGATCTTATGGTATCAGCAGAAACTATGTTTTTATTTTATTAGCTTATGTTTGCTATAATTACATTCATAATAATTACATTCATTTTAGGAAAGTAGTACATATATATTATATATGCATATAATATATATGTACTATTTAAATCATTTTTTATCCCCTTTCTGAAACTACCTATCATTCCATCTCCCTACTTCCTCTTCTCCAAAATGTTTACATTACAAGTTGTCCAGTCTAAATTGATTACTTTCTTCAATCTTTTAATGACCACTTAAACTTTCTTCAGACAAGGGATGACCTCATTCAGTATTATTATTTTTTATTTGTTTTCTACTTTGGTAACGTCCAATAACGATTTCAGGGTTCTATATAACACTACTCCCTTACTTGCTCCTTGCACCAGTTTCAGAGTTGGTATTTACTTTTAGATTTTCTTTTTTGTTCCCTTTGGTACTAGGGATCAAACTCAAGACCTTGTACTTGCAAGGCAGACATTGGCACCACTGGCCCTGCTGGCAGTCCCTGACCCTACTATTAGATTTTCATAGTGACACCATACCTTGTCAGTGTCCCCGGAAAGTGTCCTGTGCTATACTCCTATGTTTTTCAGCTTGCTCCAAATATCCCTCCTCTTTTTCTCACTCTCCATTCCTTCTTTTTCCTTCTTAAATCTACCAGGTCCAGTTTTCCCATTTTCACATATATTTTAGAAATATTTCTTTGATCTTTTCCCTACCTGTGATACGGATAACTTGTCCACCCACCTTCCTTTTGAGGTCCTTCTTATTTCACACACATCCTCTATTTTGATATTTAATAGCCTACCTCCCTCAAACAAATAGGGAGTTCCTTATGGGAAAGAACTACAGGTTCAAGGCTGACATCAAATCTTTTGTAGTGAAGCGTGCCTACAGTGTTTTTAAATAAGCACGTGCTAACTCTGTGAATGATAACTGCACCCACCTCCTACACTCACCACCTTTTCACTAAAATCTTGTCTATTTTAATAAACGAATCAGATTGACAGTGATCTCTAAAAGAGTGTAATTTCCTAACTAAATATTAAAGGAGGCCTCCAACATAGTAAAAACTCAAAACTATTTGCTCAATTCATTCAAAATTGACCTTCTGTCTTAGGCTGATATTCTGCCCATGTAAAAAAACTCCAGATCTATTACCACAACAATTAACTAATAATGTCCACTGTAATCTTCATATTTCAAAATGATAATTAATGTAGTGATTATAAAAAGTAATGAGTTAAATGAGGAGAATTAACATTTCCTCTTTCAACATTGCTCATAATCAGGTTAAGATTTTAAGTTGTAGTGAGTATTTTTTCACTAGATTGTTTTAGATTGAAATAATATGAAGTAGAAAGTTGCAGGGAGATAAACACCATGGTTACAAGGTAAAGGGTTAAAAAAATTGGTCAGTGTGAATTACTTATTTTTCTTGCACTTGTCTCTTTGTCTGAAAGATCCTTGTCCAGTGGATCAATTTGTCATCAAGAAGGTAATCTATATTTACTTTGCGGCAGGTACTGTAGCTCTTAACTCTGCATTTAGCTGATTCAGCTCCATCTAGACTACTTTGACCTCAGAAATATTCCCTGCTAACTGTCCTCCTGTTCACTCCAATTTGTACTGCCTAAACGCTTACTGCTGAGTGTCCCTCTGGCCATTTTGAAAGGTGTTTCATCACACTACAATAAATGTGAAATACTGATGTACTCAAAATGGCACACGCACTCACCCACACACTCACAGAGCAGCTGGATATCAACACGGGACTGGCCAGGAGCATTTGTTACACTTTACTCTTATACCATTGTCTACCTTTGGCAAAGAAGACTGTAAGAGCCCCCAGTGGTCCATGCCGATCAATACTACCGGGGAGTTAAATTAGACCTCAAGTCAAGCACACATCTACATTGGCTGAGATAACTTAAATCTAAATACCTTCTAAAATCCCTAGAAAATTTACGTATTTCCAAGAAGTTAACCAGTAATAGGGTGAAATGAGAAAAATGCAGCTGTCTACTTTGTACTTGTATCCATTTCAAATAAATCTCATGCCATATTTTGCCCTCGTACATGTATTACTGTAATAAGCCTAACAATCTTTGAGGTTCTCAGCTTGGAAACATTGATTTAATGACAAAAATTCACTGAGGAAAATAAAACTTCATTAAATCTGAGAATTTGACAAATTCTCCAGTTTATTATTAGTCTTTATATTCTGTAGTTCAAAACTATCTTCTAAATCTGTGGAAAGCCCATGTACTTTTTATGACAGAAAAACTATCATATAAATTATTAATTATGAGTTACTGAGTCAAAGGTGAATATAGGTGAAGGGGATGGTTCTTCCCTCTCAAATTAGTATACTATCAGTTATTTTTATTATTTCTCTCATAGTATCTGTAAGGTATTTGTTCCTACTTACAGACTGTACTACCTTTTTTTCTCCTCTACTCAGGTTCCTAGTCTGGCGAACTTGCAATTCTTCTGCTTCAACCTACCAGAATGCTGAAAATATTTACTTTTAATTTTGTTCTATTTTGTGCTTTGCAGTTTTTTTTTTCTCAGACAATGCATGCTTCGCTTTTTCACTCTTACCTCCATTTTATATTCCCATTATTGTGTACACAGAATTCCTGAAGAATTCAAGCCTCCACTTAAAATAAATATTCCACAGTGTTTTCCCCTGACTTTCCCAGACAGTCTCTTCTCCTACTCATGATAACAAGGAATAAAACAGGCTCTAAGTGGGTCAAATTTCCTCGAGTGGGGAAAAAAACATAGTATTAGAATAACCTTGGCGACTGATCTAATAGAATTGTTAATGAGGAATTCTTGAGAAAACCTGCACACTTTTAAAGACCAGAGGAGCTATTGAAATTGACTCGGTAGGTTTTTTCAGTGTTGTCCTGGTGCATGTTTAATGCCTAGCTTTAGGGATGGGGGAACATCCATTTGTGTCTTTTTAAAATTTTTGTGTTATAAATACGTCTACTCAGGCTGATTTTAATGTACCAGTGATGTCACTAAAGTAGAACCAGGAAGAGAAGTCCACATTCAGCACATCCACCGGCTCTCCCATACCACTAGTTATGTTGACAACTTAACTCCCCAATTCCAGCTTTATGAATGGCAAATGGGAAAATATGCAAACATGAAATGCATGGGAAAGATGCAATTAAAATTGCCATGAAATACTGCCTTGCTTTTTCTTGCAACTTCTACTATTTAGCTAAACAATATTTTATTTTACTTTAAATTTCCAAATGTTTTTAAATTCATTTTATTTGTTCTTCTGTATTTGAGGATGGTCAGCTTGGCTTTTTTCTGAATCATGATCCAGAAGTAGTAACTAATCATGATCCTGAAGTAGTAACTAACTCAATAAAAAGCATAATCTACACCAGCTGAGTGTTTGCTGTAACACAAATTACTATTGGGTATGTATGTGTTCCCAGGAACACACATGGCTACCTCTCTGCCTCAAATATCATTGACTGAATCAGACTTATCCTAAATATCCCCTTTAAAATCACCAATAAACCATTTGTTACTTTTAATGCACTTTAGCTTCTATTATTTCTCATAATGCTCGTATTTTCTAATATTACTGAAAATCTTATTTATTTTTGTTAATGCTATTCTATTTCTCTTCTACTAAAATGCACGAACTCTGCAATCTTCTTGGTTTTCCTGCTTTGTTCTCTGATGGCTTTCATGTATCTAAGGAAGATCTGGAATACAGTAAGTGATCAATGGATATCTGTTGAATGGTGAGTAACCTCTGATCAGAACAAAAATCTATAATGACTAGGAAGAATTTTCTCCCAGTAGATAAAGTTTAAAAAAAAACTCATGGGAGCTCAATGAACAATACCCTTAAAAAACAGCTTAGATCTATATTCATCTGAAATTGTTTAGATTTGGTTCCACTGAAAAACCAAGCATCTCCCAGTCAGTGATTTCTCAGGCTCTTTACAGCCCTTTCAGTGACTTCAAAAGGAGGGAAGGAGAGAGAGACAAATGCAAGGGGCTCAAGTCTATACCTTAACTTCATGCTGGGGGTCATGCATTTATCAGCTCCTGATTATGTACTTGGGGACAGAGGAAAATGAAGAGAGTAGAACACAAAACTTCAGGTAAATAAAAGATTTATTTTATTTTATCTAATACCCTCACATTCCATCCATGTAATTTGTCTCTAATTATTTGTTTTTATACTTAATCAGCAGAAAAACAAATCGTTCTTTCCTACAAAGTAAATAACAAAACTCATTGCATAAAAATATTTCCTAGAAACCAGGAGCAATAATCTTTAAATAAACTCATTTCTACTTTCTAAAATATGAAATGGGTTTATGATGCGCTTGCCTATAGTATTTTAAAAGTGGTTTTGAAGAAAATCACAAACATGATTTGAGAGAATATGTTTCAAATGAGAGTTTTTGTTTAAAAAGACAAAATTATTTACCACAAAACAAGTATGAAAGGAAAACATTTGGCCTTATGAAGCAGGTGGAGCCCATTGCCTTTCCCTTGTAAGCAATTTGAATCCAATTTGTGGCAGCGAGTGCAGGCTCTCCTGGATCAATAGGGTGCATTCAGCACAGTTGACACACTACACCTGATCCAGGGCCAACCCGGCTGGAGACCTATTAGTTATACCTGAGGGACCCTCCCTAGCTTTTATCTCTGAGTACATCTCCTAGGATTACAGGTACTTGAGGGTAATTAGGTCTGCTCTATTACCTGCCATGAAGGCCTTCTGTTTCTGCAATATCCCATTTACCTTTCCATTTCAATGAGATAATCAGGGTGCCACAGTGTACTAAAGGTAAAATGATAGCCTTGCATACACCCCTGGCTGCCTTTATCTGTTAATACCATGCACTGGTGCACAGATGTGTGACACACACGCACACACACACACACTCAGAGGGCAAGAGAGATAATAGCCCGACTGACCTGTTACAATTTTACCTTGTTTGCTTTGTTGCTTTTCCTCGGGAGTCAGTCCCCCTTCCAATGTAATTATGTAATTAGAGCTAAAGACTACAAACAAATAGAGATTCGTCCCCTCCCTTCGCCTGAGCTCTGAACTCAATCCTTTTAAACACTAAGCTCTCTGAAGCCTACACTGCGCCAACACGTGGCGGCAGACCTGAGACATACAAAGCATGTCACATTCCACACTAACCTCCTCTTCCTCCTGGATTCAGTGAGCAAAGCAAGCAGGGCTGGACAGCAGAACCTGGCCTCCGCATTAAAATTTCATTTAATTTCAGAAGATAAAGGCTTTGTGTTCTTTCAGTTTAGCATTTTATTTAATTGTATGGTACGTTCATAGTATTTTAACAATAAATTAAGCACATAGATCAAAACAGAGCCTTTGAAAACCTTTCTTCTATGACTATTCTATAAACCTTATTGTTTATATATTCACTAGTTACAGAGTAATTATATTTGAGTAGATGATATGATAATAAAAGAATATGTTCTGTTAGCAGTTCTCTGAGACCAAACCCATTAGGTATTACTCTGAAAGTTATACTTATCCTTTCAGCTCATAGAGGAAACAAAAATGTGTGAGCCCACTATATTCTTTGAGAGAAAATGTATGTGTAAAGGAAATATCAGTTAGCAATATCATTATATGTTCTGAGGTTTGTAAGTGTATTAGCCTTCTCAGTGGTGGGACACAGTAACTGACACTCATACATTAAGGCAGAAGAGATTTAACTTGGCTCAAGGTTCAGAGGATTCAGTTCATGATCAGCTGGTTCCAAGAAAGGAAATTCATGTTGAAAGGGTGTGGCAGAAGTTCCAGAGAGGAAGGAATGAGGGACCAAATATAGGTACTGAGTTTATGTCTCCCTGATCCACGCAGACACACCCAGAACTGTGTTTGATCAATTCTCTGGATGTTTTTCAGTCCAGTAAAGTTGATACATCATAATGAATAAATCCAATGATACTATTGTCATTAAATGCATCAAAATTATTTCTCTCAGTATAAATTTGGGGGCCTTTTGATAAGCTTGATTTTGACAACTATTTTGTGGTTCCTGTGAGTCTGTTTTGTATCCAGCTTCAAATCCACAACACTGTCAATTAAGATATTGTCAGCTGCAGTGGAAATAAAGAACTATGCATTTGAAATCAAAGAACTATGCATTTGAAATCCTACAAAAAAGACCAGGCAAGAGATACAAGTGGCTTAGGTGCACATGTGTGATCGTTTTGTAATCCTCCAGACCCTTTTGTTACTTTTTAAAATTAAAAATTACTGAGATATTTGTTGACTATCAAGCAAATATGAGAAATAATCTAGAGAAATCCTATGTACCTTTTAGTCATTTTTCATCAATGAGAACCCCTTAATGAAATTATATTGTTGAAATCATATTTGTGTTGATGCAGTCTAGCATTCTTATTCACATTTTCCCAGTTTACATGTAAACGTGTGTGTACTTAATTCTATGCAGTTTTATTACGTTTAGGTTTGTGTATCAACCATAAGGAGTTGAGACCCCAAACTATTTCACCAATATAGCATTCCTCAAATTTCACTTGTAAGACATGCTTTGCCTCAGTATTGTATTCCATTTTCTTCTCCTTGCCCCTAACTCTCCCCAAGTGTCTTCTTTATATCTCTAATTTTGTGACTGCAAATAATATTATTCAAAAGGAATCATGCAGTATCCAAACTTTTGGTATTGACTTTATTCACTTTTATTTAAGTCTTTGAAATCCATGCAAGCCATTGCATATGTCATCAGATCATTTGTTCTAATTGTTGAGTATTATTTCATGGAGTGGATATCCCATACTTTACTCCCTCATTTATTGAAGGAAACTGGGTTATTCTTAGTATTCATCTATTAAAAATTAAGATGCTATGAACATTTGTGTAGGATTTTGTGTGAATGTGAATTTTCATTTCTCTTACTTTACAAAGGTAGAGACTCAGATAAATATTCTAACATAACCATAATGACCACACAAATGCCACAAAATTTTCATGTAGCATTCAGTCTCCCATAAATGGAATAATAGAAAGTGGAAGATACTATCCTGAGTGGTTGACCCATTTTCCAGATCCATCAAATCATGCTATGTAAAAATATCAATTGAATAATTTTAGATCTGTTTTGAAGAGAAGCCTGAAATTTGGGAGTATATATGAAATTTTTGTTTAAATATTTTATATTTAACCCTTAATATTTCAAAATTTGTGACAGCCAAATTAAATAAAACTACAAGATTGGCTGTCTGATACAGGCCACTTTTTATTTTGCTTTTTCAAACTCATGTAATCAAAGAGCTCTGATAGTAGTTTTATGATGCTTATGACTTCATTGAACTATTGTAATCCTCCAGACTCTTTTTTTACTTTTTAAAATTAAACATTACTGAGATATTTGTTGACTATAATTTCTGCATATTTATAATATCATTGTAAGATTCATGTTAAGCGTGAGCTTAAGAGAAATAAAATATATTAAATGGGCTATCTGAACCTGCATTCATTCATTTATCAGCAACATAGAGGCTGTTGAGTGCCAGTCAGTTCATGCCATGGACACACAGTAGGCTGGAGATAAAATTTGTGTAATGTCCACAGACTGGTACATAAGAGTGACTTTGGCCCCAGTGCTGTGGCTATTCAACCACAAACTCTATTAAAAATTATTAGCATCTAAACTGTATAAGATGATCTCTGATTTGTAAGTCTAGATTTCTGGATTTTGTTGAAAAATTAGAGAATCAGATATAACTGAGGCCACATTCCAGCATGGACCAGGGAGAGCTGAAGCATAGCTGACCCCTAGGCAGAGTAGGTCCCTCCAATCAGCCACAGTCCCTGCGGCCGGCCAGCCTTGTGGATGTGGTCTACTCCATCTATAAGAGCAGGTAAGTTCTCTAGTTATCTGTTTATGACCTCTAGGAGATAAAATATTAAACAAACAAAAGCATAATAAATCTTGGGATCTCCAAATAATCATTCGTTCCATCCAGAAAAATACCAAATTTGAGTTATTACAACAATCATTGGTAGACACAGAGAGGCTAGCAATGTCAAATATATTTTATACGGTTGAGTCATTGCACTTGCCTACTTTAAAATATAATTCTTTAGTCATCAATAAAACATGTCTTCATATAAGGTTCACTACAAGTAAAATCTGAACACAAAACCAATAAAAACATATTATTTTTGTGTTTATATTTGATATGATGGGCAACTAAAATTGTGTATACTCAACATGTAAAAATGATGACTATACATTTGAAATGACTACTGTAATCAATGTAATTGATAAATGGATCTCTTCACAGCTATTCTTATGTGTGCATAGGAGACACTTAAGATAGATTCTTTTTTTTGATGTCTCTCTCCATATTCTGCATGACACTATTTCTACAGGATGTTGATACTTCATTTTTAAATTTTATTTGCCAGTATTCATGTTTGCACTAAGTAATGTTTGTATTCCTTCTGGGGACTTGGTACATGTACATAACACATCTAATTCCTTTCATCCTCTTTCCTTCCCCTCTGCTATTCTCTCTCTATCTCTTGACCTCCTTCCCCTTTGAAAAAGATCTATCTCCCTACTTCCTATTACCTCTCTTTTATTTGGTTTTTAGTCATAATTTGGATTTCTTATATAACAGAAACCATGTGATATTAAACTCGTGTGTGATTTATTTCATTTAATATTATGGTCTCAAGGTATATATATTTTCCTAAATTGACTCATTTATCTTTCTTCAAGGGATAATAACACCCCATTGTGTGTTCTCTTAACAAATTACAAAAATAAAGCATAGTACCATGGACCCTCCAGTTACAACCAGCCTGACATATGAACAACTTGGGTTATGACTGGAATTTTAGTTTTAGCTTACAAAATCTTGAGTTATGACCAAAATGCCCACCACTTGTACTTCCAGATGGTCTCAGATACAGATTTAACCCTTAAAAGAGTTCTGGAAGGAACATTACAACATCCATTCCTATGTGGAGTTAATTGCAAAATCCTGGGCCAGTGACTTTCTAGGGACACTGAGATCTGCCTGTACACAAGAGAAAGACATTGAAGGCTGTGGAGAGAAGCTTGGGCGTCAATTGGCCATCTTGATTTACATTCAGCCCTCGCAAACAAATTGAATTAGTAAGTCAGGGGTTCACTCTATCTTAAACAATTGTTATCATACTGTATGTAAGATCTCTAGAACATTATGTTGCAAATTTAAAGTTTACACTCTTTGACCAGTATCTATTTCTCCATCTCCATCATCCCCAGCATCTCTACCCATCATTCTACTCTGTCTTCCATGAGTTCAACCTTTTTAGACTCCACCTATATAAGTCATGTCATTCAGTATTTGCCTTTCAGTGTCTGGTTTATTTCAGTTCACATAATGTTCTTTTATGCTGTTGCAAATGGTAAAATATCCTTCTTTAAGACTGAATATTCCACTGTACATATATACACTATATATATATGTGTGTGTGTGTGTATATATATATATATATATATCATGTTTTCTTTATTGATTAATCTATCAATGGGAAATTAGTTTGTTTCTATATTTAGGCTTTTGTGAATAATACTGAAAACAATGTGGATATCTCTTTGACATACTGATTTCATTGCCTTCAGTTATATATTCAGAAGTTGGATTGCTAGATCATAAGACATTCAATTTTTTAAAACTTTTAACAAATCTGCAGACTATTTTCTGTAGTGACTATGTCAATTTATAATCCAATGAACAATGTATAAGGTTTCCTTTTCTCTCTTTCTTTCTCAACATTTGTTACATTATTCCTACTTTTTCTATTTCTGTGAAAAATGCCATTGGAATTCTGTTAGTTACATTTAATCTGTAAATTCTGTTGAGTAGATTGGGTATTTTAACAATAACTATATTCACTCCATGAAAATATAATTGTTTTTCTATTTATTTAAACAATATTTTATAGCTTTCATTTTACCTATTTGGTTAAATTTATCCTCAAATATTTTATTTTAAATGAGATTTTTCTCCTAATATCTTTGTCAATAATTTCATTTTACTGTATAGAAATGCAAAAGAATTAAAAATAGATTATGGAAAGGCAACTGATATTTGTATGTTGATTTTGTATATGCAAGTATATTGAATTCACTTCTTAGCTCTAACAATTTTTAGGGTGGAAACTAGGTTTTCCATGTTTAAGATCATGCCATCTACAGAGACATGTTTACTTCCTTCTTCTCTATTTCTATTATTTTTATTTCTTTTTTATGCTTAAGTAGTCTGAACTTTCAGTAAAATGTCAAGTAGAAGTAGTGTCAGTTGCTGATCTTAGACAAAAAACACTTAGCTTTCAACTATTGAGCATGATGATAGCTATGGGCTTTCTATACGTGAGTTTCATTATGTCCGAGTACATTTGTTCTACACATAATTCTTAAGTGGTTTTGATTATGATGTGTGCTTATTTTGTCAAATGTTTTACTGTATCTTTTTAAATTGTGTATGCTTTGTATTTCACTTTTCTAGTGTGGTATACCACATTCATTGATTTGTGTAAATGAAAACATTTCTGCATAGTGAGTGTAGATCCTACTTGATCATGGTACATATTCATTTTAATGTGCTGTTGAACTTAGCACATTTTTGTTGAGGCTTTTTGTGTGTATGTTCGTCATAGATATTGGCCTATATTTTCCTTTCTTGTATATATTGCCCTTGGCTGGTTTGGGTGAGAGGGTACAAGGGCCCCATAAAATGAATTTGTAAGTATGCCCTCTTGTTCCATTTTTCTAGAAGAGTGTGGGAATAATTACAATTTTTTCTTCATTCAAGCTTTTACAATATTTAAAAATAAAACTATCAGACCTCATGCCATCTGGGAGGAAGTTTATTGACTGCTAATTTAATCTCTTTACTTTTTACTGGTCTGTTAAGATTTTCAATGTCTTCATAACATACCTGTAAATATTTCTGAGTTTATCTATTTTTTTCCAGATTACTCAATTTATGCACAGTTATTATTAGTGGTATTTTATGATCCTTAATTTCTGTGGGATCAGTTTTTGTGTCATTTCTCTCATTTCTAATTTTATTTGTATTTTTTCTAGGATATTACTCATTAGTCTTGCTAAAGGTTTACCAATTTTATATTTTTTCAAAAATTTGGTTTTCTTGATCCTTTTCTTTCCAAAAAACTAATTTATTTCAGCTCTTTGATTTTTCTTTCTTTGAATTAACTTTGGTTTTATTCTGTTCATTTTTTAGTTTCTTGGAGTTCTAAACTGGGCATTTAACAAAGATTTTTTAATATACACATCTTTCATTATAAATTTACCACTTAGCACTCGTTGCTCCATTTCATAAGCTTTATACTGTTGTGTTTGTATTTTCATTTTTCTCAAGATATATTTTGATTTCTCTTTCGATTTCTTCTATGACCTATTAGTTGTTCAAGAGAGTAATTTCCACTTCTGAATTTTTCAATTTTCCTCCTATTATTGATCTCTAGTTTCATGCTATTATGGATGGAATTAAATGCTTGTTATTACTTCCATCTTGTTAAATTTGTAAGGTTTGTTTTGTAGCCTAATACATAATCTGCCCTGATGAATGTTTTTTGCTGCCTTGAGAACAATTCTGTTAGATCCATTTAATCTAATGTGTGCTTAAAGTTCAAAATTTCCTTATTGAATTTCTCTCTGGTATTCTGTCATTATAAGAGAGGAGTGAAGTCCTCTAAAATTATGATATTGCTTTCTATTTCTACTGTCAAATATGTTATTTACTTTATATATACAGGTACTCTGATGTCAAGAATATATATGCTAAAAATTTCTATATCCTCCTAATAAGTTGAGCACTTTATCATATACAATGACTTTTTGTCTTGTAATTGTGCTCATCTAAAATCTATTATGTCTGATTGACACTTGTATATATTATCTTTTTGTTTTCCACTTGTATGTATTATCTTTTCCTATGCCTTCCTTTTTAGTGTATGTGCATTCCTAAATCTAAAGTGAGTCTCTTATAGGCAGAGCATTGCTGGGTCCTAATTTTATCCATCTAACAAATCACTTTTTTTTGTAAATTGTAAAATTTAATCCATTTATATTTAAAGTAATTATTGATGGTTATGAGTTTAGTATTGTCATTTTGCTGATTAATTTCTCACTGCATTATATTTCCTTTGTTCATTTTCTCATGTTATTTTCCATTTTGATTTGATGTTTTTCTTTTTTTTTTCTTCAGTAAGTTTATTGGTACATTTTAGGTATACAATATGATGACATTCATCATTGGAAATTTGTACCTTTACATCATATATCTTGATTCTTTTTTCCCCATTCCCCTGGCCTCCCTTCAACCCTTCCACCCCTTCCTATTTACAAAGACTTTGTTTCTGGTTTTTTCCTTTTCTCGTATTTATTCCTTTTCCTTCTTTCCTTTCCCCCACCCCTCCCACTTTCCCTTCCTCTTTGGACCTTTTCCTCCTATTTTATATTATCTATTATACATTTTGATCCTTATTTACACTTTCAGTTTCTCACACCAGAGAAAGTATGTGGTATTTACACATTTGTGTTCTATTTATTCCAATTAAAAGTATGGCCGCAATGTGATTTGATGATTTTTTTATAATGTATGCTTCGTTTCTTTTTTCTATTTATTTAACTTCTGTGATTTTTCTTTTTCTTATCTATCTTCGAGTTGTCTATCTCTGGACTCTTGTAGCTAACAGATCTATGTCAAGTATTACTTTATATCATTGTCAGGCAATTCTTAGATCTCCACTTCTCTACATTTGGTTTTTAGATCATTGGGTTTCTTTGATGGTACCGTGTTTTCTTTTCTTTTTTCTTTTTTTTTTTTGGTACCGGGGATCGAACTCAGGACCTTGCACTTTCGAGGCAGGTGGCAGAACCCCTGAGCTAAATCCCTGGCCCTTAGGTTTTCTTAATTTTCTATGTTACTCCAAGTCCTGTATTGTGTTTACATTTAAAGACATTATTATCTATTTCAGTGTTGACTGGCTTCAGAAGAAACCATCTTGATTAGTCAGCTTAGGGTTAGAGATTTGGTGACTCTATCAACCTTGTCTTTGGGTGTACCTACTCATTTTTTGCTACCCCTTGGGGGAGGTTTTCTAATATTGTAAGCATTCTTTTGATATTGCAAAACCAAGTGTAGCTAGGCTCTTATTTATTTTTTGTGTGTTCTGAAATTCTGAGATGCTCTATTTAGGGTGCCTACTCCCAGTCCTAAAGAGGGTAGTGGGAGGTCTGCATGTGCTCATGAGCTGTCCACCAAGGCTCATCTCCACTGTCCAGGGGGCACATGCACAGCCATGCATGGGTAAGGGGGACAAGACCCTTGGATGGTAACAGTTCCTCTATGTCAGCTGAAAGTGTCCCACACATGAGGAATCCCATGCAACGTGTGGACAGGCTTTCTGATGGAGTCCAGCAAGTGAGCTGTAGGACACATAACCCTTAGTTGAATAGTAAGCATTAGTTTCTCTGAATCCTTATCCTGCACTAATAGGATATCTGGGCACTCCCTCAATACGCTCTCATTTTCCTCTGTGAAAAGGACCATGTACCAAGGGTTTCTCTCTTTACACAGTTGTGCCACCTAACAGGAATATCAATTTGTTTAAAGAGAAATTATTTTACTTATTCTCCTGGATGTATTTAGCTTTGGATATTTTGTTTCAACAATAGATTAGAACTTCTCAGCTAGATTCTTGGATTTCAACAAAAGTACTATGCTCTTTTCATGGTTGTCAAATGCCGTGTACTGTGGGAGATGATGATAAAAAATGCCTGTTCTGACAAGTTATTGCCATCACTTACTCCAGGTTTGGGGCAAGATTTACTTTCTCCTTTCAGTATTCCTTTCTTTTCAGGAAAATCTGGAGCAAGGAAGCCATTCTGTGCTCTTACCTTCTTTTCTCTACATTCTGTATTGTAAAATTACAGATGGGGGAAAAGAAAACCAACATGGAAAATAGTTCAATTAAATTGAATGGTAGAATTCCACATAGCATTTTTTTAAAACAAAAGGCCTTCTCTATTTTCAAACCAAATTATAAAGTTTGTGTGCTATTTGAAAAAGGACACAAAATTCCATGAATTTTATTTTTAATTCACTTAGCTCCCATTACATGGGTGCTCCCATAGTGTTCCGGGTTGAAATTTAACCAAGATTTCTTAGTTATTTATGTCAAGCGTTGATTTTACAGATTTTAAAAATGAACGAGTGAACCTACAACAGTTGTTTCTTTAGACTTATCAGAAAAATATTCATTGCCATAAGTTAATGTTTGGAGTATGGTGACCAAAAAATCTGCCAAAGTGTCTATGCTGTGATAAAAATAATTGTGTAACTTTTTTCAAAGATAGGAAATATGAAGACATCATTGACTCTATAAAAATGTAATAATGCCAATTTTAACACCTTTATTTTTTTACTTTTGAATTGGTGAACTGCTTGCTCAGACCATTATAAAACATTAGAAAATAATCAAATCCCAGGGCATCATAAATGAACTTTACTCTAGAATCCAAGGTTTAATTTCCCCATGTTTCATAAAATTCTGAAGTTTATAAATCTCCAATTAGTCTACAAATGTCTTGATTTTTTAAATATAAGATACCTGGATAAAAGGATTGTTGGTTCTTAAAATTTTTCCCAATGTAATGCTACCTGAAATAAACTGCTTCACTCATACATGAACTCATCTTTTAAGGAATATTTATTCTTTTTTGTTCATAACCCGGCCTTATGACAAGGGTAGGGAAGAAGGAAAAGTTGCCTAAGGCATTCACAAGCCCTAAGAAGACTTTATTAACAGGACAACTACTCACAAATTTACTACCCATCTATCTAGATCTCTTACCATGTTGTGTCAGCTCTCATGAAAGATCTGTAATATTAGAAACTTAAGCACAAGAAGTCAAAAGAGCAACTGCACAACAAAGAGAATAAATGGTAAATGCAGATCTTTTAAAAGTATATTTTTCCTCATACATATTTGATAGAAAATATCAGAACTTTTAAAAAATTTGAGTTTGCCTTTATACCAAAACCAATGAATATGCAGTTTGCCTAGTCCACTAAATATTTACAAAAAATATAACTTGTATAACACAGTTTTAATTCTCATGAAGTATACTTATGAAATCAGTAAAGCTACTACACAAAGAAAATAAAGTTGGAGATGTTTAAATTATGAAAAGAAGGCATAATATAATTTGCTGAATTAAATAATATTTTATTACTTAATATTTCAAGGTTCCTTTATATCCTTTTACAACTAAATTTCTGCCTAATAAATAGAAATTGAAGCAGACCTGCCATTTACTGCATGCATTTTATGTTAAATCCTCTGAACTCTCAATCCAGCTAAATACAGTATTATTATTAAGGTTATCAAGTGAACAGTGGTTCTTCTTTTCTAACAGTGGTCCTCTGTTTTTCTAATTAATTGATTTATACTGAAATTTGTTAAAAATACTGAAAATATCAAAGACCTGCATTGAGTGGCCATCCCTGATGGTCACTCAGTGGCTGGCTGGAAAAATTGGGCTCTTGTGTTGTAAAAAAGACCTTAAATCATTGCAGTGACAATGAATGTGCACCAGACAAGAAGTGAACAGATATTGGCTTAAATCATGGCATTGCCATTTACATGTTCTGTTATACTGGATGAATTCCTTTGCCACATTTTCTAACATCTGAATTGAAAACGATATTTCTTGTATACCCGAATAAATTCTCTTAACGATCAAATAAGATAATAAATGCACCTCGGAAAATTTAATGTAACCTAAATAGTGCTACATAGTGAATCTAATAGAAAGATGCCAGTTATATAAGCACAGCTGAAATTTGAAGAATATTAATATTATTTCTACACAAGAATAGAGTAACCACCCAGAAGGAGCAACTCACACATCCTTTCTATAACAACAACAACAAAGAAATCAATGAAAATAGAAAATTTGTATGTTTTTTTTTTTTCTTAAACTCATTGAAGGGCCAGGGTTTTAATGTCCTAAACAGGCCCACAGTCTGAGACACAATAACCTGCAAAGTATGGTAAGATATGAGCTCCTGTTTATTATGGTGAGATGTAGCGAGAGACCGGTAAGTAAACTTCAAGCTAGGATGATTATTGAGATGTTGGATCCTGAGAGGACTGACTTCAAGTGTGAACCTTCTTTCAAGCTTGACCCCCCATGAATCCTACTAAATACAGAAAATAAGAAACTATTGGGGAAGAATAGAGACCTTCCTTCTCATGATACACAAAGGAGAGAAAAAGCAAAAATTTCTATGAAAGGGCCATCAAAAACTGCAGGGATCCTTCTCCCCTACTTTCCCCGTGGAACAAATGCCTTGGTTTTGGTACAAGGGCAATGAAATTACCACTCTTGTTATCTATGAAAAATCACTGAAGCTTGGTAAAGGAAACAGAAACATATCTTAAAAGAGGTGACAGGAATATATGGTAGGGTTCAGATTCTGATTTCAGAGAAAGAAGAAACACTGCAAAGGCAACACTCATGAGAAATAAAGACACAGTGCTTGTCTAATTTATAATACATTGAGAGTTAATCAGAATAACAAAGAACACTCTACTGTCAAGCTAATATTTGCTTTGTTACCAGTAACTTGCAAAAGATTGATTCTCTCTGACATTCAGAGCAGAAGAATAACAAAAAGTCATAGTAGAGACTGAAAAAAATCTCTGGTGTACTAGCCTCCCTGATAAGCACGACATACTGTTAAAGAATCTTCTTTTGTATGGTGAACTAAGAGTGATCATTGCACTACAAGATGCAAACTCAGTTCCATTTCTAATTAAATTAACACAATTCCATCAGCCAAAGACTAGCAGAATGAAGTTTCCAATTTCTGTATGTCCATCTTCAGTTATACAGCCTGCTATTTCAGTATATACTTTCTTAGGTTTGGCTATAATAAAAACACAAAACATTCAATAAGGTGGGTGAGGAGGTAGGGTACACCTACAAGAGAGAAACCAATCATTAAAACTGTACTCAAATATGACATTGATGTTGAACCTGTAAGATAGAGAATTTAAAATAACTAATATAATTACATTCAAATGGGAAAATTTTGCCAACATTAATACAAAATGGATAATTTCCACAGAGAGATGGAAATTATAAGAAAAAAGGAAAAAGTTCAGAAATGATAAACACAGTGATTTGATAAATGTTTTTTTAAAGTGCATCACTAGGTGCAGCATGACTGGAAAAAATCACTAGTGGCATTAAAGTTATGAGCAAAAAATTATAGACTGAACAAAAAGCCGAAATTTAGTGGGAAAAGAGAAAAAGAGCTTTCAAGAGATATGAGAGCATAGCAAACCATCTAACTGCATACATAAGAAGTTTGGGGACACCAGGAAGAACATAGAAAAATACCTACTTATATAAAATTCAAACTGCTAAAAATAAAACACAAAGAAAAATTTTGATATTTGCTATCATGAGAAAAAGGTGCATATACACTAAATAAAAAAGGAACTTTACAGACTACACTTTGAAGTCATGAAATCTGAAAGAAAATGGAGTATCAGTGCTGAAAGAATATATAAAATTCACTAGTCACAAAAGCATACTTTTTGCTTCCAATTAAAGTAGTCAGATTACTTAAACATGTTTACCACTTCTTCCTCCTGAGAACTAATAAATATGAATCAAAAACTAGGTAGAACAAACTTTAAATTTACTACAACAGAATTTCTAAGAATATGATTTGGGGCAAAGTACCAAGAAATGGAAAGTTAGTGGAGAAATGATAGATGATACATAGGATGTAGAGTACTGTCCAGTAACTAGCAGGAAGAAGGATGTAGCTAAGGTGAGAAGTAATCCTTAGCAAGTTCTGACATTTGAGCCATAGAAGTAGCATCTGAAATGACAGAATTGATTATTGATTACTATTAAATTGAGATTAAATATTGTATGTTTTCAATACTTTTTAAACACTCACCAGTTAGATATTTTCTCCCTTAAAAAAGTGTTTTTCTCTTCTCATTAAAGTAGAACAATGGTTTCTCAGCCTTTTAGCTAAGATCAAGCATAAAATGGGACAAAATGTCAATATAGAGCTAAAGCTCCTGGTATGAGATATAATTCAGTAACCTTCCAAGTTTTTGTTTCTTAGAGTACAAATCATTAGGATAACTCTTGGGTCACTGATCCTAAAAACATGGCCTATTAATTTATATCTTTATATGGCCCCACATGCACATAAACACACAGCTCACAATCAATTTTTAAATTCTTTAACTTTCAAATAAGGACAGGCAATCCGAGTTCATTACAGTAAAAACTAAAAATAAACATGCAAAAAAAGACTTCTGAGGACAAAGGAAATCTGACAGACAGAACTTTAATGACGAGCTTGTTGATATACTCAGAGGAATCTTAGTGGATGCTGCATATGGTAGGATGCAACAGTAGAAGAGAGGTTGGATATGAACCGTGGGCACTGTATGAATGCACAGAAATATCACCTTGGAGCACAATAATATGTACAATTGGTGTGAATAAAAACTAAAAAGGAAAGAAAATTAACGGTTGCAAACACAAAAGATATCACACAATGTTAAAAGCTAAATTTAAAAAACTCTCCCAAAGACCAAGAACACAGAACAGACAAAAAAAGGAAAATAAAAGCACAAAGTAGCAGTATATCAAAGATAAGCACAAATGCATCAATGTGTAGTTTTTTTGTTTAAAGGAGAAAAAAGAAAATAGAATTGAAGTGATCAAAGCACTAATTAATAAATAATTTTCCAGAACTGGGAAAACATATATGTACATAACAAAATGAACAAATAAATGCCAAACAAATAAATGAAAATAAAAACACAGCAAAACAAAGTATTAGTTCATACTAAATAATATCAGCTATTATTTTCAATCACAGTTTTTCAGGGGGTGCTGAAACACTTGCTGAGTGATCTACTAAGGCGTAGGGTTGTGGTCATGTAAACAACCATCTAAGGAAATGAGAATTCCTTAATTCCTCTACCCACAGTCCTCCGTAGGGTACATACACACATACACAATTTTTAGGCACCATTCTGAGTCCTATAGTTTGGGATGAGAATGGAGGATTTTCTGTGTTTTGACAAAAACTTGAATTTGATTTCTTTAAACCTGGTGCTCGAAAATTTCCAAATTGAAGATTGCCTTCTGTTTTTTGACTGAGGGTTAGGGCCAGGAGACAGCAATCTTTTTTGCTAAAGCACCAAATAATAAATATTTTAGGTTTGAGCACCAAATATACTCCCTTTTTCTCTGTCTTCCCTCTCTATTGTTGCCCCACACACTTTCTTACACTTTTTCTCCTCTGGTCCTTCTGTATATCTTCTTTTTCTAATCTTTCTTCTTTCTCCCACTTCTATTATTCTTTCTTCTTTTTTCTTCTCTTCCTCCTCTGTATGTTTTTCTTTAAAAACATTTACAACCCTCTAAGAAAATTAACAAAACTCAGTACCCTTTAAGAACAACCATTTGATAATAAGCATTTCTTAGTTGCAGGGCTATATAGAAGAGGCTTTAGGCCCCAATCTGCTGACCCTACTCAAGGCAATTATGATTCATTTGAGGAAGTCAGAATTGATAAGATGTCTCAAGATCAGCCTCCTGGATTGTGGGGCCTCTTACATCCTCATTTTAAATGCTATAGAACTTATAATTTATCAAAAAAACTTAAAGACTTGAGGTATTTATTATCCCCACTGGAATGTTGATTTTCAAATTTGAAGTTCTAAAATTATTTCACAACTTGTTTCTGAATTGAGGTTGACCTATTATCTGTGCTTCAAATATGCTACATGAAGCCACCTGTGCCACACTGTGTCTGTCACTGAGGTAGGCAGTCTGAGTTCCTGAGATGCCTACTTTCTTATGTACACATCCTGTACAATTCCATCCCTTTGAATGTGGGCAAGTTTTGTGAATTTGACTAATCTTCTGAATTTGATTTAATTAAGGACAGATTATCCTGGGGAATCAATCTAATCCCCTAAGCCTTGTAAAGAAGTACCAGGCCCTTCCTGATGAGGATGACCTAAAGCAGCACACATTCTCCTGCTTGCCTGGAAGGAGAGTTCTTCCAGGTTGTAGGAGGCCTTTCGATCTTACCTGACTTCACAGACCTAAGAGAGGCCTTTAGGAAGTAAAAAGGGTCTCCAGAAAACAACCGGTAAAGAAATATAAGTACCAATAATGCCAATGCAAGAAACTGCGTTCTTCCCGTTTGTATTCTTTTCCACTTTGGAAAAGAATCCTGGGATACAAAAACCAGTGCTCTTGGCTAACACATTTTTCACATTATCAGGGGATACAGAGGTCTGTCTCGGTTAAACCAGGAAGAACACAGGATCTAGAGAACTCTGGGGTAATGGAAAGGTTTCCAGAACAGCAACCTTGTTGTAATTTAATATACAGCAATAGAAAACTAAAACAATTGGCAAACTCAAACACCCACTCTTGTCTTTTTAAAAAACTTATTAATTCCATCTTTCTAGTCTTACTTTCTCCAGGAAGATTTACATGTAACCAGTCTCTTTTGCATAGTAATTCTTCCTGTCTTACCAGCTTTGGAGAATATTGATTGTTCCAGGGAATGAATGAAAAACCAATACAGATAAATTTTTATCTTTATATCATATCTTATCTCCCTAGTTGAGGAGAAAGTTCCATCAGTAAAGGGTCCTACTACTCTACTTCTTAATATCCTTCACAGACCATAAAAGAGTCATTAACTATAAAAGATAATTAATTTTTGACAAATAATTTAAAATTTCAATTCATATTATATCACTGTTATTAAACCATTATTCAAACCACCTCTTAAACATTCTGAAATAAACACTTCAGAAAGCAAGAAGAATCAATATGCACAGATTCAACTACTCAGATGACTTTCTGGATTTCAGAATAATGCATTAACAAACTCCAGTTGATAGTAATTCTACATATGCTTTAGTAGGAAGAATATCACAAAACTTTTGGGTTCAAATTCCACAGGCTCTCCTGTAGAGTGTTTGCCCGTTATATATACAAACAAAGAAGGAGATTTGTAGAATGCAACCTTGAAGTGCACAGGCCTAGAAGACAGCAAACAAAGAGGCTGGGCCAGAGCACATGTGTTCAGTTTATATGCAAACACGTGCCACTCCATCCCCACCCAGTGGACCTCTCTTCTCTAAAGATGTAACGGTGAGCCAAGTAACCTGTTTCAAAATCCCACAATCTCCTAACCACAGCCACCTGCCTTGTAATTATAGACTTTATTATAAACAGATATAAGCTTTGAGTGATTACTTATTGTGTAGAAAGTATTCAACCATGGACCACCTGATTTTCACATACTGCTGCACCTTCTCCTTCCTTTGATACATCTTGACTATTAATAGAAAAGCACCTGTTTCCTGATAATTTTGCAAGCTGTAGAGACATACATTTATGTAGAAACAGCTGGAAGAAAGGTCTTTGTGAAGGACAACTCAGTCCAATTCTATCACAATGCTTTCTCCAGTAGCTGCTGACAGAAGCAGTTCAGCCTGCACGAGCTACAACAAAGAAAGTGAAGTAAGGATAGTCCTTAACTACTGGAGCAGGATTAAGAAAATCCTGCATCAATAAAGCGAGGATTTCCATTTGATCCTACCAACAAAAAAAAACCACATTTCTAAATCCACAGGTGAATGACATAAACTGGAGCTGGGTTGAGAGCATTTACTGTTCCTTCCCACATCTTTTTCCAGCATCCGCGCCAACCTACAGTCCTCTCTTCTCACACAGAGAACCATAGGTTGTTTAGCTACAATGATAAACTAACAGTAGCTAAAGAAATGAAGGAAGACAGGAAATGAAAGTGATAGTGACAGTTTGTGGTTGTTTGATTACTTGAATGCAATGAACGATTGCCACAGTTTCTTGTCAACAAGTGTCTGTATAGAAAAATATGAAAGAAATCAAAACAGTAACTGACATTTCAGAGAAGCCAAGATTTCAAGATTTCTAAACACCTGGTTAGAGTCCTGGAAGGAATCTACCATTCCTCCTGAGAGGAATTAGAAGGGTAAAGCTGAGGTAGGTAAGTGGTTGTGATGTCAGATCATCATTTTTACCTCTAAGTGAAGGTAAACCAGGTGAGGAAAGACTGGACCAAATCACTCAAAGTCCATCTACTGTAAAAATTCTAGAAATAATACAAGATAAGGGGTTAGGACCTAAAGCCTCAATGCAAATCCCATTAATCATTGAAATATGTGACCTTGAATCAATTAGTTTGCTTTTCTTTGCATAATCCTTTTTCATGTACAGATGCTTCCCCACCTTTTTACCCCTGAGCCAGAAATCTGCTGGTCCTATGAAGATTGGCAGTGGTAGAGGTAGTAGGAATTAATAGGTGTCCTAAACAAATTTGTGCCTGGAACAAGAGAGACAAGAGAGTACAGAATGCAATACTGAGCAGACTTTCTCAGCTGAATAAATATATTTACCTCAACACACAGCCATCTCATTTTCCCTAGACATTTTCCACTCTCAAGCTACAGTCCTTATCATTTTCTCCTTGAATTTGGATTTAACTTTTCCTTTTGACTTATCATGGTCTAATTTCCACTGTTATCTACTCTAGTTAAACGCCATCTCCCTCTTCTTCAGCAGGAAGCCCTCTCAATTGCCTTCATTCCAATAAGCTCTCCTCCACGCAGAAAATTGTGACTCTACGTTGCATGGTTTGGCCTTTCTTCTTGAAATGCTTCTCTTGTTTTTTTTTTCTTTTTTTTCTCCTTAAGAAAGAAAATGCTTTGGAGAAATATGGCTGTAATTAGCAACTGACAAAAATATCTGGGCTTGAGCTGAAGTGGGAAATCACAAAGGTTAGTTACTTATTTTCCCATGCATTTACCATTTGTTCTCTTTTCTCAGGGAAGTTGAAAGACCTGAGGTTCAAACTTAATAAGGCCCCATACTGTTTCTAAGAGTATTTACAACATGCAAAGTATAAGCCAGTGCATTGCTTATATTTAAATTTGTTTTCACTCATCTGAGCTATTACACAGTATGCAATCCCTAAACCCTTTGTAATAGGGAACACACGTTTCTCAACCACAAAAGAGAATGAAACCTTCAGCAATTTGAGCTCTCTGGTACTGGGAAGGTGACAAAACATTTATATGTATCCAATCCATTTCACTGATTTGGCTCCAGCATTAAGAGGGACTGCCTGAGGCACAAACCTTTTGCTATACACACATTCTTGGGAATTAGCAGGTGAACCAAATGGCCCATACTGATGACAGCGACATCTTTCAAAAGACTCAACTCTACTAAATGGATTCCCCAAATACATTTTCTCCTTCTGAACAATATCATTTTTAAAGTTTAACTTATACTACAAATATTTGTTGCCTTTGTTAACAGAAAATTCCAAGAAACCAATGGCTGAGCTATAAACAAACATTTTTCACTTTTATAAGAAAAGCTACATAATTTACTTTCTACTAGTTATCTTCATATTTATCACTAGTCCATGGCAAGTTAATCTAGAAGAATAATATCATGACGAGTAAGATGTGGCAATAGAATTATTTAAAATACTAATCCGTATGCATATTAAATGAATAAAAATATTTCATTATCTGGGTTGTTTTCACTTCATAAATTGAGAAACAGACATACAAACTGGGTTGTGGTCTCAATTTTGTAAACAAATAGTTGCGATATCTAGAGAACGTGATGTAATATTTAGGCTTCATTTTCCTTATTGTACAACAAAGAGATTACAAGATAATATTTAAGATCTTGTCACTACCTTTTATTGTTCAATCATTTGAAAATAATTTCACAGCAGACTTTGAAAATATGATTCCAAAGATTAAGCAAACATTTTATGTTTAAATTACTCTTGTAATAGAGCTTGTGTTAATTGTATGTTTATATCACTATCATTATTTATATAAAAATATCTTCTTAGTGTAAATAAGAAGTAAAAATTATGCTTTCCATTCAAATAAAATGTTTCAAGTTTTAAAATTTTTATGTTGAGGGCCAGGGATTTAGCTCAGTGGTTTTGCCGCCTGCTGCACAAGCGCAAGGACCCGAGTTCGATCCCTGGCACCAAAAAAAAAAAATTATATTGAATATATTACAGAATACTTTTGTATGGTCCAAAGTAAATATTCCCATCTTAAACATCACTTTTGTCTAGAAGATGAAAGATGTAAGTTGGAAAGTATGGAACCAGGATTTTTTTAACTTTGGTCTTTTGATATACAATTTATATGGCACTTTATTTTCATTTAGCATCCCTGGCAAGGAAAATTTGCTCCATTCACTTTATGCTATTATTTAGAGCCGGCCAAGTGTTGTCTTTGTGCCATATTCTGCCCACTCCATTCCTCATGAGTCATGAGCATGTTTTTCCAAGTTTCCAAGGTGAACACGTATGTATGTAACCTTTGGAAATTTTCTGGTGGAGGTGAGGACTTATTTGAACACTGATGTGCCTTTCATTACATACATTAAAAATGTAAAAGAACTGTACTAGAACCAAAAGAAATTTTCTCTTTTGGTTATTTATTTTACATAAAATTTTGCATGCTATTGTTACAGTTTTGGGGTAGACATCTATATCCATGGATTGGAGAACTACTGCTTGTAAAAAGTTCAGAACATGCGGAATTATATTAGAGGAATTATATTATATAGACATCTTTTTCTTAGCCTTTCTAGTATTTTTAAGGGGCCTGCAGTTATTATTCTTTGGTCTTAGTGACCCAGGAAAATTGAGACAGCTATGAAATTGGCCAAAATATTCCGTTTACTCTGTGAAGTATTGAGAATCAGCGTCATCCATCTACTCATTCATTCCATAAAAATTTTTTGAGATCCTCATAGTTCAAGGTACTAATTTTAGATCCTGCATATATACTTTGAACATGATGGTTAGGTAGAGTGCAAAGTAACCAAGGAGACATAAATATTAAAAACAATTTCAGAGTGAAGTGATGCTATAAAATGTGTTAATAAGGCAAAGATTTTTGAGTTGCAGAAGACCTACCTTACTGAGGCGCCTGAGGGAATCATCTGCTAGAATGCTTCACCTTTTGAGAAATAAACCAAAATTCAAGATGTCTTGATGAATGAGCAAACAATGAAATGGTGCTAAGTATGATACCTGGGAATGATATCTGATCCCATAAGTAATTTACTTCCCCAAATTAACTATTAAAAGGGTTTTTTTTCTAACTTACAAATGCTTTTTTTCTGTTACTAGTCATATATCCTTGAGAAGAAGAATCACATTTAAACTATTGTTTTGTCTTAGCAGAGTTGGCTTAACAAACCTATTTTTCAACCAACAATCATATGTAGTTTTTGAAATCATACCTTGTTTTAATTAGGATACAACATAATGTATAAAGTATTACAGATTTTGGACTTATAATTGGCACACTACATATGTGCCATTCTACCACTACCTAAACCAAGTTATATCCACATTTGTATCTTTTCAGGATATTCTTTCATGTTCCTTCTCAACTGCTCTTTCCATACTTTTATAGTTTTGATCATTTGGGGTAAATATTGCAGTTGTTATGTTTGTTTTTATTTATAAGTCTTAATAAGTTACCGTGGCAATCTTAGAACTCTCCATGTTCCTGTAGCCTCCTTACTAGCCTCCGTAGTAGCTTATAGTAGAATATTGGTGCATACCACTGTGCCCTACTGAGTGTGATCTATTCTTAAGTGTTGTAAATAAATTGAATTGTATATATACGTTTGTTTGTGTCTGACTTCATTAGTTCAGCAAAATATTTTTGAGTTATGTAAATATGGCTACAAACTTACTTGTTGAACATTGTTTTTTTATTTTTTTCAGGTTATTTTTTATTAATTTTATTGGTACATTTTAGGTATGCAATATAATGACATTCATCATTGGAAATTTGCACCTTTACATAGTCTCTCTTGGTTCTTATTTTTCACCCTTCCCCTGCCATCCCTTCAACCTCTTCATCCCTCCCTATCTGCAAAGAATTTGTTCCCACTTTTTCATTTTCTCATATTAATTCCATTCCCTTCTTTCTTTCCTCCTACCCCTCCCATTTCTCCTTTGCTTTTGCCCCTTTTCTTCCTATTTCACAGTATCTATTATACCTTTTAGTCCTTATTTACACTTTCAGTTTCTCACACTAGAGAAACTAGTATTTACACATGTGTGTCCTATTTATTTCACTTAAGAGTATTGCCTCAATGTGCACCCATTTAGCTATAAACATAAATCTCTCTAATTTCTCATTCTTTTTTTTTTTTTTTTTTTTTTTGATACCAGGAATCAAACTTGGGTCCTTGTGCTTAAGAGGCAAGCAGTGGAACCACTGAGCTAAATCTCCGGCCCGGTCTAGCTTTAATCTTTGCCAAGTTGAAACCCAATTTTTCCAGCACCATTTACTAAAGAGGCTATCTTTCCTCCAGTGAGGATGGTTGGATTCTTTGTCGAAAATGAGGTGCCTGAGTGTGTCAGGAGTTGATTCTGCAGCTTCTAATCTGTTGTACTGGTCCTCAGGTCTGTTTCCTTGCCAGTACCATGCTGCTTTTATCACAGTGGCAGTGTAAAATAGTTTCAAGTTGGGGGTTGTGATACCCCCTACCTTGTCTTTATTGCCTAGTATTGCTTTTGCTATTCTAGGTCTCTTCTTCCAAATGAATTTTTGGATTGTTTTCTCCAGGTCCATGAAGTATGGTGCTGGGATTTCAATTGGGATTGCATTGAATCTATATAGCAGTTTTGGAAGTATGGCCATTTTCACTATGTTGATCCTTCCTACCCAGGAGCAAGGGGTGTCTTTCCATTTTTGGATATCCTCTTCAATCTCTTTTTTCACAGTGCTATAGTTTTCAGAGAAGAGGTCTTTGATTTCTTTTGTTAGGTTGATTCCTGGGTATTTCAATTTTTTGGATGGTATTGTGAAAGGA
Source organism: Heterocephalus glaber (assembly GCF_053883595.1). NCBI lineage: Eukaryota > Metazoa > Chordata > Mammalia > Rodentia > Bathyergidae > Heterocephalus > Heterocephalus glaber. The sequence goes on from NW_028258143.1 coordinate 1,753,102, forward strand.
ATTGATTGCCCCATTTCTCTCCCAGAAAGTCTGTTTTTGTGTACAGAAAAGCTATTGATTTTTGCGAGTTGACCTTGTATCCAGCTACTTTGCTGAATTTGGTTATTAAGTCTAGAAGACTTTTGGTGGAGTTCTTGGGGTCTTCTATATACAGTATCATGTCATCTGCAAATAATGACAATTTGACTTCTTCATTTTCTATCTTTATTCCTTTTATTTCTTTCTCTTCTCTAATTGCTGTGGCTAATGTTTCCAAAACTATATTGAATAGGAGTGATGATAATGGATATCCTTGTCTTGTTCCTGATTTTAGTGTGAAGGATTTGAGTTTTTGACCATTTAGTATGATATTAGTTGTTGGTTTTTCATAGATGGCTTTTATCCGTTTGAGGTAGAGACCATCTATTCCAATTTTTTGTAGGGTTTTTATCATAAATGCGTGTTGGTTTTTGTCAAATGCTTTTTCTGCATCTATGGAGATAACCATATGGTTTTTGTCCTTGGCTCTATTGATATAGTGTATTACATTGATTGATTTGTGTATGTTGAACCATCCCTGCATCCCTGGGATCAATCCCACTTGATCAGGGTGTATGATCTTCTTGATGATCTTTTGCATTCTATTTTCCAGTATCTTATTAAGGATTTTTTCATCTATGTTCATTAGTGAGATTGGCCTATAGTTCTCTTTTTCATTTGGGTCTTTCTCTGCTTTGGGGATCAAGCTTGCTCCCAGGAATGAATTCAGGAATGAATTTCATTACTACTGCCAGTAGTGGCAGTAGTTCCTCTATGTCTTGTAGAATTCAGCAGTGAAGCCATCAGGACTGGGCTTTCTTAGTTGGTAAGTTTCTAATTACATTTTCAATTTCATTGATTGATATTGTGTTATTTAGAATTTATAAGTCATCTTCATTCAACTTTGTTAATTCACAGGTATCTGGAATCTGTCCATTTCTTCTGTATTTTCCATCTTATTGGAGTATAGGTTCTTGAAGTAGTTATTGAAGATCCTCTGGATTTCTGCTGGATCTGTTGTGATTTCATGCTTTTCATTCCTAATTGCATGGATTTGGGTTTTTTTCCTTTTTTGGATGAGGTTGGCTAAGGGTTTGTCGATTTTGTTTATTCTTTTGAAAAACCAACTCTTGTCTTCATTGATGTTTTGTATTGTTCTCTTAGTCTTTATTGCATTAATTTCTGCTCTAATCTTTATAATTTCCTCCCTTGTATGAGCTTTGGGTTTGTGCTACTCTTCTTTTTCTAGAAGCTTGAGGTTCAGCATCAGGTTGTTTAATTGAGCTCGCTCTGTTTTCCTAATGTAAGCATTCACTCCTCTGAATTTCCCTCCTAAGACTGCTTTCATTGTGTCCTATAGATTCCGATATGTTGTATTGGCATTGTCATTTAATTGTAGGAACTGTCTGATTTCTTCTTTAATTTCCTCTGTGACCCATTGGTTATTCAGAAGTGTGTTGTTCAATTTCCATGTGTTTATAAAATTCTTCCAGGTTCTTTGGCTATTGATCTCCAATTTCATCACACTATGATCTGATAATATACAGGGGAACTTCAATTCCTTTGCACTTACTTAAACATGTTCTATGAGAGAGTACGTGGTCTATTTTAGAGAACGACCCATGTGCATTTGAAAAGAATGTGTATTCTGATTTTGTGGGATGGAACACTCTGTAAACATCTGTTAAGTTCATTTGTTCAAGAGTTTGATTGAGTTCTAGTATTTTGTTGTTTATTTTTTGTCTAGTTGATGTATCTATTTGTGACAGTGGAGTATTGAGGTCCCCCACATCTCTTGTATTAGTGCTTATATGATTTTTCATGTCCATTAGTATTTCTTTTATATAGTTGGGCTCACTAGTGTTTGGTGCATATATATTAATGATTGTCACCTCTTCCTCTTGGATTGTTCCCTTTACAAAGACGTAGTGTCTTTCTTTGTCTCTCTTAATCAGTGCTGGTTTGAAATCCACTTAATCTGCAAAGAGAATGCCTACTCTTTCTTTTTAGGGGGTTCCTGTCACATGGAGTATTGTTTACCACCCTTTAACTTTCAGCCAATGAGTTTCTTTTTGAATGAAGTGTGTTTCTTGTATGCAGCATATTGTTGCATCTTGCTTCTTGACCCATTCTGCCAGTGTATTTCTTTTGACTGGTGAATTGAGACCATTAACATAGATGGTTATAACTGCTATATATTGACATCCTTGTCATGACTGTTTTTGTTTTTATTGAATTCTCCCCCTTTGCTTTTAATTTCTTGTCATGCCCACTGGATTCATTCTGCAGGGCTTCCTGGGGTTGTGACCCTCATTGTCTTTTCCTAGGATATTGTTTAAAATTTTTTGGAGTGCTGGTTTGGTATTCATAAAGTTCCTAAGGTGCTCTTTGTCATGAAAGTATCTTATTTCTCTATCAGTTTTTAAAGATAGTTTTGCAGGGTACATCAATCTTTTCCTTTAGGGCTTGAAATATGTCACTCCATGCTCTTCTTGCCTTGTGGGTTTGTGCTGAGGAGTCTGCTGTGATTCTGATGGGCTTTCCTTTTATGTGATTTGTTTCTTTTCTCTAACTGCTTGTAGAATTTTGTTCTTCTCTTGGGTTTCTGGAATCTTAACTATTATATGCCTATGTGTAGATTTATTTATTTATTTTTTGATCAAGGCTAATTGGAGTCCTATATGCCTCACTTATCTCTATGTCAAGTTCTTTCTCCTATTTGGGAAGTTTTCTGCCATTACTTCTGTGAGGAGTTTTTTTTTTTTTTTTTTAATGTTATCTGCATTCTTTCCTGTTTCTTCACTGACTCCAATCAGTCTGATGTTATTCTTCTTTGCATCATCTAGCAGCTGCTGGATTATTTTCTCATGGCCCCTTACTATTTTTAAGAAATTTTTCTTTTCCTTATCACTAATTGCAATCCTGTCTTCTACACCTGAAATTCTGTCCTTGATTGGCTCATTCTGCTGTGTAAACTTTCAATGGAGTTTTTAATCCCCTGGAAATCTGTTTGCATCTGTTTTATGGATTCCATTTGTTTCCTATGTTGAGATTCAATCATGTTCCTCAAGTCCTCTACTTTTTTATCTGTATCCAGTCTAGATTTATTCATCATATCTTGTACTATTGGCACAATCTGTGCTGTTACCTGAGAAATTATTTCCAATTTCATTTTTTCCAGGTCCTCTTTCATTGCCAGTTCAGGGAGTCCAGGTGGTTGAGTATCAGATTGTTCCATCTTGTTGCCCTTTGGGGTTGCCTTAGGTGATCTGGAAGTCTGGTTTGGGGACTTATTTACATGTCTTCTCATTTCAACAAATGCAGCCTGCTATGCCTTTGTAGTGGCGACTTTTTGCTCACCCAGTGGTCTTGAATTCTCAGCAAGTCACTGAACAACCTTTACTCTGCTGTTCACCAGTCCACCCAACCTGGCTTCAGAGTGGTGGCCTTCTGGATTCCTGAGCTGACCTGTTGTCTGGTTGGGCTTCTGGCTGGGTCCTGTGCACAACTGGGATGGTATCTAGGTGTGCCTCTCACTGGGGGCCCTATGTAGCTGTTGTGTGGGAGGGCCTTTGGCTGGGGGCTATGCACCCCAGTTCCTTTTGTCTGCACAGGCTTTGGCTAGGTTCTCCATGCACTTATCAATGGTATCAGGGTGAGCCTTTAGCTGTTGCTTGTTCACCCATGTAGCTCTTTTCCAGGCATGTCCTTGGCTGTGGCCAATGTAATGGTGGGGCTCTGGCTGAAGCTTGTGCACCTGTGTAGCTCTTTTCTGGGTGGGCCTTTGGCCTGGCTGGGATCTGCCCACACTGGTGTAGGCCTCAGAGCTGCTCTCTGGGATCTGCGTGCACTTACCAATGGAATGGCACAGGCCTTGTTTTTTGATATTTGAATAGGCACAAAACCCACGGGCTGTGGAGATGACAGCTGAAAACAGAAAAGCAGTGTGGTTGTCAGTGTAGGCTATCTGGACCTGGAGCATCAGCATGAGCCTCTCTGGGAATGTGTTAGAAATGCAAATTCTCTGTTCCCACCACAGCCTAACTGAATTAGGAACTCTGGTGCTTCCAGGAATCTGTTTTTCTAATAGCCCTTAAGGGAATTTTGAAGCACATTAAACTTTGAGAACAAATGAGTGAGAAAACGCATAGAGAAGGAATAAAATTCAACTAAGTGGAGCTGGGAACCATGGAAGTCAAAATGTGTTTTTCTTGAGTCTCTTGAGATTATAATAAAGCGGGAACAGCATTCATGAAAATTACTTCTGAAAACTGTCTTCAGGATTAATCTATACCTTTGCTTTTAAATATGTTAGTGATCAGTTCTGACAAAGACTCTGACCTACCCTTTCATATTCAGTCATAGAAGATAAATGAGATTATATAGTAATTAAAAATAGCATCAACCTAATGGCAATAGTCTAGTTCTCATACATAAAGCCAAACTCCAAACTAAAATGGACAAACCAACTCATTTAAATTTTCAAAATAAGTTGTACCTCTCAAGAATTAACAGAACAAGACATCCTGTAATGTAAAAATTGTTTGAAAGTTATTCAACATTGTAAAAACATTCATGCAAGATTTTATTTTCCAAATCTATGTCCAAAAATGAATTAACCATAAGTTAAATATTTATGAAAATATTAATTATTGGCTTAAATTTTTTTTAAAAGATCAATCTTTATTAGAGCTTGAAAGAAATTTCACTCAACTCAAATCAGAGTAAAACATGAATAGAAGGCAGTTCCAAGAGGACTGAGGACTTTTTCTGTGATAAAGCCATCTCTGTAAAAGGGAGACCATGAGTAGAGGTATCTGACACTGCAGTTATTAGTTTTTTGTATTGTGGTGGGGCCAGGTTTAATTCTAGAGAGTCCCAGTAATGGACATACTAAGTAGTCACAGAGTAGTCTTCAAATGAAGAAACTCAAATGAACTAAATACACACACATATATACAATATATTACATATATAATATATATTATACCATAATATAATATATTATACCACAAAATTCATTTTCAATATAAGAGCCTTACCTGTCAAAAACAGCTGTTACACCTTTATGGCCACACAAAATAAAAAGGCAGAATAATAAAACAGAACTGGATAAAAATAATTTGTAAAACATCCATTTAATATTGATCATCAACCTTGAGCTACCAGCTCATATATTATATGTAAAAATCACTTTCCTTTAAAACCAAATATACAATAAATCAATCTGTTAACTAGTTTTATAATGTAAGTAACCAATACAACACATATATCTTTTTCTAGAGAAAACTTGCTAAGTCCCTTGAGAAGTCTACTCATCAGGCTGAAAAGCAGATGATCAATTTGAAAACACCAGAGGGCAACACAGAGATATCGAGTCAGGAAACTCCTTATGGAGGAGTCATCAGAGGCATTTCCAACATCTTGAAATAGTGACAGTCTTCAAGCCAAAGAGCAGTTCTTCCTTCACGTTGATTATAAGAGACTACATTTTCTGTCCCTACTGCCGATACCAGTTATAGGACAATAACAAAGAAATGGAAAAGTAGATTTATTCTTATGAAAAAAGGTAAATATTCAAAGGGCCCATTTTCCCAAAAGATCTAAGATACCTGTTACGGTTTATGACTGGAACTGCCTCCTGAGCTCATAGGTAGGGCCTTGGGGTGGTGATTGGATGATGGATAGGTCCGCTGATGAGTTTATAGCTAGTTGGAGGAGGTGGGTCACTGTGGCACAGCCAGGCAGGATCTATCTCCCTTTGTTCTCCCTTGATCTCTCCCTCTGATTCCAGTTGCCATTCCAAAACCTGTTTATCCTTTGCTATGTCTTCCGCCATGCTGCTTTGCATTGGCCCACTATATACTAAAACCTCTACAAACTATGAACCAAAATAAACCTTTCCTTCCTAGATTTGTGAGTATTGGGTATTGGGTGTCAGTAATGAGAAAATAACGAAGACAGTACACATATGAAATATTTCTTCTTCCCTCTTCTCTTCATTGTACTACACTTTTACTGCTTGAAGTGTTCCAGATACAATCAGTATCAAGCAAGAGCTTGCTTTAAATGCAGAGATTCAAGCCCTAGTCTAGAAGTAGTGATTTAAATTTCCATTTTAACAAGATAGTCACTGATTTCTATGCACACTGAGGTTGGAGAAGCAATAGAAAGTAGCAGTTTTACTCTCTAGACATGTCATGTTTGCTTGATTATTCAACTAACCTAGGAACATATTTGAACTATAGAGCCCTATCCCAGAATGAATCAGAATCTCCATATTTTAAAGACCTAATTTCTTATTAATAACTTGGGAAATTGTTACTTTGGGCAGTCAAAAAAGCGCTGATTCCACATGCTTGTAATCTAAATGCAGTGTCACCTAACAGAATTTTGTTGTCTCTTTTTTTCACATGTCAATTTGAGTATATTTGGTTGTAGCAAAATAAGTAAATGCCAGCTACAAAGAATATAAGGGCAACAGTGATAGGATGAGACAATGAGAATCAAGAAGAAGATTATGTATGTGCCTGTGTATAGTGCTCTATATCTTTAATGCATGGCATGCATATGAAATACCTAGACAAATCAGTGAAATAATTTTTCCCCTAATGGCTAGGTATCTTCTAAGTTGTACTAGATAAACAAAAATTAGATTTCATGCCTTTAAGCACTTATATTACTCTTACAAACACATACTAAATTTTGTTTTGTTAGTATGAATTTCTATCCTCTGTTAGGTTCTCTAGAAAACAGATTCTGAGTTGAAATCAGTGTGCAGTTATTTCATCAGTGATGTTCTCTAGGTCATCCCTGTGGCATGAGGTTGAGGGACACAGGGCTAATACATTTGATTCAAAGAGCTCCATCTGATTCAGTAACAACAAAAGCTACCAAAAAGTAGCTTAGATGATAACTGTTAGACACCAACACTTTGTATCTGGAGAAATAAATGCAGCATACTCAGCGTCTAGTCCAGTGGCAGCCACTGCACTAGTAACTAGGTTTCCTCTTTTTAAATCTCTAAGAGGCTGTCAGAAATGCCTGATGTCTGTCTTTATCCCAGAGACTTACTTAAGTAATAATGTAATTTTCTTTGTGTTCTCTAGTTTCTTCTGGTGCTTGACAGCTCTTAAATAACTCTCTCCATATATTGATTGTTTTGGGAACTGAAAAGTACAGAATTTTTAAAAAAATCTGTTTCACTAAAAGATAAAGATTTTGTTCTGTATAGTCTGACAGAAAACTCTCAAAGATGTCAAAAATTCACTAGGTCATTAACCAAAGTCCATAATACTAATTTGGTTTTTGGTAAGTTTATATGATTCAAGCCATAATTTTCTGAAGGTGCTCACATTCATGATTGGATTACTAATTTGTATTTATTATAGAAACTGTTGTATATTTAGAATTTTATGATTATGATTTAAGTATGTAGTTAGCCAGTTTTTACCTTGTCTGCCTTTCTAACATAATTGAGGTTGTGTTTTCTTGCAACAAAGAGAAATTATATTCAAACTAAAAGTATAGCTGCTTTATCAAAAACAAAACAATTGGCTATTGTGTAAATAGACCTCTTCACCATGGCACTCAAATACGGCCTGCGAGTTATGCTTTTGATGATGTTTCTTTTACAAGGAAAAACAATGTTTTAAGTATAGACATTTACAAACTGAGAAAATATCTATTTTTAGTTCCTAGTGGTACTTTTCTGTCTTTCAAGAAAGTTGATCAACCTTTATACCTATGTATACTCAGAAAGAACATCTGAATTACCTAAGTTGATTCTAAAGTGAACACTATGATTTACTTACTATTTCCAAAATGAATTAAGACACTTTAAAACTCTACACACACCTAACATGCACTATTTTATTTTAACTAAATACTCAGACACATTCTGGAATCACAACAATAAATACAACACAGTCCTGGTCCACCAGGGTTTCAAATTCTAATGGACAAATTGTGTTGAGGTTCAATGATTAGGAAAATCAATAGAACTGAACAAATGTCCCATTTTCCATTTACTTCAGTTGTCAAGGGGTAGCTACTGCAGCGACTATAATTCCACAGATGTTTGATTCAAAGAACCGATGAACGGTACATATAGATGGCATAATATTCTCCAAAAAGAGATTTTCTATTGAATTACTTCGGTAGAAAAATTAAAAACTTACTTGATGAACACATTTGTTTAAAAATTAAATAAGAATATCCTCTGTCTTCTGTCACTGACTTTGCATTCAATGTGTTAGAAGTTAGGAAAAGCTATTTCAACTTATTTTTAATTTACATGTATTAATTATATACATTAATGGGTTTCACTATTATATTTTCACACATTCATACAGGATGTACTGAAGAAATTAGTCCCCTTTGTCCACCATTTCTACCCTCCTGAACTCTAGAAATCACTATCCTACATTGAGATTGACTCTTTTAACTTCACATATGAGTGAGATCATGTGGCAATTGTTGTTCTATATTTGACTTATTTCATTTAACATGATTTCCTCCAGCTCCATCCATTTTACTAAAAATGACATACCTTCTTTCTTCTGTATGGCTGAATAATATTCATCAATGTACATTTAACGTATTTTCTTTACCTATTCATTTGTCGATGGGCACCTAGGATGATTTCATATCTTAGCTACAGTGAATTGATATAATAAACATAGATATACAGGTAGCTCTTTGGTACATTGATTTCATTTATTTATATATACCCAGAAGTAGGATCGCTAGATCCATATGATCTCATATGCACAACTATTTTTAATATTTTGAGGAACATTCATACTATTCTCCGTAAAGGCTTTATTACATTCCCAAGAACAGTATATGAGAGCTCCTTTTTCTCTATACCCTTGTTAAGATTTTTGTCTTTTTGGTAACAGCCTTCCTAAAGTGGCTGAAATGATGTTTCGTTATAGTTTGCATTTACATCTCCCTAATGGCTGGGGATAGTAAACATCTTTTTGTGTATTTGTTGGCCATTTGTAGTTCTTTTGAAAAGTGACTATTCAGATAATTTTTCCATTTTTAAATTGAATGACATACTTTCTTTCATTATGTTTTTTGAAGTTTCCTATCTATTTTACATATTAATACTCTATCAGATGAATTATTGGCAAATATTTTCTTCTATAGGATTCTTCTTCATTATATTGTTTCCACTTTTGCTATGCGGAAACTTCTCAGGTTGATTTAATCCCATTTGCCTATTTTTGTTTTCATTTCAGTGTGTTTTTTTTCAATCAGATCTTCAAAATGATTGCCTATACAAACATCTTGAAGTGTTTTCCTTATTTCAGGTCTGACATTTACATGTTTGACCCATTTTAAGTTGGCTTAGGTGCAATAGGAGAGATAGGAATAAAGTTTCAATCTGTTGGATGTGGATATCCAGTTTCACATCAATAGAGAATCTTGCTGTCATAAAGGAAAGTTTGGGGAAGAACACAGGATATTGTGTGACTGGAGAGTAGAGCACTGTGGGACAGATTATGAGTATCAGAGCAAATAGCTAAGTAATGGATAATAGGATTAAACTGGCGCTTTATTTCCAACAAGAAGCCCCTGGTGGAGGTGAATGAGGAATAGGCGCTTGAACTTCTCTAGAGTTCACCACAGCCGGAAGGAAAGGACTCAGTTTGAATCATATGTTGATAACTCTGGGGGGCAGTAATTAGCTGACATCAAATGGTGCTTATGAGTTCCTTTGTGGTGTGTGTGTGTGTGTGTGTGCACGCACACGTGAGCACTGGAATATGTATGGTCATTTGCACTTGTACCCTCATGCAAGGCTGAGTCCCAGTGTGGTAGAAGTTTTGCTCTCTGAGGTCTTGGCAACTTCTGTTCAATGCAGAGTCTACTGACCACTGTGATCACTCATCATGGACATCTCCTTGTCAGTTTCCCTCTGCAGAGTCATCCAGGGAATGTGTGGTACAGGGACATAGACTTCAACAGCAAATATACCTTGAGACCGTAATGTCAAGTGAAATAATTCAGACACAGAAACTTAAATGTCAATGGTTTCTCTTATATGAAAAACCCAAGGATCAAAAGAAAAGATAAATAAGAAAATAGGAAGATCTTTTCCAAAAGGAAAGGAGACCAAGAGATAGAGGGAGGGGGAAGGGAAGGTGGAGAAGGGGATGAAAAGAGAATTAAGATGTATTATGCACATGTGCAAACTCCACAAGAGGAATGTAATCACTATGTACTGCAAATATGTAACAATAAAAATAAAAATTTTTAAAAATGCAATACCCTAGGTCAGTTTTATTTGGTTTAGTAATTGCATATTAAACATCTTTTTCTCTTAAGACGTATAGTTGAGTCCCATAAAGACATGTTCCACAGAGCTTACACTGACATAAAAAAGAGCAAAAATACAAACACTGTAAATCCAAAATCCTTTTCAACTGGAAATGCAATTAATGAGTTCTCTCATTGAAAGCTAAGGGGAGGGAATTCTAGAATCTCATCTTTAACTCACTATAGTTTATTCTATACTGTACAGGTTCTGAAGAATCTAAACAAACAGCTGATATTTCCCACGTGTTCTCTCTCTTTGTCCCATGTTCTCCAATACCTACAGATGCCTTATATTATTTATTATAAGAAAGTTGATAACTTTTTGGAAGGGAGTTCTTTCTTAACCTAGTAGTTCAAGAAGATATACCCTTCAGGTTATGAGATTTCTGAGTGGTACATAAGTTTCAGAGAGTCAATTTTTAGGTATTCAAAATTCATATAAAGTTACTTCCAGAAAATCAATTAGTCTGATAATGACCCTACCTTTGAAATAGTCCTCTTAACTACTTTATAGAAGAATTACAGATCTTTCATTCATCCTAAAACTTAAAAGGTGCATTGCTCTGAGATTAAAAAATCTTTTAGTTCTAGTGAAAGGGAAAGTCAAACACTAGCTTTAAGCCATCTTCTTTATAGATTAAAGAGCCAAGACTTCCTATCTTTTCCTGTCTTAACAATATTTTTATTAAAGTGAAGATGGGCATTAAAAACTATTTGGCCACTGTTGGAATGCTCTAAATTTAAACTGCTATAAAAAGTGATACAAGTTAGTGACACTGATTATTTAAATTGTAACTGGAATATTTTCCAAAACAAATAAATTTTTCCAGATAATACTGAATAAAGTCAAAGACATAAAAGTTTTATGTGATTTCTTTCAGGTTTAGAGCAGGTTTATTTAATGAGGTAGTTAAAGTTTATTTTATCAATACATAAAATTTTTATTCCAATTATGGTAAAACCTTGTCGTATTTCACTTTCTAAAAGTACATACTGTTTTAACTTTCCATCATCAAGGAATAATCTAATTTAAACCTATAAAAACTTTAATATTTCAACTTATGAGTATGCAAAGAGAAATGCATAAATTTCAAATTTATTTTATGAGATACCTAAGTAAGAATGTTTGATGATTGAAATTTTTTGTTCTAACTTTATTTCTTCAAGGTTTAGACCGATGAGCTCCTGGGAAATGGAAAAATTTCCAATGGTTCCTTTTTTTCCTTCTAAGAATATGAGTTCAATTGACTACAGGAACATACCTTACTGTGTTTTCTTATGGGCTTGTCCTTGCTGCCTTTGACTTAGCAGTAGAAATTAGTTTCCACTACCTTCGGTGTAAAGTTATCACTAAGGCATTGGTTTTCAGGGCTCTACACTAAGTGTTTTAAAATTAAGAATTACAAAACTTCCTTTTATTTAAATGTAAAATAAAATTGGAAATATTAATGAACGAGTACACTTTCCACCAATAATATTTAATAGTTTGCCTATTCTTTTTACGAAGGACAAAATTACATAATGATTAAAAGTAAGGTCTTTGGAAATCAGATATTTAAAATACAAATCCTAGTCCTGTGCTTACCAGCTAAAAGTACATTAAATTAATGACACATGTAAAACAACATTGACACAAAGTATAAAATATTACATCTACTTTTTCTTTATGCCTATACGGTTCTTCTTTGATTGGAGAACAAAAATTTCTGTAGGTGGCTGATTTGTGCTGCTCTCCAAACAGCCAGAGTGTACCTGGAAACATTGTCCCCCATCTCCATCATCCAGGCTGGCTCTGTTGTTTCCCTGCCCTAATCTCCAGATGGATTTTACTCAATGTCATAATCTTTCTATATGCTCTCCTAGGTTCCCACAACTTCACCAGAGATGCGGGTGTTTATAAGAACCTTGGACATTGAAAATTATTTTCTAAGAAGACGTTTAAGGACCTTTATAAACTGGCCGAGGTCAATAGATTTAGGAAAGGGGAGAGACTAGGGATAGAGGGAGCTACAGGAGTGTTTTCCAGTCTCACAGCCATAATCACAGTTTATACACAGAAAAGGAACTGTATACATGGTTAAAATAAAGAACAGAGATTGCTTCCGTATTATGAGGTTATTAGCAATTAAGTATTTATATATTTCCTAAGTTTTCCAAAGTGCTCATATAGTCAAATGCTATTTTATTTTTTATTGACAAAGTACTAAATGATTACTAGTCCCTTTCTATCCTCTAATTCCTGAGTCCCTGTTTTTCTCTTTACTTTCTTTGGTCATTTCTGTGAAAAATTAGTAGATCAAAATTGTACCTGGGATAGCTAAAATGAGATTTTTATATAGATTGATATAGTTATAGACATATACATAGTAGATACATAGATGAGAAGGAATGTAGAGGTAGGAAAGAGAGAGTGCATATTGGTATGTACCTCACAAGATCCCAAATTTAGAAGTTAACCAAATAATCTAATAAAGCTTTATTTTTTCCTAATACTAAAATATTGGTAATTAATATAACAAAGGGTTTATGTTTTATTGGTCTCAAAATGAGTTGTACGATGAGAAGAAAGAGTTAATAAAAATAAGTCCTCAGAGATAACACTGTAAAGGCTTTCCTCTGGTACCAAATGAAGAATAAGAGAAAAAGAGGACAAGCACGGAGAAAAAATTTGCTCTTTCCCAAAAGCTCTTTTTGAAAATTACTTGGAGACTTAGAGACTCTGTTGAGTTTAATTAAGTGCTCATTAGATTGACAAACTTTTTAAAAAGTGATCTTGCTTGCCATGTGGGTTTTCATATGCTCTCCTGGCTTTCATTCTAAATTACTTCAGAACCCGTCCAGAATAACTTGTTTATTCAAGGGAAATTACTCATAACCCTTTAAAGAATTCAGATAGGTTTTTATGTCCTGTGGTTACTGCTTTATTATTTTTACACAGTTTTATAATTTTCACTGAAATCTCTTAACTCTTCCCTGCAAAGTCAATGTCTTCCCAAATTGGACTTAATTCCTTTGGTACCAGTGGGGAAATAACTTGCAATCTTTGAAATCTCCAGAGTTAGACATCAAGTCAGGCATAATTGAATAGGTAGAGACCTGGAAGCTATAGCTATACCCAAACAAACAACTAAAATTTTTTCTAATTATTAATTTCCACAGGAAAATATTTGAATGAGTTATTTATAATTATATGGATATAGTAATACTATTTTCTGAATGAATATTTTACTTTTGAAATTATTTTGAGGTAGATTTGTCTTAAATAGCCTCAGTGTACCAAGGCTCTTAAAAAAAAGCCTAATATTATGGAAACTCCTGTGGAAGGATTAGCATTAGGATATAATTCTAGGTCTGGTACCAAAAAGACTACTTGTCATTCTTAATTATCTATCTACTGGACCGTCCTTTCTAGTTTTATGCATCTCTTCATTTATTGTAGTAATAAAAGATGCTGTAATTACTGACATTAAAATTGGATATTTTAAAGCATAAGATTTAGAAATCAGAAATACACTGACAATTTCCCATTTCATTTATATTTATTGCTTTTAGATCTTTTGATTCAACTGGTATTAATGTGTGAATACATGTATCATTTAAGCAAGCTGAAAGTTATGCCTAGTTTTACATGGCTTTGCAGGATATCACTAATGGCAGAGTGGAGTTACCTGGATGTATAGTAGTAAATGTTTTTTATTCTTAGTAATCTATTGTTTAACTCAGAAGTATGAGACTCCTATTAAATAGAGAAAATATTAATTTAAAAGTTAAGATGATGGAGGGCCGGAGATCTAGCTCAGTGGTTTCGAAAATTTAAGATGATGGAAATAAATGATATTATAATTTTTAAAATGCCTAAAATGTTCTATCTCACATCTGATGTTATATTACCTGAATTTCTGGCTTTTGTGTTTTTTTGCACTTGAGGACAAACAATAAAACAACAACAACAAAAAATAAGATACCATGTCACACCAGCTGGAATGGCTAAAATATAAAAAATTACAACACCAAAGACTGGCACAAAGATGGGACAATTAACCTTTTATATTTTATTCACAGCAGTGTGAAATGGTGCACCTAGTTAGGAAAATTGTGTCTGGTGACTTAGCAATTCAACGCTTAGATATTTACCAAGTGAAATGAAAGCATATGTTTTCAAATAAATTTGAACAAGAATGTTTTATAGCAAATTTATTCATAATACCTCCAAACTGTAAGCAAAACAAATGTCCTACAGGAGGAAAATGGAGAAATAAAGTAATATCAATTTATGCATTTGAGTATTATTCACTACTTTCAAAAATAGATGTCTGATATGAACAGTAACATGGATGGATCTTAAAAATAGACTCTAAAAAGAACAATGGGGCCAAGAAATAATATTCTATGTTTCCATTTATATGATGTTCAGGAATAAGCAAAGCTAATTTAGGGTGAGAGAAATCAGAATCATTGTGTTTTTGGCCATTGAGAATTGACTAGAAAGTGCATAAGGGAACAAATCTCCTGAGGTGTTCCACATGTTCCTTACCTTGATTGGGGTGGGAGCTGCAGGGGTATAAACATTTCTCCACAAACACATTAGATTGGACACATCGCTACATTAATTAAATTACTTCATTGAATTATACTCACAGGTTTAAATCTGTGAAATTCTTTAAATGTACATGAACCTCAATTTTAAAATGTGAAAAAGTGATTATTAAATCCAACTTGGTATCTCTTTCTTTAGAAATACTCTAAAATTCACTTTACTGATATATACTTTATAAAGGCAATTTGGGATAAACTTGTACTACTAATAAGCTAAAATACTTATAAATGATTAGATTTTTGGGTTTTTTTGTACCGGGGATCGAACTCAGGTCCTTGCACTTGTGCAGCAGGTGGCAAAATCACTGAGCTAAATCCCCGGCCCATAAATGATTAGCTTTAAAAAAAATGAAAGAATTCAGGTCACGGAAACAGAGTTCATTTGTCTTGATGATGCTGTGACATGGAGCCAAATTTCACTCTACATTTCACTATATAATCCTAAAACCAAAGAAAACAATATAAATCATTTAAATAGTCAACGAACATGCATTTTATCATGTCTAATTTAAAATTAATTTCATTGTGTATCTCACCTGCTAGTTCAAGGAATGACTTAAAATGTTGTTACATATTATGCATATAATTAATATTGGTCTTTATATTTGAAATATGTCTTTATATATATCTAAAATAAAAATATAATTGCACATTTAGTTATTATGATCTGTTCTAAACTGAACAGATGATTTCAAAAATTCAGTTATTTTAATATATGCTGCCATGAGATTCAATAATTTGAATAATCTTGGTTTAGTAGTTAAATTTCCCTTTGATGTTTTTTGTTTTCTCTGTTCAGACACAATACTTTAGATTTCTCCTTTCTGAAAAACATTGGTCGTTTAGTGAGCAATGAGATATTGTATAGCTATGTATCCATTATCTAACTTTCACATTTCCAATTTCTCATCAAAGATGTTGAAATTCATTTGTCCCAGACTCAAAACTGTAAGTAAGATCTTCCAACCACTAGATTAAACCAGATATTCATGATGAAGTGTGGCTTTGCTTGCTGCACTTCTTCAATAATATTTTAATGTCAACACTGGTTAGTACTTCCTGGCATGAAAATTTAAGAAATGTCTTCGAACAGAATTTCTGTAATAGCAGACTTTACAAATGGAAGGTATATATATATCGTTCTTCTACCTACTCCATATTGCAAATAATGCCATTGGAATTATACTTTAAACACATTGGCCATATATTGTTCTGTTATCAAGCTAGTTTTTCTAAAGCTCAACAATCACTGATCTATGTTCTTGCATGCTTAGTATTTGATTGCCAGCAGAGTTAAAGGACTTTGTCTTAACAACTGAGTAGGTTGTTTTCATTTAAGTTCTAAAGCTCACCTCTGTCTGCCTATATGCATTTAGATATTCTCACACAAAACTTCACATATATTCAAAACTCAAAAAATAAAATACATGAACAAAATATGAAGCCATCAGATAATGTGCTTCTCTACAAAAAGCTCCGTATTAGCTGAAGGCAGGTGCATATTCAGTTTTTGCTCACATTTTGATACCAAATAAATTGATTTTGGTTTTGTTTATCTAAATTAGAAAGTGATTAGTATTGAGTTTCCAGGCTTTACAGGTCAATGCCGTAAGTTCTCTATTACAATGAGGATCAACCATTTTGGGGACCATTATGTTCAACACATAGCTATAGTCCGAAGGAAAAGTTTATGTGTGTGTCCTCGCCTTAGGTACAAACTGATAAAAAGTTTAGATGAGATTTCCATATTGACAGCTACCACTGTAGGGAATGGGGTAGAAGGTGGGTAATAGCTTATACCAACATGCCTGCTAGACAAAAAAGGGCCCGTTTTCCATAATTCGCTCAAACTCCAAACAGCAACTTAATTTTCTTTCAGTTTTCAGTTTGAGATGCACGGCAGGGATCTCCTCCCCAAGCAGAAGGCAATATGAGGTGAGAAGAGGAGCATGCTGCCAGCACAGGTATAGGCCTGCATAATGGAGCGGCGGCACTCAGAAAGAGGCTTTTCATTTTAACAACTGTGATAGTGAGGAAGGAAGCATAATGAAGATGGCATAATTGAAAGGAAAGAAGGAAACATTAACCATACACTGAGAGGAAGACTGTGAGGGTTAATCTTGACTTCCTCGTTTGACCAAGTGTTCAAGCTGCCTGAGACATCAAGAAACTCAGAAAGGTGAGCACTTGTATCATCACAACCTCCTGAAATCTAGAAAGTTTGTTTTATTTTATTTTAATTATGTGAAGCCAAACTGTTTTGTATAATTCTTTTTTGTTGTTGTTGTTTCCTTACACGTGTTGAACTCTGAGATACCGGCACCCCAATGAAGATTTAAGTTATACATGGGCCCAAACATATCTTTATTTTATTTTATTCATGTATTTCTTTACCACCAAAGAACTCCATCTCCTGTACAGAAAAATTTAAACAGGAAAAATTTGAAAGTATAAAACAAAGCACAAGAAAAAATGAGAAAATCAGAAAGGATGAAAAGAAAATATAATCTATACTAATGTCTATAAGAGAGCAAGACAAGCACTTCTAAAATGTTATTACAAGAGATTAAATTAAAAGAAATTATTCAGTCTTACTACTACATTTGCAAATAGTATACAAAGCTAAAACCATTGCAAGTTATATTTAATTAGTTACTGAGGTCAAATAAATTTTAATTCCAGCAAGAGTCATGTGATCGTGAATACTTATGATGGAACCTCAAACTGTAAAATAAAATGGAGGAAGGCGGAGAAAAGGAAGGGAATTGGGACATAAAAGAATTAAGATATTATGGTGGATTAACTAATGGTCAGCTTGGAATGATTGAACTGAGTCAGTGTGATTCTGGGCATGGAAGACCCACCCGAGGATTGTTGCCAAACAGCATAAAAGGAGAATTGGAGGGGAAGATTGTATGCTGTTGATTTTCCTGGAGAAGCTTGTTGCAGTTGGTTTTCCTGATAGGAGCTGGACTGTTCTCATTGTCAGAAGAGCTCAGTTTTTTCTGTCACTGGATGGCTGCTGTTTTCCTCATGGGAGCTCTGGTCTTTGCCTTGAGCATCACTTCCTGGCTTCAGTGCAGATCCTTCAGCCTGGTGGCCCAAATCCTTTACCCCACTGCTTCAGAATTTCTAGCTTCTAACACTGGCCTTTGGGGCTTTCCAGTGCAGATACTTGGTATGGACTTGCATGAGATAGTGGTATGGGCTGTAGCCCTCTGGCTGGACTCCTGGAGGACATTGCCTTGGTCTTTAGAACTTTAGCTGGAGTTGTGGGGGACATTGCTGTGGGATCCAGGCCCTTGGCTGGATTCTTTGGGACTCTGGCATGTGGACATATCTTTTACACTCCTCTGGATTTGACTTTTTGAGTGCACATTGTAAAATAATCCTATAAATTTTTTGTCCAGTATTAAATCTATTCTCTTGCAAACCTGACTACAATAGATGTGCTATGTACATGTACCAACTCCCCATGATGAATGTAACCATTATGTTCTACAAACACGTACTAATAAAAATAAATTTGTAAAATAAAATAAATTTTAAATATTTTTTAAAATTACAGTTAAGAGGTATTTGTTTAATTCTTAGTGAAAAGTAATAGACATAAAATATATACCATAGTTTTCTCTCAAAGCGATGTAGCTAATCATCTAGGTTTGTAACCAATATGTTTCCTGAACATGTTAAATCTTCAAAAATTCTTAGGAAAAGCGATCAACAAAATTGAATGCACTGTGGACTTTCCTGCTGGTAGAGAATTCCTGAGGCATTTTTAATAGAAATAAACAACCAATCTCTAAAGCAAAATCATATTTGTGTTCTTACCTACAGGAAGCTCATGAAGAACCCATTGAGAATAAGAAAGTCACTGTTTATTTTAGTTAGATTTTTATGTCTTTGACTCCATTGATCAATATCACCCCTGAATAGGTTACTGAGGGATTGAGGCTTTGCTTCATTCAATAAACCCCAAGTTTCTTAACCCCTCTCATTTTTTAGAGAAAGGTGAGCAAAATACTTTTAAAAGAAGGCTTTATCTTTTTTCCTCAAAATGCCCTGAGAAATTCTTCAGCCATACTTTAAAGGTATATGAATGCTTTTGAAATGGATCATGTTCTCATCTGGCCATAGGCTAGAGAGAACTTAAACTCATTTGTTTAGCCTGAAAAAAAATCAATAGAGTAAAAAATATGGCATTCATGTAGGTAACAATAAACAAATACTATTTTATGGTGTAAAATATATTTAGAAACCAATATTGTAATTAAAAAAGAATACACATATCACTGTCATCTAACTGCAAATTTGTTGCTATTTCTATCTGCATGAATTCATGTATCCATTCATTTATTAAAACATCCTTTTTGCTTCTGTTGTATTAGATCCTATGCCAAGTGCCAGAAATATGTTTTTCATGTGAGATCAAGTCCTAATAATTTGGTGTTTTATAATATGAAAGATCTCATGAGATATAATACCTGAGAATTGAGGATGAGATGATGTTACTTAAAATTGAAAGTAATGAACATGTAACATTTATTTTAAAATATAGCAACTAATTAGTCAAACTCTTAATTATAGTATTAAGCATTTTATTGTATTCTAGTCCTGGGAATTTGGTAAGCCATATGTGTTGTATAGAATTACAGGAATATCTAGAACATCCATTTCAAAATTATTGTAGATGAAAATTAATTGACAAAATAATTTAAATTTGTTGCAGACTCATTATGTAACATGTTTTATATCTCTTCATGCAATATTTCACATTAGTATATCCAGATCAGTAGTGAAATCATATGTATTTTCTGAACATTCACAAAGTTTTCTTTTGATAAATTTAGTTTATCACATCATTCCCTAATTGTAGAGAATACATGTCTGTAAAGAAAAGGAGTTTCCAGGAGTCATCCAATTTGATGGAAATGAAACTCTATATCACAGCTAGACACTGGACTAACATAAACTTTCTTTGAGTTCTTAAATAATATTTAGAATTAGTTCCTACGTATGAAAGCCCAGGTCAGATTCTCCCAAATTCATCAGTTCATATTGTGGCATTAGATGTCTAACAGATGGTAATTGGGGTGTTTCATACATTTCAATTTCAAGCCATCAAATTTTGCAATGTATATCAGATACCAAAGAAAGCTATAATTAAGTTTTTTGCAAAGAATTTACATGACAAAAATGATCCATGTCTTTACTTCTAGTGAGAAAATTATAAAACTACCTGAAGTATAAATTACAGGACAATTTCTGGAATGAGTATTCCAAGAGTTTCTCCTCCAAATTTTGCAGTACATTTGAAGAACTAATTAGAAAATGCTCTATACATATGCTTTCAAAGCCATCATCAGTTTTGTTTGTGTGTTTTGTTTGCTTCATTACTGAAACCACATCCCTCCAGCTCATCTTTGAATTGTCCTCTACTTTTCTGTGCTCATGAAATGTTGCAAATTTACCTTTTTTGTATTGTGTACATTTGAGGTCTACAACACGATGTGATGAGACACACCTAGTAAGTAAAAAAGACCATGGCATAGAAAATTAACCGGTCATCTCAGTTATTCATTTTTTGTCTTTGTAGCAAGAGCAGCTAAAAGTCAATAGACTGAATCCCACACACAATATGATTTTTTTCTATAATCTTCATGCTGTATATTAGGTCAATTAGACTTTTTTCTACATTTCTGCTGCTTGTATCCGCTGACAGAATTCTGTTGCTCTCATTTCTACTCCTGTGCTGCTTCCAAGCCTATGCTCTGAGTTCGTGTCAATTTCACATTACCTCTACATGAAATATGACCTGAGCTTTCTATTAGCCATTCCTAGGATCTCTTTCCCCATATTCAATCCATTTTGTACATTGCTGTTCGATCAAGACTCATGAAGCCTACTTCTAAGCATTTCAATTTTTTCCAAGTTTCAACTTTTTATTTAGTCAAGAAAACCCTTTATATTTCACCTATTTATCCATTTTTAACCTAAGTATCATGCTGATAAAGACAACTGATACTATGGTATTTTACCAAGATGTCTTGATCAGAGCTCAACTCACCCCAGTTGCTGATACTCCTTGTTAGCTCATTGTGCATCCCTGAACATTCAAAGACAATTGTCTTCCTCAAAAGACAGCTCTCTTGGGTAAATTTCCACTTCCTCTTAGGAAGATTCTTGCAACAAATGATCATCAGATATAAAAGCACAAAGACCTGGCTGCCTGGTCACAGTTTGGGACAATACTAAAGAACTTCAAAACTCCACGGTTCCTTGCAGGTGAGTTGAAGTTTCAGATGCAACCATATTAAAAGTCAACATCTCTTTCTGCCCAATTCTGTCTTCCTGAACTCAGTATAGTTATATTTCTAAGTAGCATTCCCATTCAGCACAGTTTCTATCTCAGAGGATTTCCTAGGAAATATTTATCAATGATATCAAGCAATGATGTAAGACAAATAAGTACTAAGGAAATAATATATATTTTATGGAACATAATGTGGTAGATTACATTTCTGGTTGCCAAATACTCAATACTCCTTTCTGTGGTATGTATCCCTTTCTCCATTGCATAATTATATTTCATCACCTCAGCTGTATTTCTTGCTTTGAACAATATTTAACATATTTGGAAGACATGTTGCACATGCAGGAAAAAACTTTAAGAACTAGCACGTGATTCACCAATTTTTTTACTTCTCTCTACCAACATGGTCCATAGCATTTCATATAGATGTTCCTCATTACCTTGAGTTCCAAGGAAAAAAATCAAATATAGCCAAGCCAAATTAAGTCCTATGGATAAGTAACATATAGGAGATTCTTGCTTGAGAGTCTTGCGTTGTTTCAGCAGACCTTAATTTAATCCACAAGGAGCAGCTAGTGATGGATATTATTGAGTAACATAAAGTAGGTAAAGGAAATAAGTATGGAGTTAGGATTGGGCCGTCATTTAAATAAATAAAGTTGTCAGGAATGAAATCAATAAAGTTGTTGGGAGTAAAATCAATGATCAGGTATTTGAAGAGACACCTAAACTAGATAACAGAATAATTCAGGTAGATTTATGGAGAGAGTCCAAAGAAGAGAGAGCTCTAATACAAGGTCCTGAAGCCAAGACTTATTTTATGCGAACAGGGCAAGTAGGTAGAATTCAAAAGGGTAGACGTTTCTCAAAGACAAAGTGAAATAATACAGGAAATATATCATCCAAGGGCTTCTAGATCATTAAGAAATCATTTTGTTTTTCTAAGTGAGGAGAGAGGCTTTGGGGTTACAGGACAATAGAGAGAAGAAAATTTCCTGGGCACATGTTGGACATATTTTGAAGTTAGAATAAACAGATTTCCTGACAGGCTGCATGTGGGTTACATGAGAAAGAAGTGTAGATGACTTTTTTTTGTTTTTGATCTGAGAAACTGGATGGATGAAGTTGCCATTTCGTGAGAAACCAAGATGCTGAAGAGAATTTTATTAACTCAACACACCTGTCAAATATCTTTGCTTATTTTAATTATATTTCCTTCAGATTTTTCATACTTTCTCATTTATGTGTTTTTACCCATAGAATTCTCTAATCTCCATGTGTCTAAATTCTATTGACTATTCCACGTTTAACTGATCTGCTACTCTCCTCGTGAAGATTATATTTATGAGTTTCTCAATCAAAAGTTCAGTCCATTTCTATCACCATAATACTTTAAGACTCTTTAAAACACTAATAACTTTTTCTCTTATTTTATATTATTTGTATGATCTCTGAAGTTCAGTCAAAGTAAAATATAATTGTCATTTATATGACTAATGAGGACTGATTTGAGAAAATTATTCTGCTAGGATTATTTAATCTCTGTATTAAATCCACCCCTTCATATTCTCATTTTTTTGTCTCTCCTATAGTTTCTGACAGTAGGTAATTTTCCTGTTAACAGTCCTTAATATCAAGGAAAATAAACACACAATTAGATCTATGGTATAGCTGTAGTTTCTTTACAATACCTAAATCAATATTTATAGAAATTATCCCTCTTCGTGTAGGGAGGAGTGAGTATCTGAGTCAAGAGGCCAAGTATTTATTTTGTTGAAAGAATATCTGCCCAAAGCATGCAGTATTTACCCTTATTATGTCTTGAATAAACTGCACATATTTTAATCTCTAATTCTGTTTTATCAACTCCATTGGGTTAAGAACTATCTAGTAGATTAGTAAAGCAAAATCATGAATACACCTGTTTGTGTCATGGAGGTGTGACACTGGGTGTTATATATGGTCCCTAGCCCATTCTATTGTTCCCCTGCTCTCCTCTTTGCTATCATGAATTAAGCAAATTTGTCTCCCTTCACCCTTCTTCCATGATTTTTCAGCCTTAGAACCAGGTAAATTTGGACTAAGTTAAATGGATGGAGTTAAATGAAACTTCTTTAAGCTGTGTTAGATATGGTGTCAAGCGATGAGAAAGCTGGCTAATACAGATAAATGGTATTTTGAGTGGAGTCGTTGGTGTGACTATACATGACCATGTGATTTAGAAGGTTTTCAAATTGGTTTGTGGAAGAAGTTTGGAAAGATTTGGAGATGTGGCCTATAGCAGCCTTACAATGAAGTAAACCTACCTTTTGTGACCAGTGATTCTAGTCAGAGATCAGAAGATAAAAATGTTAATAAGAATATGGAAGTAAAGGCCCACAGGAGGATTTAGTTGGGAACAAAGACACCTTTACCAGTTGGACTGGTGATGATGTCTGTACACTGTAGCATAAAATTTCACTATGTTTTGCAAATTCTGAGACTTTATTTCAAAGTAGCCCAATATTCAGGCTGATGGCTGCCTTTTATGAGATTTGTAGTGAGATTCATGCATAAAGGCAGAGCAAAAAAATTTGAACAATTTAAATTTTGTCTCAGAAGAAACCATGTATGTTAAATTGGGGCCAAAGGACTGACAGTTGATAAATATATTAACACCGTTAAAAGGAGGCCATGTATTTTGTACAAGAACAAGAAGAGAGGTGGCTTGTAGGAATCTTGGAAATCAGCAAGACCCCTTCCTTTGCAGGCTTAAGGGGGTAAAACTGTATTTTGAGAAGGGAGTCCCTGGGTTACCTGCTCAAGAATGGCCTCCTAGAGAATTGGTTCCCCTGGATTAAATTTACTGCTCAGCCATCATGTCACTCAGAGACCATTATAGCCATGCTCTAAAGGGGCCTGCCTAATTCTTATGCTGATAGCACACCTTGTTGTTACTTATGTGACACTGGCCTTAATGGCATGTAGAACCCAAGAGTTGTAGAGTCAGAAAATCTTCCAACAAGATTTCAAAGGAAGTTCTAGGAGGCTAGAGATGCCAAAAACATGGAATGTTTGCTGAGAAAAGTTGTAACCATGAGTAAACCCAGTCAAAGAGAGAGGCCACGTGGGCTACAACCTACAAAGCCATAAGGGTGGGGCCACCTAACCCTCTTGGATCTCACATGTGTGGCCTGGATACTGGGCATGAAGCTACAACACTTGCTGTTTTCCCTTCTGTGTTTCACTCTTGTTTGGGTCTGAATTTAGTCTTCTCTTTTAGAATAGGAATGTACTATGGACACTTGCTACTTGTTTTTGAGTTTTACAGACGCACAGAGATAAGTGTTTTCCTTGAAGCTTAGAATAGACTTTCATTAGAGCTTTTGAAAAATACTGGATCTTCTGAGACATTGGAAAAAGGGTCTATTGCATTCTCATTTATACAGAAGATGGTTGTATCATGTTTAGTACAATTATGTACTCATTATTTTCCTTAACTGGAGATTAAATATGATCGAGAAGATTCATTTGGATGTGAGGTTGACAAGGGGTGGCTTGCGAAAGGTAATCTTGATTTGTTAATTTTACTGGATTGAGAAATGTCTGGTAAATTAGTCAATCCTGGTCCTGTGTGTCTTTGTTTTGGTCATGGATATATGACTATGGGAACTATATAATGTCTCCAGCCCCTTCTTCTCCATTTTGACTCCCCTACTTGTTCTCAGCAAGCATGAACTAAGCAGATTTGCTCTGCCATGTCCTTCTGCCATGATTTTTCTCCCTTGGAGCCAGTTATCCATGGATCAAATCCCCCAAACTATGAACTAAATAAAACCTCTCCTCCTTTTAATTTGTGGATAGAGACAGACAGACAGACAGACAGACAGATAGATAGATTGATATCCTGACACAATCATCACATTCAGTGGCCAGGAAGAATCTCATATCTTTTTGAATAAATGGGTCTCTTGACATTATCAAGTACAAATGGAATAAAGGTAATGGTAATGATAAGAATAGGAAATCTCATTAAGTCAGATATTTGAAACTTTAAAATTAAATTAATTTAATTCCATTAAATTAGGAATTAATATGAGAAAGTGAAAAAATGGAAACAAAGTCTTTGTAAATAGGGAGGGATGGAGAGGTTGAAGGGGTGGCAGGGGAATGGGGAAAAAATAAGAACCAAGACAGATTATGTAAAGGTGCAAATTTCCAATGATGAATGTCATTATATTGTGTACCTAAAATGTACCAATAAAATTAATTTAAAAAATTAAACTAATTTAACTAGTATATTTAGATTCCAACATAAAAATTTAAATATTATTTATATACATGACTTTGAGCTAATTATATATTTCATATTAAATTTGCCATGTTATCAATTTTTAAATTCACAATGTATTTATACATTATTTGAAAATCCATGATTGCATTTCCAGCGTAGAAAATATGTAACTTTGCAAAGAGATATTGGAAAGAAGAAAAAAATACAATTTAAAATACTTAAGATATTTCCCAAATCATGGAATGAATGGAAACATTGAAAATCAGCTATTTATACTGCATCAATAAAGAGAACAATTGACAAAGCAGTTAATAGAGAAGAAATAAATTCCATGCAAGAAAATATGAAACTATCTCTGGAGTATGAATTACTGAAAGCCTAATTCTGATAATTATTTTAGAAATGTTCCAAGTCAATAGTACTAAAATATTTTAGGTTGTTATCTTTTTATACTCAACAACAAAATAACCAATAAAATATGTGAAACCAGTACAAAATCCTACTATTTCCACAAATAAAATATGGAATTGCTTCACATGATATCCTCAGAATTTCTTATCCATAGAACCTTACAGAATTGTCTTTGATGGATAGTCTTTGACTACTGTAGTGTTAACCTCTCTTTACAAAGAAGTTACTTATGAATAAAGTTCATTTTTGTCTTTATAGAATGTTTCCCTTTGAACATAAGTTTTATTTTTGACATTTGCAAAATTGAGTGAAGAAAATTTCTTGGCCATACACCTTTTTGCCATAGAGAAAGAGTTACCACTGTGCTGTTATTGAAATTTTGCCACCCTATCTGGTTTACAAACATGTGGCAAATAAGAGGTGGTCATTGGTGGAAGAGAAAACAAAACAAAACAAACAAACAAATAGAAAGCAAAAACCATGATCAAGAGAAAACCCTTCAGAAATTGAAAGAAAGGAGAACTAGGTAATGCATCACTAAGAATCTATTGGTGGTGCTTGGATTCCAAGTTGTGATTTAAATGAACACATTCTACACTTCATTTTAAGAAATCTGCTTTACCTCATGAATCAAATCCTACCCAATGTAACCTTGTAAATTAATCTACTCCATGAAATAAAAATATAGCAGAAACTTGAAATAAGAAATTGCTGACATAAAGGACAAAAGTTGCTGAAATAAAGCTAAAATTATTGTCCTGATATATCATGATCAACAGTTAAAAGTCCACTTTAATTTTTAGCATGTTTATATCCAATTAATGGAAAGAACATTTAGCCAGAGTTATTGAGCCTATGCCCTGTCCTCATTCTCCCTTCTTTGTATGAATTTTGACAAATTTTTGCTCTTCCTGAGCATTAGTGTCCCTAAATAAATGAGAGAATTACACTAAATGATGGTCTTTAGTTCCTCAGTGGCTAAGTTAGGTTTCCTAATTTCATTTTCACATGTAGTCCAGTATGTTCTAAATTTAATCATTTCTCATGCAATTCTCATCAATGTGTTTTCATCACTAATATCTCACTTTTTATAGACCAATCATTTGAGATCTGCAGAATACGTATCCACAAATTAACAGAGATACTTAGGAAACCTTCATCTACTACTCTATCACTGTAACTGCCTCAGGCCATTAACAATTCTAACTTCAACTACAGACAAGGGAGATATGTGGCTGCAAATCATCTGGTCTTGCACTTGAATTCTCTTATTCTAACTTGTCTGACTGGCCTAACATTCATGACTGTCATTTTGTATGTCAATATTGATTCTACTTGTTAAATTTGAAATGAGGTTTGAGATTCCGTTTGTTTCCCAAGTCTACTTCATATGTCTGCCTAGAGTGAACTCCAGTTACTCAAGTTCGCATGCACTTGTATTCATGTCTCCTTGTCATGTGGCACAGCACAGATAGTCACACACTCAGTGTCTCCATGTCCCTAGTTGCACCTTTCAAAGAGAATTTGCCATCATCTAACTTATTCTATTAGGATTTTTAATATGAAAAATTCAATATATATTTTATATACTTATTTTCAATATTATGTACCATACACAATATGATGCAATTTCTTCTTCCATAAAACAGTATAGCAAGTATAGTCATAAGATAAGTAATGAGGTTGTTGATTAAATTTTAAAGATAAATAGTTTATTAAATCAAAGAAGCAAGTTCTTATGATTGGTTAAATCAGAAATAACTCAATAGATTTACTGGAAAATATCTCTCATCCTAGTTTTCAAAATGTAGCCAGGCTGGAATCTGTGCATCTTTGGAATTTGTAATGACTCAGGGCACTTATATATGATGCACTCTTGACATGATACTAACATAACTGGTCACATCAATGAAACAAATTAATTGAACAATTCTTCCATGCCATGTAAACAATGGCACAGTTGGTTTTATTTTTCATTATTCTGCTAAATACTTTGCCAGTATGCTGACATGGTGGCAGTTTGGTTGTACTTCTGATGAGTGTGATGCTGTGTGTCTGCTGTGACCTAAGGCTCTATGCTTAAAGGAAGCCTTTCCATAGAATTTCGAAAGATTCCCAACTATTCAAACTCTGTGCTTCTTGGAACGCTATGATTTTTGTATGTTCTTCCAGAAAGCTGTGGTTCCACAAATCATGAGATCATATAGCACAAAGAGGCCCTTGAGAGAGCCTATCTGGTCCAGCATTTGATTGTGTATATTTATTTCTTTGGAGCCACTTGTGTTTATATCCATATATTTATGTTGGTGCTGTATTCCCATTGTACCGAGAGGTCTTTAAGGACTTGCTCTGTTTCTTTTTCTGAACTCCCCATCGTCCAATAGTGTTCACTAGACTAGTGTCAGACTGCTTTTTCAAGCAGTCTGTGAAAAATAGTTATCATACCAGAAAACTAGGTAGAATTTACAAGAGTAGCAAAAACCCTGGCCCTCTCCTTTCCAATAAAAGCACATCCAAAGTACAGGTCATTTTACAAGCCATTAGGTACTTTAAAAAATTTTCAATATGTTCTAATTTTGCTTTAAGCACAAGTATCATGATTTTTATTTGTCAATTCATATAGTTACAGAAAATGTGCTCATTCGGAGCTCATTTACAGCTCATACAGAGGCATGGATGGGAACACATAGCTTGACTACTTTTGGATAACAGTAAAAGCTAAACTTTAAGTGGAAGAAGAGCTAAGACTCAACCTGTCAGGCTCAGCAACACATCCTCTATACCTGACACATGATTTTCAGGTAATGTTCATTAAATAATTACAGAAACAAAAGAAAAATAAATCTGTTATTATTTCTTTTAATAGAATTTCTCCTTAAAAAGCAAGAATTTTGGCTGACTTTTGAGAAATGAGCCCTTGATTTTTGCTTGTTTTTCTAATATATTTATTAGGTATATTTCAAGCTTTCTGAAAATTCTTTATTACAAAAATCATCTCTCAAATAATTATCTCTGTTGGTAAAAACATATTGTTTATTATATGGTCAGACCCCGAGTAATTTACTTTCTTTCCCCTCATTAAATGTTATATACTTTGTACAGATTCAATAAAATCTATAATGGATTTGCTCTGATTATACAGTGCTACTAATAATACTGTATATGTGCTTTCAAAATTTTAATTTTAATTTTAATTTTAGAGTTAACTAACGGGTCAAAAATCCACTAAAAAGAAAAATAAAATAATCCTATTCAAAAGTGTTCAAGATGCTTACCAAATCACTTAAAAGAACAGTTTTTTTCAATAGAGCATACTCTTTCTGATTAAGTAAAAATAATTCTAAAATTAGCATTTTGCAGACAGAAATATACCTGATGTATTTGTTGCTAATATTTTTTTCTGGCCAACACATTCTTAAGGTTAAAAATATCATAACTCACAAAGCAAATATTTTATTATGATCTATAAATTACACCATCTTTTGAACTTACCTTTACTGGACAGATGGCAGGTGACAAACTGATCTCAGCCAATATAATCTGTCAAAACAATCTGCCATGAGCAGGTGTCAGATAATTATCTAAGTGAACAGATATGTAAAGTAATAAACAAAGTAGAAATAGGTCCTGAAGACATAAACTTAATAAGCACCTAAATTTGCAACCTAACCTTAATCATACATATGATGGTATAAAAATTAGCTAATGCTTAAGGCAAAGAATAATTTATAACTATTCTATTTTCTTTTTTTCTATTTCTATTTTCTTTAAATAATTTTTGCTTTGTGAAAACAACTTTTATGATTATCATTCAAACAGAGCTGTGGTTACATAGTTGTACTGTGGCAGTTAGAATTTTTGTTTGCCAAATATATTTTAAGTATATATCTTAAATTAGAACAATAAAAAATTTGTTAAATTCAAACATATTGTAGTATATGTAAAAACATGGAAAATAT